>NC_092313.1:50923579-51229417 GCF_036785885.1 Coffea arabica
TCTGTAAAATGGCACGTAGGGTTGAGATGTATAATGAAATCGGGGGTCTTCGAGACGAAATAGAAGTCCAAAAGAACCTAGTCGCATACTGGGAAGGGCGCTGGAGGCACGAGTATACAGAGAAAATTGAGCTCCTGCACAAAAACTTAGAGCTAAAAAGGAAATATGAAGGGATTTCCGAGGAGGCCCTGGAAAAGGCTCAATGCATCAAGAATGCAAAGGTGCAAGTGAAAGTTTCCCAAATACGGAAAAGGGGTGCAGTGGGTAGCGTGAGTAAGGAACCTAGCGAAGCAATGACACCTTCTAAAGTACAGAAAGTGAACCAGTTATTCGGGCCGCCATGGATAATGGGGGCGGTAGATAAAAGATTTGTCAATGAAAGCCAAACCAGACAGGGGGAGATTTCTCCGAAAAGCAAAAAGATGACTGTCCACTTGACTTGTGACTATTGCGGAAAGGCCAATCACACTGAGAATGATTGTTGGAGAAAGGGGAGGAGATGTCTGCGCTGTGGGAGCATCGAGCATCGAATTGCATATTGCCCGATTAAAGTGCGGAAAAAGAAAAGAACTCAACAACCAACCCAGACCGACCCTGCACCGTCAAGTGGAGAAGGGACTGGAATGAAGAACCTCGTTTCTTCTGACTCTGAAGACGGAGAAGGTACAGGCCATTGGATACTTTAAATTTGAAGGAAAATTTCGAGGACGAAATTCTTTTAAGGGGGGGAGAGTGTGAGAACCCGTAAAACCCTAATTATTTTCCTAGGGTTTATTTCCCCTTAATTGCATGTTTTCTGCATTTTCGGGCCTAGGAATATTTTTCTGGTAGATTTTATGAGTAATTATAGTTTTTAGATGATTTTTCTAGTATTGGTGAGTTTTTAGAAAATTAAGAATATATTTTGGACGTGGGACCCACTAGTGCGAAAGTTTGGAAAAATTCGGCCAATAAGGTTAAGTTTCGGATACAGTGAAAATTTTATCGGGTGTTAAGAGATAAGTAGTGTGTGTGAAGTGATTGATGTGAGAGAGAGAAAAGAATGATAAGGATGCATTTATGGAGGTGACAAGTGTCACCTTCCCATTTGTTGGACTTTAAGAAATACTATTCACTTTCTTGACTTTTTTTGACCAAAGGTTTAAATATCAAAAAAAATGCACAAAAAATCACCATTTTCTTACCTCTTATGGCCGGCCCTCTCCTTGCAAAGAAGAAAGGAATTTCTTCAACTCTAAAGCTTCCATTTCACTCAATCTTGCAAGAACAAAAGCCTACACTAGATTCTATTCCATAAAAAACCTTTCTTCTAGTGCTTGTAAGTGTATTAGTGAAGTTGTTTTGAAGCTCTAAGGTGGCCAACCTCTCTATCTCTCTTAATTTCTTGGTAAGTGATGCTTGAACACCCTACTACACCTAATGATGGTTATATTATGCTTAGAAGTGGCTTGAGTGTTGGATTATATGATTTATTTCTTGGTTTGGCTTGATTTGGTGAAGTTTTCCATTTTATGAGGAATTTTCTGGTTTCATATGATTTTGATGTTGTGGACTAGTATGATGCTTGGTAATAAGGGGCTTTGGCTCTAGTAGGTGTGAATTGTTGTTAAATGCAATCAATTTTGGATTTGGAATGAAATGTGAAAAGTTAGGGTTCTTAAACCCCTATTCTGTCCGAAATTTTAGGTCATAGCTAGAGGCCGAATTGGACTTTTCTCAAAACATGAAAGTTGTAGGTATTGATGATTTTAGTGTGCCTACAAAATTTCAGGGCAATTGGACAAGTGTAGAGTGAGTTATGCCGTTTTTACTGTTGCTGTTTTTGGTGCACAGAATGTCCGAACTGCGATAGTAATTGCCTGTTTTGACTGGAATTGGTTTGGATTTTGGAGTTGGTGTCTTCTGATGAAATGTAGCTGGATGTCTTAAATAACTTATGCCTTTGGAATTTCGGCATTTGGACTTGTATGGACTGAGATATACCGATTACAGTTTTCTGTGTTTTGCAAACCTGTTTTGGTGATTCTGGTTTAGTGTTTGGCATTTTTGACCTAGTTGGGTCAGGAACTGGATTGAGTGACCTTCTACATTGTTGTAGCCCTGTTTCATAGCTTCGAAACGGTGGGTCTTACACCCCTAACCGATAATTGTAGTGAGAGTTGTGCCATTACCGCATTATGACGTCAAAACCGGTTTTCTTATCAAGGCCAACATTAAAGCCTTTCTTAATTTCTGGTTTGCTTTCATGCTTGTATATGTTTATAAAACCCTATTGGGGTTGTGAATTGGTGTTGTTTATGGCTCGGTATGGTTTCTTGTTTTATGATATTGTGAGCTATGGAACGGCTCTTGACATGAAATGCTTATATGTGTGTTGTTGGGTTGTGATTGAAGAAAAATAATGAAGCCTTATGGCTGGAAAATTTGGTAAACACAAAGGGCATGCTGCCCGAATTTTTACTCGAGATTTAGAAAACTATATTCTCGACTTGAGTAAAGGTTAAGTATTTAACCCTTGAATTTCCATGCATGAAACCCTATTGGGCGATAATTGGTTTGACTTTATGACTCGTTATCGAGTCTTATGGTATTTGTTTACATGTTCTAGGGCGTGACGATAGCTCACGACATTCTCCTGACGGAAGTGCATGAAATAGCACTTAATTGATTGGTGAGTGTACTACTCACTTGTGTGCTATTATATGGCTTTGATATTTGAACTTGAGATGTTGTATGTTAATGGATTGATGTGAGAGTGTACTTTATCACTCTCACTTATTGTTTCACATGTTATTGAAAAGTTATTGGAAAGTTATTGGAAAGTTATATGAACTGATATATGAAATGAAATACATGACTTGATATCGATTGGACAAGTATCCAACGACTACAAATGTTATCATTGAGCTCAACCCCATTGGTAGTTGATTGAATCGAGCCGACAAGGGTTTGGTCGTGACAATTAATGAGCCTTGGGTAAAGTTATAAGGAATCTTGTAGTATGAGGGACTCTTGATTCCGGTATACTCGAGTAATACCACAGTGCAAGTGTTTGGAGTGCGGGCCCGGTAGGGGGATGTTTGGTGGAAGGAATGGGAGAGAAGAGGAGTCTACAGTTGGTTACTCTTCAAACATTGACGGAGAGTCAATGAGACCGATCAAGAATTCAAACGAGGAAAAGGGCTCTTGAGAGCCACCCGTATCCTTTTATCCTCATTATTAATGTGTGGCTTTATTTATTTTGGTAAATTGGACTGTTAAGCTTGAGGTATCCATGAACTTGGTTGCTTGAGTTGTATTCTCACTGGGCAATTAGCTCACCCCGTTCCTTTTGTTTTCCTTACAGGAATATGACTCTTTTGGAATGAATTTTGATAAATGGTTGCCGAATGAACTAGATGAATGACTCTTTTGTATTGTATATAAAATGGGACCCTAAATGTATCATTAGGGCCGTTTTCACTTTTGTTTTGGCAAACCATATATGTAGCGACTTTTGTATCACTTTTAAATGTCATTTTGGTTTGTAAAGGCTAAATGTTATGTGGTTTATGTAATTCGATGTTTGGTTGGGTTCGGACGAGTCGGTTACTATTCATGGCCGACTCCGGGTTTCATTTTCTTTTATTTTGGGTTATTTTGCCCTTTTGCCTTATTTGCGCGCGTTATAAGTTCCGGAACGTGAAAGATCGCTCTATACTGCACCGTTAGTCCTGGCGAGAGCTGGGCAGGCAGTCCGCTAACCTCTTTGGTTCGCCTTAGGGGAAAGTGGGGCTGTCACAGGTGGTATCAGAGCCACGTCGCGTGGTCTCTGCGCGAAGTGAGACTGGGCCAAGTGGTGTTGTGGTCCTAATTTCATGAATATGTTTAAGTGCTCGTTTGAGCATAAGTTATGAACCTTGAAGTGTTATAGGTCTTTAATCTTTCTCATGGTATTTAAGGACCCTAGATAAGTATGTCGGACAGGAATTTTGATTTGTAGATGGTTTACTCTTGGGACTGGCCAGCTCGAGATGTGAACTATCTTATTTCGGATTCTCGTGCCCGAGTACCCCAGACTTGAGGTGATGCAAGCTACTAGGTATTTGAACCCTGTGTTTTGGAAACAAGCCTTGTATTTTGGAAACGTGAACAGGCTTTGTCTGACTAAAATGAGCAGAAGAGATCAATGGACATCTAGTTTGGATAGTAAGTGACGTGAGAGACCAGACGGGCTGGTACTGGGATGACTTTTCGACTGTATATTACTAAGTCTATATTTGCTTACTTGCTTATCCGTCTTTGAATATAACGTGTTATATGCGATATGTTATTGGTATGATAGATTTTGTTATGTTAGTCAATTTATTGCATTCATGCATGGAAGTACCCTTTTGGAAAAAAAAAAAAAAAAAAACCCGCGGACATGGTCATAGCAGTGACACAAAACGAGACCAAGAGTCAAAGAGAAGAAAGGGAGGAAACAACACCTGAACCGAACATGGACCAAGAGTGCTACCTGTATTCAAGACTTTCTTATGACCCATTGTTTTGCCGACAGGCTACCATCTGAGGTCCAGCAACTCTGTAAAATGGCACGTAGGGTTGAGATGTATAATGAAATCGGGGGTCTTCGAGACGAAATAGAAGTCCAAAAGAACCTAGTCGCATACTGGGAAGGGCGCTGGAGGCACGAGTATACAGAGAAAATTGAGCTCCTGCACAAAAACTTAGAGCTAAAAAGGAAATATGAAGGGATTTCCGAGGAGGCCCTGGAAAAGGCTCAATGCATCAAGAATGCAAAGGTGCAAGTGAAAGTTTCCCAAATACGGAAAAGGGGTGCAGTGGGTAGCGTGAGTAAGGAACCTAGCGAAGCAATGACACCTTCTAAAGTACAGAAAGTGAACCAGTTATTCGGGCCGCCATGGATAATGGGGGCGGTAGATAAAAGATTTGTCAATGAAAGCCAAACCAGACAGGGGGAGATTTCTCCGAAAAGCAAAAAGATGACTGTCCACTTGACTTGTGACTATTGCGGAAAGGCCAATCACACTGAGAATGATTGTTGGAGAAAGGGGAGGAGATGTCTGCGCTGTGGGAGCATCGAGCATCGAATTGCATATTGCCCGATTAAAGTGCGGAAAAAGAAAAGAACTCAACAACCAACCCAGACCGACCCTGCACCGTCAAGTGGAGAAGGGACTGGAATGAAGAACCTCGTTTCTTCTGACTCTGAAGACGGAGAAGGTACAGGCCATTGGATACTTTAAATTTGAAGGAAAATTTCGAGGACGAAATTCTTTTAAGGGGGGGAGAGTGTGAGAACCCGTAAAACCCTAATTATTTTCCTAGGGTTTATTTCCCCTTAATTGCATGTTTTCTGCATTTTCGGGCCTAGGAATATTTTTCTGGTAGATTTTATGAGTAATTATAGTTTTTAGATGATTTTTCTAGTATTGGTGAGTTTTTAGAAAATTAAGAATATATTTTGGACGTGGGACCCACTAGTGCGAAAGTTTGGAAAAATTCGGCCAATAAGGTTAAGTTTCGGATACAGTGAAAATTTTATCGGGTGTTAAGAGATAAGTAGTGTGTGTGAAGTGATTGATGTGAGAGAGAGAAAAGAATGATAAGGATGCATTTATGGAGGTGACAAGTGTCACCTTCCCATTTGTTGGACTTTAAGAAATACTATTCACTTTCTTGACTTTTTTTGACCAAAGGTTTAAATATCAAAAAAAATGCACAAAAAATCACCATTTTCTTACCTCTTATGGCCGGCCCTCTCCTTGCAAAGAAGAAAGGAATTTCTTCAACTCTCAAGCTTCCATTTCACTCAATCTTGCAAGAACAAAAGCCTACACTAGATTCTATTCCATAAAAAACCTTTCTTCTAGTGCTTGTAAGTGTATTAGTGAAGTTGTTTTGAAGCTCTAAGGTGGCCAACCTCTCTATCTCTCTTAATTTCTTGGTAAGTGATGCTTGAACACCCTACTACACCTAATGATGGTTATATTATGCTTAGAAGTGGCTTGAGTGTTGGATTATATGATTTATTTCTTGGTTTGGCTTGATTTGGTGAAGTTTTCCATTTTATGAGGAATTTTCTGGTTTCATATGATTTTGATGTTGTGGACTAGTATGATGCTTGGTAATAAGGGGCTTTGGCTCTAGTAGGTGTGAATTGTTGTTAAATGCAATCAATTTTGGATTTGGAATGAAATGTGAAAAGTTAGGGTTCTTGAACCCCTATTCTGTCCGAAATTTTAGGTCATAGCTAGAGGCCGAATTGGACTTTTCTCAAAACATGAAAGTTGTAGGTATTGATGATTTTAGTGTGCCTACAAAATTTCAGGGCAATTGGACAAGTGTAGAGTGAGTTATGCCGTTTTTACTGTTGCTGTTTTTGGTGCACAGAATGTCCGAACTGCGATAGTAATTGCCTGTTTTGACTGGAATTGGTTTGGATTTTGGAGTTGGTGTCTTCTGATGAAATGTAGCTGGATGTCTTAAATAACTTATGCCTTTGGAATTTCGGCATTTGGACTTGTATGGACTGAGATATACCGATTACAGTTTTCTGTGTTTTGCAAACCTGTTTTGGTGATTCTGGTTTAGTGTTTGGCATTTTTGACCTAGTTGGGTCAGGAACTGGATTGAGTGACCTTCTACATTGTTGTAGCCCTGTTTCATAGCTTCGAAACGGTGGGTCTTACACCCCTAACCGATAATTGTAGTGAGAGTTGTGCCATTACCGCATTATGACGTCAAAACCGGTTTTCTTATCAAGGCCAACATTAAAGCCTTTCTTAATTTCTGGTTTGCTTTCATGCTTGTATATGTTTATAAAACCCTATTGGGGTTGTGAATTGGTGTTGTTTATGGCTCGGTATGGTTTCTTGTTTTATGATATTGTGAGCTATGGAACGGCTCTTGACATGAAATGCTTATATGTGTGTTGTTGGGTTGTGATTGAAGAAAAATAATGAAGCCTTATGGCTGGAAAATTTGGTAAACACAAAGGGCATGCTGCCCGAATTTTTACTCGAGATTTAGAAAACTATATTCTCGACTTGAGTAAAGGTTAAGTATTTAACCCTTGAATTTCCATGCATGAAACCCTATTGGGCGATAATTGGTTTGACTTTATGACTCGTTATCGAGTCTTATGGTATTTGTTTACATGTTCTAGGGCGTGACGATAGCTCACGACATTCTCCTGACGGAAGTGCATGAAATAGCACTTAATTGATTGGTGAGTGTACTACTCACTTGTGTGCTATTATATGGCTTTGATATTTGAACTTGAGATGTTGTATGTTAATGGATTGATGTGAGAGTGTACTTTATCACTCTCACTTATTGTTTCACATGTTATTGAAAAGTTATTGGAAAGTTATTGGAAAGTTATATGAACTGATATATGAAATGAAATACATGACTTGATATCGATTGGACAAGTATCCAACGACTACAAATGTTATCATTGAGCTCAACCCCATTGGTAGTTGATTGAATCGAGCCGACAAGGGTTTGGTCGTGACAATTAATGAGCCTTGGGTAAAGTTATAAGGAATCTTGTAGTATGAGGGACTCTTGATTCCGGTATACTCGAGTAATACCACAGTGCAAGTGTTTGGAGTGCGGGCCCGGTAGGGGGATGTTTGGTGGAAGGAATGGGAGAGAAGAGGAGTCTACAGTTGGTTACTCTTCAAACATTGACGGAGAGTCAATGAGACCGATCAAGAATTCAAACGAGGAAAAGGGCTCTTGAGAGCCACCCGTATCCTTTTATCCTCATTATTAATGTGTGGCTTTATTTATTTTGGTAAATTGGACTGTTAAGCTTGAGGTATCCATGAACTTGGTTGCTTGAGTTGTATTCTCACTGGGCAATTAGCTCACCCCGTTCCTTTTGTTTTCCTTACAGGAATATGACTCTTTTGGAATGAATTTTGATAAATGGTTGCCGAATGAACTAGATGAATGACTCTTTTGTATTGTATATAAAATGGGACCCTAAATGTATCATTAGGGCCGTTTTCACTTTTGTTTTGGCAAACCATATATGTAGCGACTTTTGTATCACTTTTAAATGTCATTTTGGTTTGTAAAGGCTAAATGTTATGTGGTTTATGTAATTCGATGTTTGGTTGGGTTCGGACGAGTCGGTTACTATTCATGGCCGACTCCGGGTTTCATTTTCTTTTATTTTGGGTTATTTTGCCCTTTTGCCTTATTTGCGCGCGTTATAAGTTCCGGAACGTGAAAGATCGCTCTATACTGCACCGTTAGTCCTGGCGAGAGCTGGGCAGGCAGTCCGCTAACCTCTTTGGTTCGCCTTAGGGGAAAGTGGGGCTGTCACAGGTGGTATCAGAGCCACGTCGCGTGGTCTCTGCGCGAAGTGAGACTGGGCCAAGTGGTGTTGTGGTCCTAATTTCATGAATATGTTTAAGTGCTCGTTTGAGCATAAGTTATGAACCTTGAAGTGTTATAGGTCTTTAATCTTTCTCATGGTATTTAAGGACCCTAGATAAGTATGTCGGACAGGAATTTTGATTTGTAGATGGTTTACTCTTGGGACTGGCCAGCTCGAGATGTGAACTATCTTATTTCGGATTCTCGTGCCCGAGTACCCCAGACTTGAGGTGATGCAAGCTACTAGGTATTTGAACCCTGTGTTTTGGAAACAAGCCTTGTATTTTGGAAACGTGAACAGGCTTTGTCTGACTAAAATGAGCACAAGAGATCAATGGACATCTAGTTTGGATAGTAAGTGACGTGAGAGACCAGACGGGCTGGTACTGGGATGACTTTTCGACTGTATATTACTAAGTCTATATTTGCTTACTTGCTTATCCGTCTTTGAATATAACGTGTTATATGCGATATGTTATTGGTATGATAGATTTTGTTATGTTAGTCACTTTATTGCATTCATGCATGGAAGTACCCTTTTGGAAAAAAAAAAAAAAAAAAACCCGCGGACATGGTCATAGCAGTGACACAAAACGAGACCAAGAGTCAAAGAGAAGAAAGGGAGGAAACAACACCTGAACCGAACATGGACCAAGAGTGCTACCTGTATTCAAGACTTTCTTATGACCCATTGTTTTGCCGACAGGCTACCATCTGAGGTCCAGCAACTCTGTAAAATGGCACGTAGGGTTGAGATGTATAATGAAATCGGGGGTCTTCGAGACGAAATAGAAGTCCAAAAGAACCTAGTCGCATACTGGGAAGGGCGCTGGAGGCACGAGTATACAGAGAAAATTGAGCTCCTGCACAAAAACTTAGAGCTAAAAAGGAAATATGAAGGGATTTCCGAGGAGGCCCTGGAAAAGGCTCAATGCATCAAGAATGCAAAGGTGCAAGTGAAAGTTTCCCAAATACGGAAAAGGGGTGCAGTGGGTAGCGTGAGTAAGGAACCTAGCGAAGCAATGACACCTTCTAAAGTACAGAAAGTGAACCAGTTATTCGGGCCGCCATGGATAATGGGGGCGGTAGATAAAAGATTTGTCAATGAAAGCCAAACCAGACAGGGGGAGATTTCTCCGAAAAGCAAAAAGATGACTGTCCACTTGACTTGTGACTATTGCGGAAAGGCCAATCACACTGAGAATGATTGTTGGAGAAAGGGGAGGAGATGTCTGCGCTGTGGGAGCATCGAGCATCGAATTGCATATTGCCCGATTAAAGTGCGGAAAAAGAAAAGAACTCAACAACCAACCCAGACCGACCCTGCACCGTCAAGTGGAGAAGGGACTGGAATGAAGAACCTCGTTTCTTCTGACTCTGAAGACGGAGAAGGTACAGGCCATTGGATACTTTAAATTTGAAGGAAAATTTCGAGGACGAAATTCTTTTAAGGGGGGGAGAGTGTGAGAACCCGTAAAACCCTAATTATTTTCCTAGGGTTTATTTCCCCTTAATTGCATGTTTTCTGCATTTTCGGGCCTAGGAATATTTTTCTGGTAGATTTTATGAGTAATTATAGTTTTTAGATGATTTTTCTAGTATTGGTGAGTTTTTAGAAAATTAAGAATATATTTTGGACGTGGGACCCACTAGTGCGAAAGTTTGGAAAAATTCGGCCAATAAGGTTAAGTTTCGGATACAGTGAAAATTTTATCGGGTGTTAAGAGATAAGTAGTGTGTGTGAAGTGATTGATGTGAGAGAGAGAAAAGAATGATAAGGATGCATTTATGGAGGTGACAAGTGTCACCTTCCCATTTGTTGGACTTTAAGAAATACTATTCACTTTCTTGACTTTTTTTGACCAAAGGTTTAAATATCAAAAAAAATGCACAAAAAATCACCATTTTCTTACCTCTTATGGCCGGCCCTCTCCTTGCAAAGAAGAAAGGAATTTCTTCAACTCTCAAGCTTCCATTTCACTCAATCTTGCAAGAACAAAAGCCTACACTAGATTCTATTCCATAAAAAACCTTTCTTCTAGTGCTTGTAAGTGTATTAGTGAAGTTGTTTTGAAGCTCTAAGGTGGCCAACCTCTCTATCTCTCTTAATTTCTTGGTAAGTGATGCTTGAACACCCTACTACACCTAATGATGGTTATATTATGCTTAGAAGTGGCTTGAGTGTTGGATTATATGATTTATTTCTTGGTTTGGCTTGATTTGGTGAAGTTTTCCATTTTATGAGGAATTTTCTGGTTTCATATGATTTTGATGTTGTGGACTAGTATGATGCTTGGTAATAAGGGGCTTTGGCTCTAGTAGGTGTGAATTGTTGTTAAATGCAATCAATTTTGGATTTGGAATGAAATGTGAAAAGTTAGGGTTCTTGAACCCCTATTCTGTCCGAAATTTTAGGTCATAGCTAGAGGCCGAATTGGACTTTTCTCAAAACATGAAAGTTGTAGGTATTGATGATTTTAGTGTGCCTACAAAATTTCAGGGCAATTGGACAAGTGTAGAGTGAGTTATGCCGTTTTTACTGTTGCTGTTTTTGGTGCACAGAATGTCCGAACTGCGATAGTAATTGCCTGTTTTGACTGGAATTGGTTTGGATTTTGGAGTTGGTGTCTTCTGATGAAATGTAGCTGGATGTCTTAAATAACTTATGCCTTTGGAATTTCGGCATTTGGACTTGTATGGACTGAGATATACCGATTACAGTTTTCTGTGTTTTGCAAACCTGTTTTGGTGATTCTGGTTTAGTGTTTGGCATTTTTGACCTAGTTGGGTCAGGAACTGGATTGAGTGACCTTCTACATTGTTGTAGCCCTGTTTCATAGCTTCGAAACGGTGGGTCTTACACCCCTAACCGATAATTGTAGTGAGAGTTGTGCCATTACCGCATTATGACGTCAAAACCGGTTTTCTTATCAAGGCCAACATTAAAGCCTTTCTTAATTTCTGGTTTGCTTTCATGCTTGTATATGTTTATAAAACCCTATTGGGGTTGTGAATTGGTGTTGTTTATGGCTCGGTATGGTTTCTTGTTTTATGATATTGTGAGCTATGGAACGGCTCTTGACATGAAATGCTTATATGTGTGTTGTTGGGTTGTGATTGAAGAAAAATAATGAAGCCTTATGGCTGGAAAATTTGGTAAACACAAAGGGCATGCTGCCCGAATTTTTACTCGAGATTTAGAAAACTATATTCTCGACTTGAGTAAAGGTTAAGTATTTAACCCTTGAATTTCCATGCATGAAACCCTATTGGGCGATAATTGGTTTGACTTTATGACTCGTTATCGAGTCTTATGGTATTTGTTTACATGTTCTAGGGCGTGACGATAGCTCACGACATTCTCCTGACGGAAGTGCATGAAATAGCACTTAATTGATTGGTGAGTGTACTACTCACTTGTGTGCTATTATATGGCTTTGATATTTGAACTTGAGATGTTGTATGTTAATGGATTGATGTGAGAGTGTACTTTATCACTCTCACTTATTGTTTCACATGTTATTGAAAAGTTATTGGAAAGTTATTGGAAAGTTATATGAACTGATATATGAAATGAAATACATGACTTGATATCGATTGGACAAGTATCCAACGACTACAAATGTTATCATTGAGCTCAACCCCATTGGTAGTTGATTGAATCGAGCCGACAAGGGTTTGGTCGTGACAATTAATGAGCCTTGGGTAAAGTTATAAGGAATCTTGTAGTATGAGGGACTCTTGATTCCGGTATACTCGAGTAATACCACAGTGCAAGTGTTTGGAGTGCGGGCCCGGTAGGGGGATGTTTGGTGGAAGGAATGGGAGAGAAGAGGAGTCTACAGTTGGTTACTCTTCAAACATTGACGGAGAGTCAATGAGACCGATCAAGAATTCAAACGAGGAAAAGGGCTCTTGAGAGCCACCCGTATCCTTTTATCCTCATTATTAATGTGTGGCTTTATTTATTTTGGTAAATTGGACTGTTAAGCTTGAGGTATCCATGAACTTGGTTGCTTGAGTTGTATTCTCACTGGGCAATTAGCTCACCCCGTTCCTTTTGTTTTCCTTACAGGAATATGACTCTTTTGGAATGAATTTTGATAAATGGTTGCCGAATGAACTAGATGAATGACTCTTTTGTATTGTATATAAAATGGGACCCTAAATGTATCATTAGGGCCGTTTTCACTTTTGTTTTGGCAAACCATATATGTAGCGACTTTTGTATCACTTTTAAATGTCATTTTGGTTTGTAAAGGCTAAATGTTATGTGGTTTATGTAATTCGATGTTTGGTTGGGTTCGGACGAGTCGGTTACTATTCATGGCCGACTCCGGGTTTCATTTTCTTTTATTTTAGGTTATTTTGCCCTTTTGCCTTATTTGCGCGCGTTATAAGTTCCGGAACGTGAAAGATCGCTCTATACTGCACCGTTAGTCCTGGCGAGAGCTGGGCAGGCAGTCCGCTAACCTCTTTGGTTCGCCTTAGGGGAAAGTGGGGCTGTCACACAATTTCTATCCTTGGAGCTTTCTCCGGAACCCCCATAAAAGTATTGCTTTGTGCCATGGCTAAGGCCTCCTTGGAAATCCCTTCGCATTTCCTCTTTATCTCCATGTTCTGGTGTAAGAGCTCAATTTTCTCCGAATACTCTTGCTTCCATCGCTCTTCCCAGTACTCGGCTAGTCTCCTTTGGACCTCTATTTCGTCTCAAAGAACCACAATTTCCTTATACGTATCTACCCAATGTGCCATCTCACGGAGTTGCTGGAACTCAGATGATAGCATGCCGGGCAAAACAATGAGTCATAATAAATTCCTAAGTACAAGTGACACTCCCGGTCCTTGTCTTTGTTCAGCTGTTGTTTCCCCTTTCTTCTCTTGGTTCCTGGACTTGCTTAGTCCCACAGCCATGACCACGTCTGCGACTACGCCTTCCCTCCATATATATTTTCCCCTCTCTTTTTTTTTTCCCAAAAGGTAATGTAGTGAATAAACGCAGTGAGTTGACTAGATTAACTAAATTCTAGCACACCGGATACACAAATAGACATATACACGCATAACACATCACATATCAAGTAAACAGATTGTCAAGTACACACATACATATCAAATTAGACAGATATTCGTACATATACACAAATACACCAACTAATGTCATGTCATAACGATATAAGGCAAATCAAAAGAAAAGGAGATATCGTCCCCGTCTCAGTTAAAAACCCCGTCCGGTCTCTCACGTCATTTTCTATCCACACTATCCATATCCATTGACCTCTTGTACTCATTCTGGCCAAACAAAGCCTGTTCATGTTCCCAAAATACAAATCTCTAGAGTACTCGGGTACAAGAATCCGAAATAAGACAATTCACATCTCGAGCTGGCCAGTCCCAAGAGTAAACCATCTACAAATCGAAATTCCTACCCGACATACCTATCTATGGTCCTTAGATACCATGAGAAAGATTTAAGACCTATAACACTTCAAGGTTCAAAGCTTATGCTCGAACGAGCACTTAGTCCTTCATACTTATTCACCACTTAGCCCATGCTCACTTCGCGCAGAGACCACGCGAAGCAGGCTTTGATACCACCTGTGACAGTCCCACCTCCCCCTAAGGCGTATCAAAGGGTTCGGCGGACCGCCTGCCCAGCTCTCGCCGGGACTCAGTCGTTCACGTCAATCCTCAATCGAAACCAGAATAAACCCACAAGACTAAACATAACAACGATCCAAAACTTAATGCAAAACTTATATACATTGCTATCTAAGAAGGGAGTACAAACATCGAATATACAAAGGTTCTCGATTCACCATACATCCAACCCGTGCCGAGCACTAGGGCGAGAACCATCCCAAAAGAAACTAGACTAGGCTAGTCGATACACAGCTCTCGTCCTTGCTCGCTTTCCCCTGTTAAGGAAAACAAAACTAAAGGAATGAGCTAAAAGCTCAGTGAGGTTCCGAACACATAGGCAACAGGAAGTTCAATGCATTCATTACATATAACCAATAATTCAAGATACAAATACAAAATAAAGCGATAAACACATTCATTAAAAGGATACGGGCTCACAGGGAGCCATATATTCGTTCGTTCGTTCGTTCTCCTGTCATTCCCCTTATTCCTCCGGTCATTTAAATAAAATACATTTTTGGTAAATAAAACCCTCGTTCGTTCTTTCGTTTCGTTCACCCCCTCCTGGAAATTGGCCAGGCTCCACCAGACTACAAGGTAATACTCGAGTATACGAAATTCACCCAGGGTCACCATATCGCCCAATCGAGTCCGCTTCTGGCTCGAGTCGATCGGTAACGAAGAGCAGGGCCCAGTTCAGCCAAAAGGCTTACATCATGCGCAACTAATGTAGCAATCATTAAATCATTGAAAATTTCACGTTTCATTTAGGTCGAGCACGGAAAAGTACACGCTGGCCTAGAAAACTCATTTTGGAAATCCTTGAAAGTACTTAACACATTATCAAACAAGAACACAAGTCATGAAGTCAAGAAAAATATAGCAAACAAGGAACACTCACCTATTTACGCAAAACAACGTGCAAATATCCTTCCGGATAATACCTCAGTCACCGAGAAAACCTAAGAGTAAATGAGAAAGAATATTACAGTCTATCTAGCACAAACATATCTAGCACAAACAATTAGATGAAATCGAAGAAACCCAACAATTGATGAATAAAACGTATAGAAATGACTTTAAAGTGAAACAAGGGCATTTGGACCGGTGGACGGAAATAGCTAGGGTTTCATAAACTAAACGCAAAACCAAACAAAAAGGGGTATAAAATTTCCAATGGAAAACACTTGAACCAAAGACATGTCGGAATCCAACTATATTGACTAAGAAATATTATTTTCGGGATTGTTTATGTGGTTCAAAATCATTTCATATTCAAGTAGATATTATAGACTAAATGTCTTAATGAAATTCATGAAAAAGGGAGGACAAAATACCCAAGAAAACCCTAAACCACTCCTTTTTATTTGGGTAAGAGTAAAGAAACATTTGGAGTTTCCAATTGAAGAAGGATCATATTTTAAGATGGAAAAATGGTCATAGTATTTGCCAAACGAAAATATACAAGTTCAAGTAGAAACTTAGCCCTCGAGCGAAAATTTGGGCAGCACGCCCTTTGTATTTACCTATTTCCTAGCCATTTATAGCTTCATTATTTTCCTCAATCAATCCCAACATTACACACAATATAAATAGCCACTCAATAGGTTCAATGTCATATGATTACCAAATCAAGCTAGGACATGTGCAGAAATGACGTTTAGGTTGGAAAACAAAAGGCAGATTTGCTGTTGCTTAGCGGAACTAACACAACTAAAGCTACACTAGTCGGATTGAGGTGAAATGTACACCGTTTCGAAGATAAGAGAAAGGGCTACAATGTTGAAGAAGGCCACTCAGTCCAGGTTGCAATGTATCTAGGTCAAATTTACTAAAACATCCCCAGATTTTCCAGTTCGCAGTTCAACTAGCAGTCCGGATTCATTCAATCATATCTCAGCACATACAACTCCAATTCAAGTGATTCCAAAGCCATTGGAAAGCTAAGATACAAGGCTATAAGTCTTAAAAAGACATTGACAACCAAATCAGTAGTATTCCTGGTAAAAACAACCAATTACAAAAGCTGGTTAGCATGTTCGGATGGAAACAGGGCAGCAGGGGTATTTCGGTCTTTTCACTGGATACGTCTCTCCGATTAAGCTGAAATTTTGTAGACATGTATAAAATATCATTATATACAACTTTTATGTTTTGTTCCAAGCCTAATTCAGCCTCTAACATAGGGCACTGAAACCGGACAGAACTGAAGCATACAATTCCAGAAATCTGAAATTTTGGGATTTCAAGGGCAATCTCTTAATTTTCTTGATTCAATCACTACCACAACCTCTTATACAAGCCTATATACATCATATACCACTCCTACAACAAGTACAAGAAGGAAATCAATCAAACCCCAGCTTACATAGATCACCCCAAAATCATCACAACAACTTGTATAGCTACTAATCTAACCAAAACATGAGTTATATAACAACTTAAACAAAAATAAAAGAACCAAAGCCATGGGTCAGACCTTATACCTCAAAAAAAGGGCTTGCAAGAGCAATACTTCACCTCCTCTTGAAATTTTTGGTTCCCTTAGCTTCCCAAGTTCACAACTCACAAGTTAATCGGTTTAGTTTTCCTTGGTTGCACTCAAATGGTTGGATTCAAGATGGATTGAAGGTTTTTCTCTCTTGCTCTCTCTCTCTCCCTTGCTCGGCCAAAATACAGAAAGAATGAAGGAAAATAAGCTGAAATGAAGGATAAAAGAACAAGAAAAAAATTATTCAAAGAGCCATAGGGTGGTGACACTTGTCACCACCAAAGCCATGCAAATTTCTCTCTCTTTCCCTTGCATTTTTGGCCACAAATTTTGGCCATATGGATGAGTATGAGGGGGGAATATTTTGCAAAAATATCAGGGGTATGTGGTGGTAAGGAAGTGGTGGTCAAGTGGTGGGTTCAATCGGTAGTGATCGATACCCGTCGGTTTGACGCGATTTCTCTTAAATCGCGTATACTAGGATTTTTAGCTTATAATCACTAACTTATTATTATCACTTCTAGTCATATAGTATTCCCTCATTCAAAAGTCACTTTTACCTATCAAATTTGATCCTCACTCTGTACCGAATAATCATACTACGGGAAAACGTGAAACCCTAATTCGCTCTTAACTTGGAAACGAAAAGTGAAACCCTACTTCCTAGGTTCATTTGCACCTATTGAGGAATGATTGGGTATTAGGGCCATAATAAACGAATAATTTCCAAATGAAAGGCATTTTTAAGAAAAACGTGAGGAATTTTACAATTCCAGTGATTAAAATTAGGGTTTCAATTAAAATATGAGTGATTTAAGAAAACTGGTTAGTCACAAGTAAATTAGGGTTTTTTATTAAAATTTTAGGGTTTCTAGTCTTTTAAAACAAAATAAGGTTTTAAATCAAACCCAAAAAAATACACTTTAGTATTTTCTTTACAAACAATCTCCTAATTTTCGGGGTATCACAGGGACTGTATGGATGATTGATATAGAAATGAATGTATTCGTACGTTCCAATCTTGGGAACCGTTATTTCGTTTATTATCAAGGTTGCACCTTATTTTCATTGATGCGAGTGAGTGAGTCCTGACGAGAGTTGGGCAGACGGTCCGCTAAACCCTAGGGTACGCCCAGGGGGAGGTGGGGCCGTCACATGGTCTTAATTAGTTGCTTCAACATAAGAAACAAAACTGCTTTCAAAGGAATGATACAAAACCTCATTTTGACATTCATGAGAAAAGGTTGAATTCTAGTGCAAACGAATTTACCATTTATAAGAGAAGGCAAATCAGATTTGTTAAACTTGTCCATGTGAGCAACTCACTGACTATGTGCAGCTTTTGTTGTCAAATTGGTCACATGAAGAGTAATTGTTATGTGAGGAAGAATATAAGAAATGGTATGAAATGCATGTGGATAGTTATGCATAATACTAACTCTCAAGGACCCAAAAAGTAAAAGGTACCAAATATTATCTAGTGAACTTTTGTGTAGGTGAACTTAGTGAATATTATCAAGGAATCAAAATGGTTCATAGATAGTGGATGGTCAAGACATATGACTGGTGATCCATCACAATTCATCAAGGTCAAGCTAAAAGCAAGCGGAAAAGTAACTTTTGGAGACGATAACAAAGCCAAAACTGTTGGAATTGGTGATGTTGGTAAGAATAGTCAAACCTTTGTTCACAATGTTCTTTTAGTTGACAATCTGAGCTATAACTTGTTAAGTGTTAGTCAATTATGTGATAGAAATCTGTTTGTGTTATTTAAAAAGCATGAATGTCTTGTTCATGACTCAAAGTTCAACACTATCTTCAAAGGAAAAAGAGTTAATGACATTTATGTAGTTATTCTGAAAAATGTTGATTCTTCTAGTCTTAAATGTCTTAAAATTGCAAATGAAGACCCTTGATTGTGGCATAGAAGGCTTTGTTATTTCAATATGGATTTGCTAAAAGAGCTTGTTAGAGGGTTGCCAAAAATCAAATTTGAAAAGGATAAAATCTGTGATGCTTGTCAATTTGGTAAACAAGTCAAAGTTTCTTTTAAACCCAAGAAATGTGTTTCTACCACAAAACCTTTGGAACTTTTACATCTTGATTTATTTGATCCTACACAAACTACTAGTATAGGTGGCAAAAGATATTGCCTTGTTGTTGTTGATGATTATTCTAGATACACTTAGGTGATGTTTCTTGCACACAAAGATGATACTTTCAAAAACTTTATTTCATTATTTGCAAAGGTTCAAAATCTGATTGGGTTGAAAATCATCAAGATCAAAAGTGACAATGGCTCAGAATTTCATTTTTGTGGCTTTCCAGATTTTTGTGATAACAATGGAACTACACATGAATTTTCAATTGCAAGAGTTCCCCAACAAAATGAGGTTGTTGAAAGAAAGAATAGAACACTTCAAGAGGCTGCTAGAACCATGTTAAGTGAGTGCAATTTGCCAAAATATTTTTGGGTTGAAGCCATAAATACAGTTTGCTATACTATGAATAGAATTCTATTAAAACCAATCTTGAACAAAACCTCTTATGAGTTGATGTTTGATAAAAAGCCTATTGTTGGATACTTCAAAGTTTTTGGTTGCAAATGTTTCATTTTAAACATCAAGGAATATCTTGGTAAGTTTGATAAAAAATCTGATGAAGAAATTTTCTTGGGGTATTGTGAGAATAAGAGAGGTTTTAGAGTTTACAATCGAAGGACTCTGGTTATAGAGGAAGCTATACATATTACTTTTGATGAATCTAATGGTAATATTTCCAAAAGTTGTGGTGAAGATGATGATGCAGGTGTTCAAGAAGTACTAAAGAATCTCACAATCAATGACCAAGACACTGCTTCACCAGAAAATGACTCAAAGGAAGACGATTCTCAAGACAGTCCAGCACTGGAAGACAATAACAGAGATGTTAGTACACCTAACGATCTTCCAAGAGTCTGGAAATTTGTTCAAAACCATCCTAAGGAGCTCATCATTGGTGATCTATCCAAGAAGGTCAAAACTTGTTCCTCCTCTAAACAATTTGTGAGAACCCAGAAAAAAAAAAATTTATTTATTTATTTATTATTTTATTCCTGTGCACCCGTTTTTTTTTTATTTTCTTTATTATATTACTTTTATCAACATTTTATCAGTAAATATAGTTTTAAAATCATTTTTCTAGTATAAGGTAGTTCGTGAGAAATTTGGAACGTATTTTGGACGTGGGACCCGCTAGTGCATTAAGTGAGAGAAATTCGGCCGTTTCGGTTAAATATTGCATATAGGGATTTAAGTACTAGGTGTTAGGAGATAATTGGAGGTTACCTAGATGAATTAATACTGAGGAGACAAGAAGATAACTCTAGCAAGACAAAGTGCCAAGTGTCCAATTTTGGTTGGACCAACCTTGCCTAACTTTTGACCAAACTTACCTTACTTGATTTAAAGTGTAATTTTGACCAAGAGCTCTTCATTTCAGCCTTGTCTTGGCCGAAACTTCTTGGGAGCAAAGGAGAAAAACTCTTCAACCTTTCATCTACAAATTCTTGCCAAATCTTGAAAACTAACCGATTAATTCCCAAAGTAGTCCATAAAATCATCTTCCTAGGAGTGTTTGAAGAACTTAGTGGTGTTGGTTTGGAAGAAAACCTCACAAGCTACAACCTTTCTTGAAGAACTAAGGTATCTTGCTTGGAACTCATCTTTTGGTTTTAATTTTGGCCAATTGGTGCCTTATAGTAGTTATATACGTGATTTTCCGGAAGATTTGGTGGATTGGAGTGAAGTTTCCTAATTTTCTGATTTTTCTTGGAATTTTTCTGTTTTCCATGATTGATTATGATTGAGCTTGAATTGATGGTTCCAAATGGTGTTTTATAGCTCTCTTGTGCGTTAATTGGAGTTAATTGCGGGAAATTTCCGCTTGTGCGGAAAATTTCAGATTTAGGGTTTCAATTTGGGGGTTTTCTAGAGTTGATTGTTGAACTTCTAATTGGCTATCATTGAAGGGTATTGTGACCCTAATGAAGTATATTGAATGGCTTATGACTTGTTTGGGTGCTTGTGGTTGTGTTGGATAGTTTTATTGGTTGTCTTGCAGGTTGGAAAAGCTGAAATTTTAGGGGAAATGCTGTCCGAGTGTCTAGGGTATTAGATTCTTGTGAGTTGGGTTGAGATGGATTAGAAATGAACGGTTTTGGGTTTGTTTCTCCTTTTAACCTTAAATGTTATGTATTTTTCATTTCCAAGCTATATTTGGGTCTTGCCTTAATAGTTCCTAGAAAAAGGTATTCGACTTGTGTTTGAGTTTTCATTGTACTTTCTTGATTGTTATAGGGCGTGCCGGTGATCCGAGGCTCACGTCGGGCGAAAACTTGTGAAATTTCTTTGTTAAACTTGGTGAGTGTACTACTCACATGTTTGTTATTCCGTGGCTTTCTTGTACTTGAATTCTGTGGTTTGGACTAGTTGTGATGATTGTTTGAGCTAGGTGAGGCGAGGGTGTACTTTACCACTCTCGTACTCTCTAGCCTCCTTGACTGGTTATTATACTAAGCTTACTTGACTGTTTATGATATTACTTGAATATTATTGACTGTACTGGATTTGGTATCGCTTGGATACCAACTTTACTGTTCACTCTGAGCTCTACCTCATTGGAAGTCAATGGACTCGAGCCAGTAAGGACTTGGTCGGGGACATTTGACAAGCCATGGGGACTGTATTTGGGAATCTTTGGGTATGAGACCCTTGATTCCGGTATACTCGAGTAATACCAACTCTGTACTGTCTGGTGTTCGGGCCCGGTAAGGGGAAAGTGAGGTGGACGGATAAATGGAGTAAAGAGGAGTCTACGGTCATGATTACCTGGTATACGTTGACGGAGAGTCAATGAGATGAGATCAAGCATGGCAAAAGAGGAAAAGGGCTCTTGAGAGCCATCCGTATCCTTTTATTCCTGATACTTGGGTGTTGTTGCTTTTGCTTACTAGACGTATGTATTTGGATTGAATATTCTTGTGTTTATGTGATCCCGATCTACTTACGTGACGGTACCTCATTGGGCGAAAGCTCACTCCGTGAATTTTGTTTTCCTTACAGGGATTTACCTTTTGGACTTTTGAGTTTGAAGATGAGTTGCGTAGAGCTAGTTGAAAGATTTTGTATAGCTCCTCAATAGTTGGCAACTTTATTTGTACTTGGATTTTAAATGTTTCCTTTTGGCTTGCAAACCCACGAATGTGGTTTGTAACAATGTGTGTGTACTCCTGTTCTATGTAATATATTTGGCTTGTAGATATACCTTTTGGGGATTGTTGAAAGTTACCTGTTTTGGGCCTTGGTGGTTTGTGACGTGGCAATGCTCTATTTGCTTTACGTTTTGGATTTCCAATTTTTTCCGTTTCTCATTTGTTGGTTTGGTTAAGCGCGCTAGTAGATTCCCGAACGCCTTGAGTTACTGTTTTACCGTTTTAGTAGTCCTGGCGAGAGTTGGGCAGGCAGTCCGCTAACCCCTTTGGTATGCCTTAGGGGAAGGTGGGGCTGTCACAGGTGGTATCAGAGCCTAGGTTAGAATTACCCTGGGCGAACCTAAAACATGGTCCTTCAAACTTTTGGGATTGCTTTTAGACGCCATTAAGTGTGAATATATTGTCTAAGCTATAAACCTTTGTTATCTTTGTAGGTTATGGCTGGCACTAGTGGAGCGGGCGGAGACGAGCCACCTCAGAGGCGCCCACGGGTTATCGACTTCCAGGAGAGACCAGGAGGTCCGATCCGGCTGTGGTATACCGCTAGCCGGACCCGCCGCTGCAGGCGTTGCCAGTTTTATTCTTACGCGGACCACGTGGTTGTGGCAGTGCTTGCTGAGCGACGGAGGCTTAGGTGTGCCGCCGCCAGGGAGCGCACTGAGACCCTTAGGCTTAGGGGCATCACGCGGATGCAGGCCGATAGGATTGGCGAGCTCCAGGGGGACGTGGCCATGGAGCAGGAGAGGACGAACGCTCTGAGAGAGCAGTTGCAGGTGGTTAACGACCGCCTCACTAGGGTAGTCCGGGAGGTGAGAGACCGGTCCGGCGCTATTATCGATGAGTGTGAGGCACTCATCCAGGGAGTGATTGGCGCCAATGCGCCAGGGGGAGTTCCAGGTGGCGGAGCTCCAGGTCAGGGAGGCGCCCCTAGCTCTAGCTCTGGGCGGGAGTCGGTTGGCTCCGTCGAGGACTAGATTAGGGTTTTGAGCCTTGTTTTGATCCCGTGTGAGGGATACCTAGGAGAAGCTTTTGGTTAGCTGTTTTGTACCTTTTGTACCTTTTGGGGCCTAGGTTGTACAGTGTATTTTGACAGACCCTCTTTTGGCTTCACGGGAGTACTTTTGTATATATTTGCTTGACTGCTCATGTATGACTGTTTGTCACAGTTATGTGTTCTGTGTATACATATCTTATGTGGTGTTTATTTTGGTTCTTCGATCATGCTTATGTGACTATATTGATATGCACTTTTAATATTATTTTGTACCTCGACTTTAGAGTGACATTAGAGCAATGGAAGGCACTCGTAGTGGACGAGGCCGCGGGCGCGGGGTTAGGCAACCCACAACTGACGAGGGTACTAGGGATACCATGACTGAACCAAATCCTGAACCTAGGGTTGACCCTAATGCCCAAATAGCTGCTGCTATGCAGCAAATGACCGACTTGTTAGCCCACGTAGTGCAACAGCAGGGCCAACCTCCTATCCAGCAACCTGGGAACCCTGGCCATGTAGTAGAGAGTGAAGATCGGGCCCTAGAGAGATTTCAGAAGTTCTCTCCGCCAAAATTTCTGGGCGGGCCAGATCCGGACGTGGCCGAAAAATGGTTAGAGAAAATGATAGATATTTTCGCCGCCCTACACTATTCAGAGGAGAGGCAGGTTACTTTCGCTGTCTTCCAATTGGAAGGGGCCGCGCGTTCTTGGTGGAACGTGATACGAATGAAGTGGGACCGGGAACAAACCCCAAGAACATGGGTAAACTTTGTGAGGGACTTCAATGCGAAATACTTTCCCCCTCTAGTCCAGGAAAAGAAGGAGGACGAGTTCATTAGACTCCGCCAGGGGACTCAATCGGTGGCTGAGTATGAGAGCCAGTTTACTCGTTTATCTAAGTTTGCCCCTGAACTCATTCTAACGGAGCAAAGGAGAGTTCGGCGTTTTATTCAAGGGCTCAATGTGGAAATTCAAAAGGATCTGGCGGTAGCCCAGATCAATATCTTTAGTGACGCTGTGGAGAAAGCTTTGCGAGTGGAAAATGCCAGGCTTCAAGTAAGAAACTTTCAGGTGAAAAAACGGGGGTTCTCTGCGAGTAGTTCGACCCAAGGGGATAAAGGGACCCCTCCCAAGTTTGGAAGAGGAGCCGGGGGAGGAAGGCAACCGGGAATGACACGAGGGACTCCGCCGAGGGGTGGTCACAATGGACGGGGCCCGCAGAGAAGCGTCTCACAAGGAAGTTCGGCCTCAGTTGCACGTGGACCCTGTGGATTTTGTGGGAAACCAAACCACACTGAGGACAACTGTTGGAGGAAAGAAAGGAAATGCTTGCGCTGCGGGAGTGCGGAGCATCAAATAGCTAACTGTCCGGTGTTACCTCGGGAGGCTAGAGTAACCACCCAATCGTCGAAGGCTAACTCGGGACAGTCCAAGGTAGAAGGGACAAAGCCAAAGGTGCCAGCTCGGGTTTACTCCCTTGAGCAACAACAAGTCCCTGATTCCTCTGGGGTTGTAGAAGGTACGATCCCTGTTTTTCATCGTGTAGCTAGGATTTTGATCGACCCTGGTGCTACCCATTCCTTTGTTAACCCCAATTTTATGTGCGGCATTGATATAACCCCTGTTAGCTTGCCTTATGACTTAGAAGTTAGTACTCCTACGGGGGACCAACGTTTGATTACTGGTTTGATGTATACAAATTGCGAAATTTGGGTAGGAGAGAGGAAGCTTTTGGGGAATCTTATAAGTTTAGCTATTAAGGGGTACGATGTTATATTGGGTATGGACTGGCTAGCTAAGTACGATGCACAACTTGATTGTAAGAGAAAAGTAGTGGAATTTCGTATACCGGGGGAGGCAACCCTAAGGCTCGATATAAGGGGTAGTTTAGCCTCATCTGCATTGATTTCGGGTATTCGGGTTAGGAAATTTCTGTATAAAGAGGCCCAAGGGTTCCTAGCTTTTCTTATAAACACTCCTACTGATAAGTTGAGGGTTGAAGATATGCCTGTAGTAAGTGAGTATCCGAATGTGTTTCCTGATGAATTAGTAACTTTACCTCCGGAGAGAGAGATAGAGTTTAAGATTGACCTGTTACCGGGGACATCACCTATCTCTAAGACCCCCTATCGAATGGCACCTGCTGAACTCAAGGAGTTGAAATTACAGTTGCAAGACCTGTTGGAGCGTGGGTTTATTCAGGAGAGTGGATCTCCGTGGGGGGCTCCGGTACTATTTGTTAAGAAGAAGGATGGAACTTTAAGATTGTGTATCGATTATCGGGGACTAAACAATATGACCATTAAGAACAAATACCCACTTCCCCATATCGATGAACTGTTTGACCAGTTGCAAGGCGCGGTGGTCTTTTCCAAGTTAGATCTCCGACAGGGTTACTATCAGTTGCTTATTAAGAAAGAAGATGTACCCAAAACTGCTTTCAATTCTAGATATGGGCATTTTGAGTTTGCAGTCATGCCCTTTGGGTTGACCAATGCCCCTGCCGCCTTTATGGATTTGATGCATCGGGTTTTCAAACCCTACCTGGACCGATTTGTTGTCGTGTTTATTGACGACATCTTGGTCTATTCTAAAACCCATGAGGAACATGAGCAGCATTTGAAGCTAGTGTTACAAACCCTGAGAGATCATCGGCTATACGCCAAATTTAGTAAGTGTGAATTTTGGTTGGAGAAAATTTCTTTCTTGGGACATGTGATTTCAAAAGAAGGTATTACAGTGGATCCCGCGAAAGTAGAGGCAGTGGCTGAATGGAAGAGGCCCGAAAACCCCACTGAGATTCGCAGTTTCTTAGGGTTGGCTGGGTACTATAGACGCTTTATTAAAGACTTTTCCAAACTGGCTGGCCCTTTAACCGATCTAACGAAGAAAAATAGCCGTTTTGTGTGGGATACTAGGTGTGAAACCAGTTTTCAGGAGTTGAAACGAAGGTTAACCGTGGCTCCTATTTTGGCCTTGCCTAATGGGAAGGACAATTTTACTGTTTATACCGATGCTTCGAGGGAAGGCTTAGGGTGTGTGTTAATGCAAAACAAGAACGTGATTGCTTTTGCCTCTAGGAAACTGAAAACCCATGAACAAAACTACCCTACCCATGACTTGGAGTTAGCTGCTGTGGTCTTTGCTCTGAAAAAGTGGAGACACTATCTCTACGGGGTTACCTTTGAGGTTTATTCAGACCATAAGAGTCTTAAATACCTTTTCTCCCAAAAAGAGTTGAATATGAGGCAACGCCGGTGGATGGAACTCTTAGAAGATTATGACTGCACGATCAACTACCATCCCGGTAAGGCTAACGTAGTAGCGGACGCCTTAAGTCGGAAGGCTCAAGTAGCAGGGTTAATGGTCAAGGAGTGGGAAATGTTAGGAGCAGCTAGCGAGTGGAACCCTAGACTGGGATGCAAACAAATAACTTTTGGGAATATTCGGGTGACATCTGCTATTCTCGATCGAATTAAAGAAGCCCAAGAGAAGGATCCGATGGTACAAAAGTGGAAGGAAAAGGTGGAAAAGGAAGCACTACCTGACTTCAATTTGGGTCCTGAAGGGATTTTAAGGTATAGGAACCGAGTAGTGGTAGCCAATGATGAAAACCTGAAAAGAGAAATTTTAGAGGAAGCCCATCGATCGAAATACACGATCCATCCTGGTAGTAATAAGATGTACCAAGACTTGCGACGGTTGTACTGGTGGGATAAGATGAAGAGGGTGATTGCTCAATATATCCAAACCTGTCTGATTTGCCAGCAAGTCAAGGCTGAACACCAAAAACCCTCTGGACTGTTACAATCTCTTGAGATACCTGAATGGAAGTGGGAAAATATCACGATGGACTTTGTTTCTGGACTGCCAAGAACTCAGAAAGGACATGATGCCGTTTGGGTGATCGTTGATCGGTTGACCAAATCGGCTCATTTCTTACCCGTGAATGTGAAGGATTCCATGGATAAGTTGGCTAGGTTGTACCTGAATGAAATTGTGAGGTTGCATGGGGTGCCAGTGAGTATAGTTTCAGACCGAGATCCTCGTTTTGTATCGCGGTTTTGGCAAAAGTTTCAGGAGAACTTGGGGACCAAAATCAACCTTAGTACCACTTATCACCCCCAGACGGATGGACAGTCAGAGCGAACCATTCAAACCCTCGAGGATATGTTACGGACTTGTATTCTGGATTTTGGGGGTAATTGGGGTCAACATATGACTTTGGTAGAGTTTGCCTACAATAACAGTTTCCATTCGTCCATTCAAATGGCACCATATGAAGCTCTCTACGGACGGAAGTGTCGTTCGCCCATTTATTGGGATGAAGTAGGGGAAAAGAAAGCTCTAGATCCAACAACCATTCCTTGGATGGAGGATGCACAAGAGAAGGTTAAATTGATCCGTCAAAGACTCCAAACAGCTCAAAGCCGACAAAAGAGCTACGCAGATAACCGAAGGAAAGACTTGGAGTTCGAAGTGGGAGACCGTGTTTTCCTTAAAATCACACCACTACGAAGCGTCACTGCGGGTAGAGGAAAGAAACTTCAACCACGGTTCGTGGGGCCTTACAAAATTCTCCAACGAGTTGGGAAGGTAGCGTACCGACTCGAGTTACCGCCAAGTTTATCTCGGATTCATGACGTCTTCCATGTTTCGATGCTGAAAAAATACTATCCTGATCCAACCCACGTTGTGCGACCAGAGGAGATTGAGTTAGATGAGGCACTTACTTACGAAGAAAGACCTGTACAAGTACTCGATCGGAGGATTAAGGAACTGAGGAATAAGCAAATTCCATTAGTGAAGGTTTTGTGGAGAAATCATGGAATAGAAGAGGCAACTTGGGAGTTGGAGGAAGAGATGCAAAAGAAATACCCTGAGCTATTTAGTAACCCAGGTGAGCAATTTCGAGGGCGAAATTCTTTAAGGGGGAGAGAGTGTGAGAACCCAGAAAAAAAAAATTTATTTATTTATTTATTATTTTATTCCTGTGCACCCGTTTTTTTTTTTATTTTCTTTATTATATTACTTTTATCAACATTTTATCAGTAAATATAGTTTTAAAATCATTTTTCTAGTATAAGGTAGTTCGTGAGAAATTTGGAACGTATTTTGGACGTGGGACCCGCTAGTGCATTAAGTGAGAGAAATTCGGCTGATTCGGTTAAATATTGCATATAGGGATTTAAGTACTAGGTGTTAGGAGATAATTGGAGGTTACCTAGATGAATTAATACTGAGGAGACAAGAAGATAACTCTAGCAAGACAAAGTGCCAAGTGTCCAATTTTGGTTGGACCAACCTTGCCTAACTTTTGACCAAACTTACCTTACTTGATTTAAAGTGTAATTTTGACCAAGAGCTCTTCATTTCAGCCTTGTCTTGGCCGAAACTTCTTGGGAGCAAAGGAGAAAAACTCTTCAACCTTTGATCTACAAATTCTTGCCAAATCTTGAAAACTAACCGATTAATTCCCAAAGTAGTCCATAAAATCATCTTCCTAGGAGTGTTTGAAGAACTTAGTGGTGTTGGTTTGGAAGAAAACCTCACAAGCTACAACCTTTCTTGAAGAACTAAGGTATCTTGCTTGGAACTCATCTTTTGGTTTTAATTTTGGCCAATTGGTGCCTTATAGTAGTTATATACGTGATTTTCTGGAAGATTTGGTGGATTGGAGTGAAGTTTCCTAATTTTCTGATTTTTCTTGGAATTTTTCTGTTTTCCATGATTGATTATGATTGAGCTTGAATTGATGGTTCCAAATGGTGTTTTATAGCTCTCTTGTGCGTTAATTGGAGTTAATTGCGGGAAATTTCCGCTTGTGCGGAAAATTTCAGATTTAGGGTTTCAATTTGGGGGTTTTCTAGAGTTGATTGTTGAACTTCTAATTGGCTATCATTGAAGGGTATTGTGACCCTAATGAAGTATATTGAATGGCTTATGACTTGTTTGGGTGCTTGTGGTTGTGTTGGATGTGAGGCCCCAGTCCGTTCTACGTTGATATATTCATTAGCTGGGCGGTAACGTTTGGTTTTAGGAGTATTTCGAAAACCCTATGTAGGGATTAAGATTTAAAGCCCTACTATCCAATTATTCCATAATAAGTGCAAGTGAGCCTAGAAAGTAGGGTTTCACTCTTCGGTTTCAGCATTGGAGCAAAATTAGGGTTTTTGTGATTTTCGCCGGATGAAATTTTGGTACGGAAAAAAGGATCAAATTTGGTGATTAAAAGTGACTCTTAAGTGAGAAATAATATGTAATTAGGAGCAATAAAATAAGATTAGTGAATAGGAAGTAAAAACCCTAGTACGTGTGTTTTAAGAAAAAACGGCGCGAACCGGCGGGTCCCGCGCATTACCGATTGAACGCACCAATTGACCACCACTTACTTGCCATGCAAGTTTACCACTAATAGAGCAAAATATCTTCCCCCCCTCTTAGCTTCTTATTGGCCGAAAATTAGTGGTTCAAAATGCAACAAGAGATGTGACGACCCCACCTCCCCCTAAGGCGTACCAAAGGGTTCGGCGGACCGCCTGCCCAGCTCTCGCCAGGACTCACTCACTATCTCTATCGAGTACAAGTCAAAAATCAAACAACTAGTCTATGCTAGACTTTACATATCTCGCACCTCGCTCGTACCCCTGAAAGGAAAACAAATGGAGTGGAATGAGCTAAAAGCCCAGTGAGGTTCCAAATAGCAAATTGACCATTATTTATAAGTACGAGTTTTCGATATAGCAAAGTAACGAGCATAAAGTTCATAATGTGTTCATAAATGTGAACAGTAACACGTCAAGTAGCAATCTTAAAATGAGCAAATGTAGAAGTTTTTCAAAAGAAACAATAATCCAATAAACAATAAGTATTCCAAAGCATAAGGATACGGATGGCTCTCAGGAGCCAAATTCCCCTTTGCATTACCAGAAGCTTGATCACGTAGTAGTTGACACTCCGTCAACTTTCAAGTGAGTAACTAATCCAGTAGAACACCACTTACACGACTCTCCGTCCACCATTCACACCCCCTACTGGGCCCAAAATCCTCAATAAACACGGGTGGTAATACTCGAGTATACCGATTAGTCGAGGAGATATCACTCCACTCGACAATACAAGAGACCCCGGGGTTCGTTACCCAATCGACCAAGCCCTTGCCGGCTCGACTAGAGTAACTCGCCACAGGGTTTCTGGAATTCCAGGAAGTGCGCGCATCATAATCAAGTATATCAAGTCAATTGCAACAATAAACAAGTATATCACGTAAGGGCAAGTGCGATAAAGTACACTCTTGCCCTTACAATTCACGTATATAACATGTAATCAGATTGGTCACGTATCAAGTTCAAGTATCAAGTTCAATTCGGTATTTGAAAGCACTCACCAAAAGATATAGTGCCTTTACTGGTCACTTTCAGGTTATACTCCGGTTCGGAGTCCAAATCTGCGATAAAACTCAGTTTGAGAACTTTGAAACATGACTAAGATTCACAACTTAGACGTTTCGTTCAATAAAAATCAAGAGATTGAAATTCACTCGGATAGTAGTCGTGAAACACTTGCTCGCTTTTTAAACGATAAAACTTTGTAACATTTATACTTGAAATTGTCTTGCGAGTTGAAGTACAAGGAAAACATACTTCGAGCAATCATTATTTCATTTCTCAAGGGTACAAGTTCGGCCAAGTCCTTACTTACATACCTCGAAACAAGAAGACTCAAGTACCCTAGATGGTTCAAGTACTATTCATATCAATTCGACCCAAGTCGCAAGTGTATTTATATAGTCCTCGAGCGTAAATTTGGGCAGCATGCCCTTTGTGTTTACCTAATTTTCCAGCCATTTAGGCTTCATTATTTTTCTTCAACAACAGCCCAACAACATACATATCAGCAATTTATGTCAAGAGCCGTTCCATAGGCTCACAATATCATAACAACAAGAATCGCATCAAGTACAAGTGCAGAAACGCAATGTAGTTCAAGACAGATTTGACGTACAAATGCGGTAATACCATACCTGAGGCTACGCTTATCGGATTAAAACGAAACCTACGCCGTTTCGAAGCTAAGACACAGAGCTACAACATTCATGAAGGTCACTTAGTCCATTTCCTAATGTAACTTAGTCAAAATCTCAGATTACTAAACCAGAAACCAATTCACCGGCAGTTTAAACGCATTATGCTGTAACGGACCTAACTCAGTGTACACAAGTCCGAATCAGGTTTTCTTTGAGGAATTTTAAAGCTACTTCAGAACACTACAACTTTTATGTTTTGGACCAGAGCTAAATCAGAATGGATCCTGGTCAAAAATCGTGTTAAACTGGACTGAACTGAAGAAACAGACTGCTGGGAAATTCTTAAAACAGTAGGGGTATTTTGGACTTTTCACGTTCTGCGTTGCTCCGATTGAGCTGAAATTTTGCAGGTAACTATAAAATACCATTCTCTACAACTTTAATGTTTTATGCCAAGCCAAATTCGGCCTCTAACATGGTGCAACAAAAACGGGCAGAATAGGATGAAAATTTCCAGAAATCTGAAATCTTTTGGTTTCAATTGAACTTTCTTCAATTCCTTGTTCCAATCACTACCAAAGCCCCTTGTATAATCTTATATACAACATATACTAACTATACAACAAGTTTAGGCAGAAATTAATCAAACTCTAACTTACATATTTCATCCAACAATCACCACAACAACTTGCATCACTTGTAATCAAACCCAAAACATGGACTATTTAACATCTTAAACAAGAATAAAAGGATCAAAGCCATAGATCAGATTTTATACCTCAAAAAGAAGGCTTGCAAGAGTGATCCTCCACTATTTCTTGAAATTTTTGGTTCTCTTAGCTTCCCAAGCTTCCAAACTTACGATCAATCGGTTTAGAACTTTTTGTTTCTCACTTGGATGGTGTAAATCAAGAAGAAAATGGTTGTTTCTTGCTCTCCCTTTTCTCTCTCTCTTGCTCGGCTGTGAAGGTGCAGAAATGAGGAAGAAAGGCTGCTAATATGGTGTTAATAAGACAAGAGGATTAGGACTAATTGTGACCACAAGTTGGCCTAACACTTGGCTCAATTTCAACCACTCAAATTTTCTCTTTCCTTGTTTTTTCTTTGCCTTAAATTTCGGCCAATAGGAGAGCTAAGAGGGGGAAGATATTTTTCTCCATTAGTGATAAACTTGTATGGCAAGAAAGTGGTAGTCAAGTGGTGCGTTCAATCGGTAGTGCGCGGGACCCGCCGGTTCGCGCCGTTTTTCTTAAAAACACACGTACTAGGATTTTTACTTCCTATTTACTAACCTTATATTATTGTTCCTAATCACATATTAATTCTCACTCAAAAGTCACTTTTAATCACCAAATTGATCCTTGGTCAGTACCGAAAATTCATCCGGCGAAAAATCGCGAAAACCCTAATTTTGCTCAAATCTTGAAACCGAAGTGTAAAACCCTATTTCCAGGTTCATCTGCACTTATTGTTGAACAATTGGGTAGTAGGGCCTTAATAAATAATAATTTTCAAATAAAAGGAAATTTTTAAGAAAACGTGAGGAATTTACAATTTCAATAATTAACATTAGAATCTCTAGTAAAATATGAAAGATTTAAGAAACCGTTTAGTCACAAGTAAACTCGGGTTTTTGATTAAACATTAGGGTTTCTAGTCGTTTAAAACAAAATAAGGTTTTAAATCAAACCCGAAGAAATATACTTTAATATTTTCTTCACAAACAACCTCCTAATATTCGGGATGTTACAATCTCCCCTCCTTAAAAGAATTTCGCCCTCGAAATTCCAACGGGTACTAAGAGTCCTTTAAAGTCAGTCAGGTACTAGAAATCACTCCAATCCCTTATATATGACCTTATCATTTAGTAAAGAGCTAAGAGATAACCAAATAGAACATGCAAAAAAAAGGCTCAATTCGCATAACTAGCCCTAAGTTGAAACAAAAGTCTCAGATATTCGAAAAATTTAAAACATGGCTTAGCCTCAAGTCGAAAATTTTACCCCTGGCGGTGCTTGGAAACACAACAGGCAAAGCCACACAAATACGAATAAGTTCAAAAGCAAGGTCAAAGCAGGGTTCAAACATATAAGTTCAAAAGTAGATTCAATTACTTCAAGTTCAAGAAGCACGGGTACAAATAAGAACTCACTCGACTAGCCTATACCCAGCAATTGACATTCTCAAACAGTCGCCGAATTCAAATCCTCATATAGGTCATATTACTCATGTGTAAAAATCAAATCAGGTCCATTACATGTACGTAAGAGCACACTCACCAAAACAAGTTCAAGTCCCAAATGAGCTCATCTTAGTCTGTCTCAGACAGTTCAAGTATTGCAAACCCCTTTGATCAGTCCAATAACAAGGTTAAATGTTAGAATCATCCACGCATTAACCTTTCCATCAAAACTCACCTCAAGTGCAATCAAGATACAGACCCTTATTCTAACGCTCTTCACTATATGATACCCAAGTACAAGAATCCACAATAAGACAATTCACAACTCGAGCCGGCCGGTCCCAAGAGCAAATCGTCCATATTAGAGATTCCCACCTGGCATAACTAACTAATGTCTCCAACAATAGACAATCGTTCCACACTTAACAAGTCAATTCCCACAGTCCGAGAACCTTCTCCCGGCACGAGCTCAAAAGGAGCTCTGATACCATCTGTGACGACCCCACCTCCCCCTAAGGCGTACCAAAGGGTTCGGCGGACCGCCTGCCCAGCTCTCGCCAGGACTCACTCACTATCTCTATCGAGTACAAGTCAAAAATCAAACAACTAGTCTATGCTAGACTTTACATATCTCGCACCTCGCTCGTACCCCTGAAAGGAAAACAAATGGAGTGGAATGAGCTAAAAGCCCAGTGAGGTTCCAAATAGCAAATTGACCATTATTTATAAGTACGAGTTTTCGATATAGCAAAGTAACGAGCATAAAGTTCATAAAGTGTTCATAAATGTGAACAGTAACACGTCAAGTAGCAATCTTAAAATGAGCAAATGTAGAAGTTTTTCAAAAGAAACAATAATCCAATAAACAATAAGTATTCCAAAGCATAAGGATACGGATGGCTCTCAGGAGCCAAATTCCCCTTTGCATTACCAGAAGCTTGATCACGTAGTAGTTGACACTCCGTCAACTTTCAAGTGAGTAACTAATCCAGTAGAACACCACTTACACGACTCTCCGTCCACCATTCACACCCCCTACTGGGCCCAAAATCCTCAATAAACACGGGTGGTAATACTCGAGTATACCGATTAGTCGAGGAGATATCACTCCACTCGACAATACAAGAGACCCAGGGTTCGTTACCCAATCGACCAAGCCCTTGCCGGCTCGACTAGAGTAACTCGCCACAGGGTTTCTGGAATTCCAGGAAGTGCGCGCATCATAATCAAGTATATCAAGTCAATTGCAACAATAAACAAGTATATCACGTAAGGGCAAGTGCGATAAAGTACACTCTTGCCCTTACAATTCACGTATATAACATGTAATCAGATTGGTCACGTATCAAGTTCAAGTATCAAGTTCAATTCGGTATTTGAAAGCACTCACCAAAAGATATAGTGCCTTTACTGGTCACTTTCAGGTTATACTCCGGTTCGGAGTCCAAATCTGCGATAAAACTCAGTTTGAGAACTTTGAAACATGACTAAGATTCACAACTTAGACGTTTCGTTCAATAAAAATCAAGAGATTGAAATTCACTCGGATAGTAGTCGTGAAACACTTGCTCGCTTTTTAAACGATAAAACTTTGTAACATTTATACTTGAAATTGTCTTGCGAGTTGAAGTACAAGGAAAACATACTTCGAGCAATCATTATTTCATTTCTCAAGGGTACAAGTTCGGCCAAGTCCTTACTTACATACCTCGAAACAAGAAGACTCAAGTACCCTAGATGGTTCAAGTACTATTCATATCAATTCGACCCAAGTCGCAAGTGTATTTATATAGTCCTCGAGCGTAAATTTGGGCAGCATGCCCTTTGTGTTTACCTAATTTTCCAGCCATTTAGGCTTCATTATTTTTCTTCAACAACAGCCCAACAACATACATATCAGCAATTTATGTCAAGAGCCGTTCCATAGGCTCACAATATCATAACAACAAGAATCGCATCAAGTACAAGTGCAGAAACGCAATGTAGTTCAAGACAGATTTGACGTACAAATGCGGTAATACCATACCTGAGGCTACGCTTATCGGATTAAAACGAAACCTACGCCGTTTCGAAGCTAAGACACAGAGCTACAACATTCATGAAGGTCACTTAGTCCATTTCCTAATGTAACTTAGTCAAAATCTCAGATTACTAAACCAGAAACCAATTCACCGGCAGTTTAAACGCATTATGCTGTAACGGACCTAACTCAGTGTACACAAGTCCGAATCAGGTTTTCTTTGAGGAATTTTAAAGCTACTTCAGAACACTACAACTTTTATGTTTTGGACCAGAGCTAAATCAGAATGGATCCTGGTCAAAAATCGTGTTAAACTGGACTGAACTGAAGAAACAGACTGCTGGGAAATTCTTAAAACAGTAGGGGTATTTTGGACTTTTCACGTTCTGCGTTGCTCCGATTGAGCTGAAATTTTGCAGGTAACTATAAAATACCATTCTCTACAACTTTCATGTTTTATGCCAAGCCAAATTCGGCCTCTAACATGGTGCAACAAAAACGGGCAGAATAGGATGAAAATTTCCAGAAATCTGAAATCTTTTGGTTTCAATTGAACTTTCTTCAATTCCTTGTTCCAATCACTACCAAAGCCCCTTGTATAATCTTATATACAACATATACTAACTATACAACAAGTTTAGGCAGAAATTAATCAAACTCTAACTTACATATTTCATCCAACAATCACCACAACAACTTGCATCACTTGTAATCAAACCCAAAACATGCACTATTTAACATCTTAAACAAGAATAAAAGGATCAAAGCCATAGATCAGATTTTATACCTCAAAAAGAAGGCTTGCAAGAGTGATCCTCCACTATTTCTTGAAATTTTTGGTTCTCTTAGCTTCCCAAGCTTCCAAACTTACGATCAATCGGTTTAGAACTTTTTGTTTCTCACTTGGATGGTGTAAATCAAGAAGAAAATGGTTGTTTCTTGCTCTCCCTTTTCTCTCTCTCTTGCTCGGCTGTGAAGGTGCAGAAATGAGGAAGAAAGGCTGCTAATATGGTGTTAATAAGACAAGAGGATTAGGACTAATTGTGACCACAAGTTGGCCTAACACTTGGCTCAATTTCAACCACTCAAATTTTCTCTTTCCTTGTTTTTTCTTTGCCTTAAATTTCGGCCAATAGGAGAGCTAAGAGGGGGAAGATATTTTTCTCCATTAGTGATAAACTTGTATGGCAAGAAAGTGGTAGTCAAGTGGTGCGTTCAATCGGTAGTGCGCGGGACCCGCCGGTTCGCGCCGTTTTTCTTAAAAACACACGTACTAGGATTTTTACTTCCTATTTACTAACCTTATATTATTGTTCCTAATCACATATTAATTCTCACTCAAAAGTCACTTTTAATCACCAAATTGATCCTTGGTCAGTACCGAAAATTCATCCGGCGAAAAATCGCGAAAACCCTAATTTTGCTCAAATCTTGAAACCGAAGTGTAAAACCCTATTTCCAGGTTCATCTGCACTTATTGTTGAACAATTGGGTAGTAGGGCCTTAATAAATAATAATTTTCAAATAAAAGGAAATTTTTAAGAAAACGTGAGGAATTTACAATTTCAATAATTAACATTAGAATCTCTAGTAAAATATGAAAGATTTAAGAAACCGTTTAGTCACAAGTAAACTAGGGTTTTTGATTAAACATTAGGGTTTCTAGTCGTTTAAAACAAAATAAGGTTTTAAATCAAACCCGAAGAAATATACTTTAATATTTTCTTCACAAACAACCTCCTAATATTCGGGATGTTACATGTTTGGTAACTTGCCATGAAACAGCTGGCACTATTTCGTGCCTTTTTGACGTATACCTATTGAGATCTGGGTTGAGATGTCTTCATGAGAATTGTAGCCCTTCCTCTTAGCTTCGAAACGGTATCTCGCTCACCTTGATCCGACACTCCTAGCCTAAATTTCGACCAAAACGGTTTAAGATGGCCGATTTGGCCGTCCCGTTTGCCGTTCCGCGCGCGCGCGTGTGCCCCTTTTTGCCGTTTTCGCACTTGCGCGTGCCAATTTTGCCGTTTTACTTGTTTTACGTGTGTGAGTAGCTGTTTGTGATATATTGTGACACAATCTTCGATTTCAGACGGTGGTGAACTAGGCGGAGCCGGTGGGGCCCACTACTAGCCAACCAACGAAGTAATTTCCGCTTTTGTACTACTTTTGTATTTGGAGTAAGTATTCAGGCCGCTTTTGTATGTTAGTTTCTTATGTGTTTCGATATGTATGAAGAGGGTACTTAGACGAGGGTGTACTTTATCGCACTCGCTCTAAACCCTAATTTGCACACATATTTGAACATGGCTTATGTATATAAGCAATTTTGGAACTAAAACCCTTGAGCTAGTGGCTCAGGGTGACTTTTGAATAATTTTGTGAATTTTGTGAGTTTGAGGTTGAACTCAATACCTAGATGGACTATTCGAGCCGGTTAGGGCTTGGTCGAAGTCAGTCCAACTTGGTTTGAGGTCACCAAGTTTGTGAACCCGGTTCGCTGAGTATGTGAACCAATTTTGTGACCCGAGCTTGTGACTCAAGCTCAAGTTTGTGATTTCGTTCGCCTGGGCAAGTTTGTGAGGTGACTGGCCAGTGAGGGTGATAAGATGTTCGGTGGGTGTACAAGTGGAGTTCTACGGACCTTATGTATGGTCGACGGAGTGTCGACAGGAGGTCACGCATGGCAACGACTTGGCTTTGGAGCCACCTGTATCCTTATTATGTGATGTTACTTTTCTGCTTTTGCTTTACTCTTATTGAGTAACTGTGGTTACGTGACATTTACGCTTTTGCCCCTGTTTACTTACTAAGCATATAGCTTACCCCGTTCCTTTTGTTTTCCTTAGCAGGGACCGACGCGGGGACTTATGGGCACTTACACTAGTATTGGTTTGTCATAGTTGGACAATTAGGATGTTTGTTTTTATTGTGGTGGTTTGTATAAGGACCCTCCTTAGGGTCTACCTTTTAGTTTTGGTTGTAATTATAAGGGTGTAATAGTTTGAGCAGGTACTTTTGGAGAATGTAATTATAACCTTTTTGGGATTTGTATATAGTATGTAAGGTACTCTTTTGGATTTTCTGGTTTTTATCGCTTTAAGGTTTGAGTCCTGGCGCGAGCTAGGCAGGCGGCCCGCCGATACCCTTGGGTTCGCCCTTGGGAGAAGTGGGGTCGTCACAGTTGGTATCAGAGCTTAGGCTTCAGATCTCTGTAGTGTATCCTAGGCTTGAAGTTTAGGATGCCGGACTGTGGGATTTGATTTGATATGAAAGTTAAGTAAGTGAGGGATAAAATATATAGCTGCTTCGCGTGGTCTCTGCGCGAAGTGAGCCTGGACTAAGTGGTGAATAAATATGAAGGACTAAGTGCTCGTTCGAGCATAAGCTGTGAATTGCAAATGTTATGGGCCTTTAATCTTTTCCGTGGTATTTGAGGATCATAAATAGGTACGTCGGGTAGGAATTTCGATTGTAGATAGTTTACTCTTGGGACTGGCCAGCTCGAGATGTGAATTATCTTATTTCAGATTCTCGTGCCCGAGTACTCTAAAGTTGAGGCAGCGTTAAGTACTTGAAATTTCATTTTGGAAACATGAACAGGCTTTGTCTGACTAGAATGAGCACAAGAGGTCAATGGACGTCTAGTTTGGATAGAAAGTAACGTGATAGATCGGACGGGGTTATTTATTTGAGACTGGGACGATTTCACCTTTTCTTTTGACTCGCCCGTATATAGTTACTACATGATGTTAGTATGTGTGTGTGTGTACATGGTTATCTGTCCAATTTGATATGTATTTGTGTAATTGATTATCTGTCTCCTTAATATGGCGTGTTATGTGCGTATAAGTTTATTTGCGTATTTCATTTATTAAAGTACCCTTTGGAAGAAAAAAAAAAACATAGAGGGAAGACGTAGTCGCGGACATGGTCGTGGCCGTGGAGCCAAGCGGGGCCAAGAGTCAAGAAAAAGGGGAAACAACCACTGAACAAAACCAGGGACCGAGAGTGTCATTGGTATTTAGGAATTTATTATGACCCATTGTTTTGGCCAGCAGGCTACTATCGAAGGTCCAGCAACTCCGTGAGATGGCACATTGGGTCGAGATGTATAAGGAAATCGCAGTTCTTCGAGACGAAATAGAGGTCCAAAGGAGACTAGCCGCATACTGGGAAGGGCGATGGAAGCACGAGTATTCAGAAAAGATTGAGCTCTTGTACCAGAACTTGGAGCTAAAAAGGAAATACGAAGGGATTTCTGAGGAGGCCTTAACAATGGCACAAAACACTACTGCTATGGGGTTTCCAGAGGAAGCTCAAAGGACAGGAATTGCAAGGCCACAAGTAAATATCTTCCATGCAAAGAAAAGAGGTAAAAGGCCAGAACAGTGTAAGCGAGGTAGGCCAGTCGCTAAGAAGGGTCGTGGAGTAAGGGGTGTGAAAATTTTGGAGACACTTAAGGAGGATACTCCGGGAGGAAACCCAAGTGGAGAAGGACCACTGCATGATGTCTCACAAGAGGATCAGACCCCAATCGCTCTCTCATTTTGTGGCTACTGTAGAAAATCCAACCATATGGAGGTGGATTGCTGGAAAAAGGATGGAAGGTGTCTGCGTTGCGGGAGCACCGAGCATCGGATTGCTAATTGCCCTAGTTTATTGCGTGAAAAGAAAGGAACCCAGCAGCCAACCCAGACCGACCCTGGACCGTCAAATAGAGAAGGGACTGGAATGAAAAGCCTCGTTTCTTCTGAGGATGAAGAAGGTACAGGCCACTGGTTACTTTAGCTTCGATAGGTTCCGTTCATAGAAAAATTTCGAGGACGAAATTGTTCTAAGTGGGGGAGATTGTGAGGCCCCAGTCCGTTCTACGTTGATATATTCATTAGCTGGGAGGTAACGTTTGGTTTTAGGAGTATTTCGAAAACCCTATGTAGGGATTAAGATTTAAAGCCCTACTATCCAATTATTCCATAATAAGTGCAAGTGAGCCTAGAAAGTAGGGTTTCACTCTTCGGTTTCAGCATTGGAGCAAAATTAGGGTTTTTGTGATTTTCGCCGGATGAAATTTTGGTACGGAAAAAAGGATCAAATTTGGTGATTAAAAGTGACTCTTAAGTGAGAAATAATATGTAATTAGGAGCAATAAGATAAGATTAGTGAATAGGAAGTAAAAACCCTAGTACGTGTGTTTTAAGAAAAAACGGCGCGAACCGGCGGGTCCCGCGCATTACCGATTGAACGCACCAATTGACCACCACTTACTTGCCATGCAAGTTTACCACTAATAGAGCAAAATATCTTCCCCCTCTCTTAGCTTCTTATTGGCCGAAAATTAGTGGTTCAAAATGCAACAAGAGAGAGAAAATTGTGTGGTTGTGATTCAACCAAGTGTTAACCAAACTTGTGGCTAGAATTAATTCTTATTTTTTCCAACCTTCTTATAAGACAAATGAAGCTTAATCTTCCTCATTCTTTTCTCTCTCTTGGCCGAAATTCTCTCCAAAGGAAGAAAGAAAAATCTCTCTCAATTCCTTGTCCTAATCTTGCTCAATCTCATAAACTAACCGGTTAATCTTGAATTCCTTCCATAAAACCTCTTCATTTGGTATTAGTAAGTTGATTGGTGAAGTGTTTGTGGAAGCTAAGGTGACAAGCAACTCCCTCTCTCTTGTTTTACTAGGTGAGTAATGAATGAACTCTCTCCTTCACCTAATGAAGCTTAATTCATGCTTAGTGGTGTTAAGAGATGAAAAATTATGGTTTATATCTTGATTTGTGGATGATTTAGTGAAGTTTTATATTTATTGGGATTTTTCCTGTTTTAATATAAGCATGATTGTGTGGCTATATATGATGGTTGGAAATGGTATGTAATGATGCTAGATGGTGGAAAAAGTGGAAGATTGCAAGTGATTTCTGTTTTGAATGAAATCTGGAAAATTGGGGTTTCTTGGTTCTTCATTCTGTCCGAATATTTTGGTCCTAGATAGAGGCCGAATTGGCCTTGGCTTAAAACATGAAAGTTGTAGGAAATGACATTTTATAGGTGCCTGTAAAATTTCAGGTCAATCGGAGTAGCGTAGAGTGAGAAAAGTCGAAAATACCCTTGCTGTTATGGTTTTGTCCGAATGTAAGAACTGCACTTGTAATTGGTGATTTTGGATAGGATTACTTCAGAATTGGTTGTTCTAGTCTTCTGATGAAATGTAGCCCTGTTTCTAAGCTTTCGTATGCCTTTGAAATTTCTGAATTTGGACTTAAGTAGGCTGAGTTATGCTGTTTGCACCAGGTTACGGTTTGTTCACCTGTTTTACGATTCTGGTTTAGTATCTTACAGTTTTGACCTAGTTACACTCGAAACTGGGTTAAGTGGCCTTCTTCAACGTTGTATCCTTTTAAGTGCTGAATCTACCTGTAAAATTGCAGGTCAAACGGATTAATGTATTCCGAGTTATAGACAAAACCCTCAGACCTGTTTTAGACGTCCGTTTGTGTACGTTTTGCATTTCAGTTTCTGCCGTGCATTTTTTCGTTCTGATTCCATACGATCTGGGTGTCAACTCTTTCATAAGAAATTTAGATCTTGGTCTCAGCTTCGAAACGGTATAAAATACGTCGAAAACCGAGTTCCGTAGCTCCTGTTATGATAAAAATAATAACGCTCGTCAGAACTGCCTTGTATTTGGACTGTTCTGACGGGTACGTTGACACTCGATTTTCGTTCTGTTCTGAGTGGATTCAGGTCTTGGCCAAAACATCAAAGTTTTAGCCTTATGTCTCAGCTTTCTAACGCCTTTGGAATTTCTTGATTTCGATTTCTGAGCCGTGAGTTACGGCCTTGCAAACAGGGCATGTTTGGTAACTTGCCATGAAACAGCTGGCACTATTTCGTGCCTTTTTGACGTATACCTATTGAGATCTGGGTTGAGATGTCTTCATGAGAATTGTAGCCCTTCCTCTTAGCTTCGAAACGGTATCTCGCTCACCTTGATCCGACACTCCTAGCCTAACTTTCGACCAAAACGGTTTAAGATGGCCGATTTGGCCGTCCCGTTTGCCGTTCCGCGCGCGCGCGTGTGCCCCTTTTTGCCGTTTTCGCACTTGCGCCTGCCAATTTTGCCGTTTTACTTGTTTTACGTGTGTGAGTAGCTGTTTGTGATATATTGTGACACAATCTTCGATTTCAGACGGTGGTGAACTAGGCGGAGCCGGTGGGGCCCACTACTAGCCAACCAACGAAGTAATTTCCGCTTTTGTACTACTTTTGTATTTGGAGTAAGTATTCAGGCCGCTTTTGTATGTTAGTTGCTTATGTGTTTCGATATGTATGAAGAGGGTACTTAGACGAGGGTGTACTTTATCGCACTCGCTCTAAACCCTAATTTGCACACATATTTGAACATGGCTTATGTATATAAGCAATTTTGGAACTAAAACCCTTGAGCTGGTGGCTCAGGGTGACTTTTGAATAATTTTGTGAATTTTGTGAGTTTGAGGTTGAACTCAATACCTAGATGGACTATTCGAGCCGGTTAGGGCTTGGTCGAAGTCAGTCCAACTTGGTTTGAGGTCACCAAGTTTGTGAACCCGGTTCGCTGAGTATGTGAACCAATTTTGTGACCCGAGCTTGTGACTCAAGCTCAAGTTTGTGATTTCGTTCGCCTGGGCAAGTTTGTGAGGTGACTGGCCAGTGAGGGTGATAAGATGTTCGGTGGGTGTACAAGTGGAGTTCTACGGACCTTATGTATGGTCGACGGAGTGTCGACAGGAGGTCACGCATGGCAACGACTTGGCTTTGGAGCCACCTGTATCCTTATTATGTGATGTTACTTTTCTGCTTTTGCTTTACTCTTATTGAGTAACTGTGGTTACGTGACATTTACGCTTTTGCCCCTGTTTACTTACTAAGCATATAGCTTACCCCGTTCCTTTTGTTTTCCTTAGCAGGGGCCGACGCGGGGACTTATGGGCACTTACACTAGTATTGGTTTGTCATAGTTGGACAATTAGGATGTTTGTTTTTATTGTGGTGGTTTGTATAAGGACCCTCCTTAGGGTCTACCTTTTAGTTTTGGTTGTAATTATAAGGGTGTAATAGTTTGAGCAGGTACTTTTGGAGAATGTAATTATAACCTTTTTGGGATTTGTATATAGTATGTAAGGTACTCTTTTGGATTTTCTGGTTTTTATCGCTTTAAGGTTTGAGTCCTGGCGCGAGCTAGGCAGGCGGCCCGCCGATACCCTTGGGTTCGCCCTTGGGAGAAGTGGGGTCGTCACATTGGATAGTTTTATTAGTTGTCTTGCAGGTTGGAAAAGCTGAAATTTTAGGGGAAATGCTGTCCGAGTGTCAAGGGTAGTAGATTCTTGTGAGTTGGGTTGAGATGGATTAGAAATGAACGGTTTTGGGTTTGTTTCTCCTTTTAACCCTAAATGTTATGTATTTTTCATTTCCAAGCTATATTTGGGTCTTGCCTTAATAGTTCCTAGAAAAAGGTATTCGACTTGTGTTTGAGTTTTCATTGTACTTTCTTGATTGTTATAGGGCGTGCCGGTGATCCGAGGCTCACGTCGGGCGAAAACTTGTGAAATTTCTTTGTTAACCTTGGTGAGTGTACTACTCACATGTTTGTTATTCCGTGGCTTTCTTGTACTTGAATTCTGTGGTTTGGACTAGTTGTGATGATTGTTTGAGCTAGGTGAGGCGAGGGTGTACTTTACCACTCTCGTACTCTCTAGCCTCCTTGACTGGTTATTATACTAAGCTTACTTGACTGTTTATGATATTACTTGAATATTATTGACTGTACTGGATTTGGTATCGCTTGGATACCAACTTTACTGTTCACTCTGAGCTCTACCTCATTGGAAGTCAATGGACTCGAGCCAGTAAGGACTTGGTCGGGGACATTTGACAAGCCATGGGGACTGTATTTGGGAATCTTTGGGTATGAGACCCTTGATTCCGGTATACTCGAGTAATACCAACTCTGTACTGTCTGGTGTTCGGGCCCGGTAAGGGGAAAGTGAGGTGGACGGATAAATGGAGTAAAGAGGAGTCTACGGTCATGATTACCTGGTATACGTTGACGGAGAGTCAATGAGATGAGATCAAGCATGGCAAAAGAGGAAAAGGGCTCTTGAGAGCCATCCGTATCCTTTTATTCCTGATACTTGGGTGTTGTTGCTTTTGCTTACTAGACGTATGTATTTGGATTGAATATTCTTGTGTTTATGTGATCCCGATCTACTTACGTGACGGTACCTCATTGGGCGAAAGCTCACTCCGTGAATTTTGTTTTCCTTACAGGGATTTACCTTTTGGACTTTTGAGTTTGAAGATGAGTTGCGTAGAGCTAGTTGAAAGATTTTGTATAGCTCCTCAATAGTTGGCAACTTTATTTGTACTTGGATTTTAAATGTTTCCTTTTGGCTTGTAAACCCACGAATGTGGTTTGTAACAATGTGTGTGTACTCCTGTTCTATGTAATATATTTGGCTTGTAGATATACCTTTTGGGGATTGTTGAAAGTTACCTGTTTTGGGCCTTGGTGGTTTGTGACGTGGCAATGCTCTATTTGCTTTACGTTTTGGATTTCCAATTTTTTCCGTTTCTCGTTTGTTGGTTTGGTTAAGCGCGCTAGTAGATTCCCGAACGCCTTGAGTTACTGTTTTACCGTTTTAGTAGTCCTGGCGAGAGCTGGGCAGGCAGTCCGCTAACCCCTTTGGTACGCCTTAGGGGAAGGTGGGGCTGTCACACAATTGATGGATAATTTTGCATTAGTCTCACATTTTGAACCCAAAAATGTTGTTGATGCCTTGAAAGATGAGAATTGGATTTTAGCTATGGAAGAGGAGCTAAATCAATTTGAAAGGAACAAGATTTGGACATTAGTTGAAAGACCTCAAGATTATCCTATTATTGGCACAAAATGGATTTTTAGAAACAAAATGAATGACAAAGGTAAGGTAGTAAGGAATAAAGCCAGACTTTTAACTAAGAGATATGCTCAAGAAGAAGGAATAGATTTTAATGAAACATTCGCACCCGTAACTAGGCTAGAATCAATTAGGATGTTTTTGGCCTTTGCATGTTTCAAGAATTTTAAATTATTTCAAATGGATGTTAAAAGTGCTTTCTTAAATGGATTTATTGATCAAGAAATATATGTTGATCAACCTCCTGATTTTGAAAATGTGATTTATCCTAATCATGTGTTTAAACTCTCAAAAGCTTTGTATGAATTAAAACAAGTTCCAAGGCATGGTATGAACGCTTAAGTGGTTTTCTGATTGAAAATGGTTTTAAAAGAGGCATTGTAGATACCACTTTTTCACTAAATAAAGTTCACGTGATCTTTTAATTGTGCAAATATATGTGAATGATATTATATTTGGTGCTACTAATGAGAACCTGTGCAAGGATTTTTCCACAATTATGCAAAAAGAGTTTGAGATGAGCATGATGGGAGAATTAAATTTCTTCCTTGGACTCTAAGTGGTTCAAACCCGAGAAGAAACATTCATTAATCAAGTAAAATACACCAAGGAGCTGCTCAAAAGGTTTGGAATGGAAGATTGAAAGCAAGTTGGAACACCTATGTGCACATCTACCAAACTTGGCAAGGATGAAGAAGGTACAAAAGTTGATGAAAAGAAGTATAGAGGTATGAAAGGTAGTTTACTTTACTTAACTGCTAGTAGACCTGATATCATGTTTGTTGTATGCTTGTGTGCTCGTTTTCAGTTTTGTCCAAGAAATCTCACTTGTATGCGGTAAAAAGAATTCTTAGATACCTAAAAGAAACCTTGAATTTTGGCCTATGGTACCCTAAGTGTCATGAATTTCCTTTATATGGATTCTCGGATGCTGATTTTGGTGGTTGCAGGATAGATAGAAAGAGTACAACAGGTATATGTAACTTTCTTGGAAACTGCCTAGTATCTTGGTTTAGCAAGAAACAAAATGCTATTTCGTTGTCTACAACCGAAGCGGAATATGTTGCTGTCGGAGCTTGTTGTACTCAATTATTGTGGATGAAAAATACATTGAATGATTTTGGATTAATGTATGATTGTGTGCCTATGTATTGTGATAACACTAGTGCTATAAATTTGACAAAAAATTCCATTCAACACTCTAGGACAAAACACATAGACATAAAGCATCATTTTATTCGCGATCTTGTCCATAAGAGTGAAATTTGTGTTCAATATGTCTGTTCAAAAGATCAAATTGCTGATATTCTCACAAAAGCCTTACCACTGGATCAATTTGTGTCTTTGAGAACAAAATTGGGCATTTCAGAAAAAATATTCTAAAAATTTTCTGGTCACATCTTATCGGACGTCCGATGTGTTAGAACGAACATCCGACAGTGTTCTTCATTATTTTTCCAGAAAGTTCTGGTTCGAAGGGTTGTGTCGGATGCCCCACTTCGTTTGGCTGTCCAACACTCAAAAGAAAAATATTATAAAGCAGTTTTCTTCCTCATTTATTTCACTCTCAACCACTATATCGGACGCAACTTTTCATAATCTCCCACTTTCAAAATTCAAAATTCATCTCATATGTAATCAAGTTCCAAGAAATTGAGTTGCCAAATACCATTACATTCCTATTGCCTGTTCATTACCCCTCATAACTTTCTCGAACTGCCAACTACCCCATAAATCCCAATTCTCACCCGAAACCCTAACCACTCAATTTTAACTATCTGTGGTCGATTCAAGCAGTCATTGTAGTTCATCTGTACTCATAGTTCATTTCATTACACACTCGCATCATACTCTACAACAACATCATCTTGCATTGCATCATGGTGAAAACTAGAGGAGGGTCTGTCAGTGCCGGACGCACCACAAGATTCAGGTTAAGGGATGAAGACATTGAAATTGTTGAACCATCCACCACTAAATTTCCAAATAGAGGAACAAAGAAACATGATGGAAAAGGGAAAGGTTCGGCCCAAAAGAAACATTCAGAGAAGTGACAAACTACTGAGCAAATCGAGGAACAGCCCACTGCATTGCCTCAGTCAGTGATAGTGAAGAGGAACTAGAGAAGCCCATTAATGCTGATGCATCCGTCACGAAATCGCCTAGAAAAGTGACGGAATCTCTTAGTAAAAAGGGAAAATGGTCCGCTAAAAGGAAAGGGACTGCTCAAACTAAGGAAAAGCAAACTGCTGATCCTTCTACTGAGCAAAATGCTGAAAATCAGCAAGCCCTTGAGTCTTCCACCAGAAAGTCACCAAGAACAAGTTCTGGTAGACAGACTGATGAACCTGTTGCTCAATGTAGTACAAAGAAGAAACGAGTTGCCAGGGAGCAACCTGAGGTTCAAACTGCAGAGGAACCTACCTTCTTACCCAAGTTCATTGATGATAATGCCAGGGAGAGATTCGAATGGATCTCGCAGAAAGGCTTCATCACTCAGAGAACTATCATCCCATACGAGTTTCGTAAGCATGACCTTGAACCAGTTCTTAAGCTTTTTGAATTTCAAAAATGGACTCATCTTCTAACCATTCCAAACACATACTATCCGGACATGCTTCATCAATTCTTTGCCAAACTTAGGAAAGGTAGATCACACACTGATCTAGTTTCACGTGTCAATTCTGTTAACATAGAGTTGAACCCTGACATTGTCAACACTATTCTGGAAACCAAAATTAAAGATGGTTTTAAAGAAAAAATTGCAAACTTCTTTTCATATGAAGAATTTCCTTCTGCATATCATCATTTTCATGTTGCTAAATTGATGACTTATTTTCAAACTCATTTTAATACTCCTGTTGAGGCAAGATTGGAGGATCTCAATCCTCAAAACTTGATCACCTTTTCCATAATTTCGAATCTGTTGGTCCCTACTGATGGTTATAGGACTGATGTCAACAAAATGGAGTTTTACCTGTTCTATTGTTTTCTTGAAAAAATCAGAATTGATTTTGACTTTGTTATGTGCAAATTCTTGCTCAAAATCAGCACTGATAGCCGTAGGAAACTTTCCTATGAAAATTTTTTGACTCCTATCATTGCTCATCTTGAAATTCCCTTTACTGGAAAATCATCAAAAGAAAGTGCATCAACTGTTTTCTCCAAGACTTATTTTGAAAGAAAAAATCTGAAATTTTTTGAGGGTCATTAGTGCTACAAGGAAACTGTTTCGGAGTCTAGGAGAAAGAATTTTTATGAAACTCCTGTTACCCCTAGAACTCCTCGAGATCAGTCCATGTTTGTCTCACCCTTTACTATCCATCATAGAAAGTCAGCCACTAAGTCCTCTTCATCCAACTCTGAGGTCATTTCTTTGCTTGAGAATCTCAAACAACACATTGTACTCCTTGAAAATGGTCTGATGATGACCATGTCATCCAAACAACAAGCCACCTTCATTGATAAAAGGAATCTGCTTGTGCCTCCCATTCCTCAAGGCAATATGAATGCACACCAAAAAGTGCCTAGAACTGAGCCAACTACTGAAACTATTTCAGAGTATCGTGCCTCCAGTTCTCAGCCACAGGACAAGGGAAAGGCTCCAGCAACTGAAGAAGAAACTGAAGAGGATGATGATGAGGACACTGAAGCGGAAGAAGTGGATCCTGCTTAGTTTCGCCTAGCAAGGAAGAGGCCTGAATCGTCCAAAATTACCATTTAGGCACTTCTAGGCAAATGCACTTCATGACTAGGATGGTAGTTCATAATAGGCTTTTGGCATCTCTTGCAATTTAAACATTTTGTGTGTTCTGTATTAAGAATTCTATTTCCCTTCCTCTACTGGTCTGTAAAACTATTTGGTTATCTTTTATGTTTCGAATGAATGTTGCTTTTGTGGATTATCCCTGATTTTTGGATGAATGTTGGTTAACTCAGTCTAACCTCTGATTTTTTATTTTGACTGGATGAATGATTGATGATGCTATGTTTAGGCCTCTGGTTTCGCTGATAATTATTGATAGTTTTGGCTTCTAATATTACTGAAAATATTAATGATGTGTATCAGATATTGGATTCTGATTGATTCAATGATGACAAAAAGGGGGAGAATTGGATATGTAATCTATACGTGAGGGGGAGTCATTCTAAGGGGGAGTGTCCAGTAATCTATATGTGAGAGGACATTATTAGTATCCACTCCTTGGATGCATCAAGCAAGGGGGAGTTGTGCCCCAATTATCTTTCTCAATCCATTGTTTTGTCATCATCAAAAAGGAGGAGATTGTTTATCTCAGTCCGTAGCTTTTGATGATTACAAAACAAATGGATGTTACTAATGTTCTCTCAATAGACCCTTTCAGAAATGGAGCAAAACAGGTTCAAAGATTAAGCACAAAGGATGCTGAAGCTGCTGTCGGACGCACAACAAGACTGGATTGGACGTCCGACAACCTTTATGCAACTTCGGACGCATAAAGAACTTCACCCTCGGACGTCCGAAGATATTGAGTCATTCCCTCTAAACTCACTGACCTCGATCGGACACACATCATCAGAGCACCGGACGTCCGACAAGCGTTACGACACTTCGGACGCAAAGCCTTGGAGGCACCGGACGTCCGAAAAGAATTGAAAAAGAATTCTCAGTTTCACCTCCTACCTTCGGACGCATACATTGAAGGTACTGGACGTCCGAAATAATTCAAGAAATTTTCTTGAGCTCACTGCCTACGTTCGGACGCAAGAAGTTGGTCTACCGGACGTCCGACACTACCAACGGCTAGTTGACTCTTCAGCTGCCTTCTATCTGTTGGAAGCATTAATTGAGGAACCTTTTGGTCCTATATAAATAGAACAAAGTCAACCACTTCAAAGTAACTTTGCACATTGAGACTACATGAGATCTAGAGTGATTTTAGTGTGAAAATACTCTTCAAAGAAGATTTGTATTCTTAGTTGGATGAATTAAATTGCACGAAGAATTATTTCTTTTAAACCTAGGTAATTAATTATTAACAATTTTACCAAAGCTGTTAAATTCTTCATCTATCAACAAACTACCGTCCAATAATGTTTATCTTGAAGAATTAACATAATTAAACTCACTAATCATCCTAAAACAACACAATCATCCATGTAACAAGATATGCTGATTTCTTCTCCAACAATCCATAATTATTCACAAATGTCAACTTGTAAGTAATGTAATCAATTATTGATCATTAACAAGTTACATTGTAACTAATTAACACTTCCAAGTAAGCCAATCAACATTCAAAACTTTATCTTCAAGTTAATGCAAATATAGCAATTTGAAAAATTTCAATAAAAAACCAAGCATCACATTGCCATATTTAAATATTAAAGCATGTTTAAATAACTCTAATAAGCATTTTGGAAGCAACAAACATCAATAAACCTCATCAAAATTTGATACTAAACGATGTCAGAAAGTTCAAGAAATTGAAAAATACCAACTTCTAAAACACAAAGATTTGATGAAGAAACTTACCTCAATCAAGTAGAGTGATGTTTGGTAATGCAAATGATGCAAAACATTCCAAAAATTTCACTCAAAACAACTCCCAAATTAGCAAATTTCAGCTTAAGAAATTATAGCTTCAATGAGTTGGAAAAGGATTTTTGATTGTTTTTGGTTGATTTTAATCCATAGAAATGATTCTAAACAAGATTTTGGATGATTCTATGGTGAATGTTGGCAAGAAAAACAAGTGAAAATGGTGATTTTGGAATGCATTTTTAGTGTGTGTGTGTGTGGGTGTGTGAAGTGTGTATGAAATGAGGAAGAAGAAATCAAGAAGAAAGCTGGATTTTTCATTTTTAAAGGCAAAAGGAGGGGTCTGCGAGGCATACATTACGGATCCTGGAGTTTTGTACTCTAGGATCAGATCCGCAAACTGCTTAACTCTAGAATTAGATCTGTGAATTGCTTTTATTAATTAGGGATCCACGAGGCTGAGGCTCATGGATCGCGATGTTTCTACAATAAAAATGCAGAAATTTTGCATTTCTCAACTTTTACTTCAGTCCATTTTTTTTTGTCCAAAACAAGATCCGATAATTTTTTTACCTAATTCAATACTAACAAGTTTAAAATAATATCATGCAATTCACCCCTTGATATCAAATAACATCTACATTACAAATTGAGGGGTTGAGTTCTTTATACTCTATGTTCCTCACCAACCTCCAACAAGTAACTTTTATCTCAACTTTCGAAACCTACAAAACAAACATTACAAACACAATTTAATAGATATGATAAACATAGAAACATACTAAAACAAATGAAATTACTTAAACATTGGGTTGCCTTCCAATTAGCATCTTTGTTTAAAGTCATTGGCTTAACTCAAGAGAATTGCTTTCTCAATCATTGTTAGGATCCTTCAAGGAGTATGTTACCCCTTTACGGTCCATTTCTCCAATTAAATAGGGTTTCAAATGATATCTGTTGACTTTAAAGGGTGGACCTTATTCAAAAGTCATCTCCACGGCACCATATGGGCATACTTTTGTAACTATAAATGATTCAAACCACCTAGGTCTCACCTTACTTGAAAATAACTTGCCACGAGAGTTAAATAAAAGAACTTTTTGTGCTATCCCAAATTATTTTTGAATAATGTGCTTATCATACTACTATTTCACTTTTTCCTTGTATATTTTTTCATTTTCATAAGCACTTAATCGTAATTCCTCCAATTTGCCTAATTGAAGCAATCTTTTGTTCTCTACAAGAGAAAAATCCATGTTAAACTCTTTAATTGCCTAACAAGCTCTATGTTCAACTTCTACAGATAAGTGGCATATTTTTTCATATACTAGGTGATAAGGAGACATTCCTAGCAGTTCTAAAATGCAGTCCTATATGCCTAAAGTATGTCATCTAAATTCTTAACCCATCTTTTCTAGACTTATTCACAGTTTTTTCTAAGATCAATTTTTTTCTATTAGCTTGTAGATGATGTGACAGCCCCACCTCCCCCTAAGGCGAACCAGAGGGTTCGGCGGGCCGCCTGCCCAGCTCTCGCCGGGACTCAGTCGTTCACTACAATCCTCAAATGAATTACAATATAAATCTCAAAAATACATCACAGTCTCCAATAATTACATGTCACAAATGCAGCGGAAACTAATTCCCCAAGCGGAAACTAATTCCCCAAGCGGAAATAATTCCCCAAACTATACATAAAATGATTCCAAATCCAAATTGTACAAAATATAGGCCATCCCTTCACGTGAATAAGCAAAACAAGCCCTTCCTTCGCCTTGAGCCCTGTGAAGGGGAATAAAATATTTTTGGGGTGTGCTAGAAGCTCAACGAGTAACCAGTAAAATCCTTAAACAAATATATTTCACAATGTTGCATTTCGATCATTTCGATGATGTCATGATTCAGAGATCAAATGTTCGTTTAGTGCTCTCGTGAGCCAGGGAAATCATAGCACTTGAACATCCAACGCTCAAATAGATCATTTAACATTAACATTAACATTAAGAGGGAGCCCCTTCTTGAGCTCCAGATAAACATGAACATGAACCATAAACAGAGTGGAGACGTTGGTGTCCAGCACAAGACTTTCCCAGAACTCATTGAAGCCAAATCATGTCATGAACTCACATGCAAGCACGCATGATATGCAATCGAGTACATAATGCAAGAAACATTTCACAAGTACTTTGGAAATAGTTTAGGGTCACTCACCTCCATTGTTGTTTAACTTGATTTCTGCTCTGCAATCTGTTTATTTGTTCGAGACGAGGGTGTACTTTATCACACTCGTTCTCTTGTCTGTTCATATGCCAATTTACTATGCAAAATTTGAATATGTTATCTGTGTCTGCATCTGTTCGGATTTCTATGACCTATGAGCTCAATCCTGTGGCTAAGTTATTCGAGTCGGGCCGGCAAGGGTCTGGACGATTAGATAACGAACCACGGTAGTCTGTTCGGAGATTTTGGGTATTGAGACCCTTGATTCCGGGTATACACGAGTATTACCATTTATGTTCGAATACGGTGAGCGGGCCCGGTAAAGGGGTGTTTGGTGGACGGAATTCGGTGCTAAGTGAGGTCTACGGACGCGTTGGTTCTATATACGTTGACGGAGAGTCAACCGGTTTGGATCAAGTATTGCGCTGGAAATTTGGCTCCTGAGAGCCACCTGTATCCTTCTGATTTGAATCATTAGTTACTTTACTTTACATCTGGCATGTGTATCTGATTTGTTAAATGTGAAATGCCATGATTTTCTGCTATATGTTTGGTACCTCATTGAGCGCAAGCTCACCCCTTTCTGTTCCTTTTTGTTTTTCTTACAGGAAAATAAATACTTTTGGACTGGATTTGACAAATGGTTGCCGAATTGAGCTAGTTAGACATATCTTTTGTATAGCTCATTGATTTAAACCCTAAATATACTTTTGGGTCCGTTTCTCTTTTGGATTTGGCAAACCGTACATGTATCCACTTTTGAATCACTTTGGTATGCCCTTTGGGTTATATATGCTAACTTTTGAGATGTAAATATTTGCTTGACGTTTGGTTGGGTTTTGCCATGTCGGTTCCTATTCATGGCCGACTCCGATTTCGTTTTGTTTTATTCTGGGATTTTGACTTGTCTATGCGCGTTGTACGGTCCGGAACGTATTCGATCGCTCTAATCTGAACCGTTAGTCCTGGCGAGAGCTGGCAGGCGGTCCACCGAACCCTTTGGTTCGCCTTAGGGTGAGGTGGGGCTGTCACAGTTGGTATCAGAGCTTGCTTCGCGTGGTCTCTGCGCGGAGTGAGCCTGGACTAAGTGGTGGATAGGTATGAAGGATTAAGTGCTCGTTTGAGCCTAAGCTCTGAATTGTGAATGTTATAGGCTTTAAATTTTCTTGTGGTATGTGAGGACCATAGATAGGTACGTCTGGTAGGAATTTCGATTTTTGATGATTTACTCTTGGGACTGGCCAGCTCGAGAGGTGAATTGTCTTATTTCGGATTCTTGTGCCTGAGTACTCCAGAGTTGAGGCGGTGTTCGTAGGTGAGAGTTGCATTTTGGGAACATGAATAGGCTTTGTTTGACTGGAATGAGTACAAGAGGTTATTGGATATCTAGTTTGCATAGTAAGTGACGTGAGGGATCGGACGGGGTTATTTTAATTGGGTCTGGGACTATATCGCCTTTACTCTTGATTTGCTTTGATACCGCTATGACATAACAGTGGTTTGAGTATTGTGCATAGGATTATCTGTCTAATTTGGCATGTATTGGTGTATTTGATTAACCGTTTTCTTGATACATGGTGTGTTATATGTGTATATGTCATTGGTGTAATTGGTGTGCTAGAATATAATTACTTTTGTCACTTTACTGTATTTATGCGTTGAATTACCTTGGGGAAAGGGGGAAAATATATATATATATATATATGAGGAAGAGGTAGTCGTGGACGTGGTCATGGCCGTGGAACTAAGCGAGGACAAGAATCAAGAGAAGAAAAGGGAAACAATAGCTGGACAAGGACCGAGAGTGCCACTTGTACTTAGGAATGTATTATGACCCATTGTTTTGCCCGACAGGCTAGCATCCGAGTTCCAGCACTTCCGTAAGATGACACATTGGATTGATCCGTATCAGGAAATTTCGGTTCTCCGAGATGAAATAGAGGTTCAAAGGAGGCTGACCGAGTACTGGGAAGGGCGATGGAAGCAAGAATATTCAGAGAAACTTGAGCTCTTACACCAAAACATGGAGTTAAAGAGGAAATACGAAGAGATTTCCAAGGAGACCGTAGCAATGGCACAAGGTAATACTTCTAGGGGGACTCCAGAGGAAGCTCAAAGGACGGGAATTGCAAGGCCACAACTGAAGATCTTTCATGCAAAGAAAAAGGGTAAAGCTGGTAGATCAATTGCTAAGAAGGGCCGTGGAGCGAGTGGTGTGACAATTTGTGGTTATTGTAGAAAATTCAATCATATTGAAGTGGATTGTTGGAAAAAGGGAAGGAGATGTCTGCGCTGTGGGAGCGCCGAGCATCGAATTGCTCATTGCACGATTAAAGCGCGTGAAAAGAAATGAACCCAACAACCAATCAAGACCGACCCTGGACCGTCAAGTGGAGAAGGGACTGGAATAAAGAACCTCGTTTCTTCTGACTCTGAAGACGGAGAAGGTACAGGCCAACGGTTACTTTAAATTTTGAAGAGAAAATTTCGAGGGCGAAATTTCTTTAAGGGGGAGAGAGTGTGAGATCCCGTAAATTTGCATTTTCTAGGTTTTCGCATTTTTCATGACTTGTTTTCTGGACTTTCTGTATCCGGAACATTTTCTAGATAATTTTTATGAGTAAATATAGTTTTTAGATGATTTTTCTAGTATCGAATAGATTTTGAGAAATTAAGAGCGTATACCGGACGTGGGACCCACTAGTGTGAGAAGTTCGGAAAAATTCGGCCAATTAGGTTAAGTTTCGGATACTGGTTGAAATTTATCGGGTGTTAAGAGATAAGTAGAGGTTGAGATGTGATTGATGTGAGAGGGACTTAAAGGATAGAAATGTTTTAAAGGAAGTGACAAGTGTCACCTTAAGAGTGGTTGTAACTTATGACAACTATTCACCTTTTTGACTTATTTGACCAATTGATTAAATATCTCAAAAATTACCACAAAAATCACCATTTCTTACCTCCATTGTGGCCGGCCACCTTGAGCAAGGAAGAAACAAAAACTCTTCAAAGTTTGGCATCCATCTAGTGCAAATCATCCAAAGCAATCACTTAGACTTGTTTCTACTCCATAAAATCTCTTCTTTAGGTGTTAGTAAGTGGTTTGGTGAAGTGTTTTGGGAAGCTAAGGTGACAAACAACTCTTCCTCTCTTGTTTACTAGGTGAGTGGTGATTGAACTTTCTCCTTCACTTAATGAAGCTTAATTAGTGCCTAGTGGTAGTTAAAGTGATGAATTTTGTGGTTTACTTCTTGGTTTTGGATGAATTGATGAAGTTTCAATTTATTGATGAATTTTCTAGTTTAATATGAATGTGATGTTGTGGCTATCCTTGATGATGGGAACTGATGTTTAATGACTCTAGGAGGTGGAAAAAGTGGAAGATTGCAATTAATTTCTGTTTTGGAAGAAATCTGGAAAATTAGGGTTCTTGGTTCTTCATTCTGTCCGAAATTTTTGGTCCTAGATAGAGGCCGAATTGGCCTTACCTAAAAACATGAAAGTTGTAGGGAATGACATTTTAGAGGTGCCTACAAAATTTCAGGTCAATCGGAGTAGTGTAGAGTGAGAAAAGTAGAAATTACTATTGCTGTTCTGGTTTACCCGAAATTGGGATTTGCGACTGTAATTGGTTGTTTTGGCTGGAATTGCTTCCGAATTGGTTGTTGAGGCCTTCTGATGAAATTTATACCTGTTTCTTAGCTTTCAACTGGTTTTGGAATTTCTGGATTTGGACTTGTAGAGCCTGAGTTATGATGTTTCCGCTAGAATACGTTTTGGTGAATCTGTTTTACGTTGTTGATGAAGTATCTTGCATTTTTGACCTGTTTGCACTCAAAACTGGGTTGAGTGACCTTCTGTGATGTTGTAGCCCTGTATTTTAGCTTCGAAATGGTGGGTCTTTCACCCTCATCCGATAATCGTGGTGCATTTGGTGCTATTACCGCAAAGTAAAGTCAAAACCTGTTTTTTTCAGGGCCAAAGTTAATTGCATGTCCGAAATTTCTGGTTTTCTTTAATGTTTGTATATGTTTATGGAACCCTATTGGGGTCATACTTGGCATTGGTTTATGACTCGTTATCGAGTCTCCTTGTACTTGTTTGCATGTTTTAGGGCTTGCTTTCATTCCGGTCATTTCCTAGCTAACTTTTGTACTTGTACTACTTTGAGCGTCGTGAACGGCTTTTGGGAAATGAGATGACTTTTGTGTGAGATGTTGGGACTGATTTGAGGAAATAATGAAGCCTTAATGGCTGGAAAAGTAAGAAATTTAGGGGAAGTGCTGCCCGATTTTCTAGGCCGTTTGGTTCTTTTAAGTTGGATTTGCCTTTTGGTAGAAATGAAAGGGCTTTTGGGTTGTTGAACCTAGGTCTTCATGTTATCTTTTTATTCCCAAAAATCATGTTTTGTACCCTTGCATTTGTAATTATTTGGCGAGGCATACGACTAGTAGTCGAGCCTCATGTGCATTTTGTTTACTCGATTATGGATGTGAAACCTTCAATTGGTTTATTTTGATTATTTTAGGGTTTCTTGGCGATTAAGGACAATCTGAAGTAAAAACTTTTGAAGTTGAATCGGTGAGTGTATCACTCCCCTCCATTGTTGTTTAACTTGATTTCTGCTCTGCAATCTGTTTATTTGTTCGAGACGAGGGTGTACTTTATCACACTCGTTCTCTTGTCTGTTCATATGCCAATTTACTATGCAAAATTTGAATCTGTTATCTGTGTCTGCATCTGTTCGGATTTCTATGACCTATGAGCTCAATCCTGTGGCTAAGTTATTCGAGTCGGGCCGGCAAGGGCCTGGACGATTAGATAACGAACCACGGTAGTCTGTTCGGGGATTTTGGGTATTGAGACCCTTGATTCCGGGTATACTCGAGTATTACCATTTATGTTCGAATACGGTGAGCGGGCCCGGTAAAGGGGTGTTTGGTGGACGGAATTCGGTGCTAAGTGAGGTCTACGGACGCGTTGGTTCTATATACGTTGACGGAGAGTCAACCGGTTTGGATCAAGTATTGCGCTGGAAATTTGGCTCCTGAGAGCCACCTGTATCCTTCTGATTTGAATCATTAGTTACTTTACTTTACATCTGGCATGTGTATCTGATTTGTTAAATGTGAAATGCCATGATTTTCTGCTATATGTTTGGTACCTCATTGAGCGCAAGCTCACCCCTTTCTGTTCCTTTTTGTTTTTCTTACAGGAAAATAAATACTTTTGGACTGGATTTGACAAATGGTTGCCGAATTGAGCTAGTTAGACATATCTTTTGTATAGCTCATTGATTTAAACCCTAAATACACTTTTGGGTCCGTTTCTCTTTTGGATTTGGCAAACCGTACATGTATCCACTTTTGAATCACTTTGGTATGCCCTTTGGGTTGTATATGCTAACTTTTGAGATGCAAATATTTGCTTGACGTTTGGTTGGGTTTTGCCATGTCGGTTCCTATTCATGGCCGACTCCGATTTCGTTTTGTTTTATTCTGGGATTTTGACTTGTCTATGCGCGTTGTACCGTCCGGAACGTATTCGATCGCTCTAATCTGAACCGTTAGTCCTGGCGAGAGCTGGGCAGGCGGTCCACCGAACCCTTTGGTTCGCCCTAGGGTGAGGTGGGGCTGTCACAGATGATATGCAGGAGATATTTTGTACCTACAACCATATTTTAGTAAAATTCAGCCAAATCATTTGTTACAAAAATATTTATCTTGATCACTCACTGTTGCTTTAAGGATACAAAATCTAGTAAAAATGTTCTGTTTAACAAATTTAAGTACAACTTCTGCATCATTAGTTGGGGTGGCAATTGCTTCTATCCATTTTGACATATAATCAACCGCAACATGTACTTATTATTATTTGAACAAGAAAATAGTCCCATAAAATCAATGCCCTAAACATCAAATAGTTCAACTTCAAGAAACACATTTAAAAGCACTACATACTTCCTAGACATATTACCAGTTCTTTGGCATTCATCACAACTTCTAATGATGTGACACGAACTCCGTCGAAGATGAAACCCGCAAATCAATTTACCCCGGATCTAGATGACTAACACGAAGGTTTGTGTAACAGCCCCACTTTCCCCTAAGACGAACCAAAGGGGTTAGCGGACTGCCTGCCCAGCTCTCGCCAGGACTACGAATCAGTTCACGTCGATCTAATACGTTCCGGAACATACCCACGCGCGTAAACAAGTCAAAATCACAAAATAAAAAAAAATGAAAATCGAAGCCGATGATGAACAGTACCGTCCACGTCAGAATCCAGATACTAGGCTGAGAGTAGCCAAAATTTTTCTTTTGTCGTTTGAAATACGAGTTGATCCGAAATTCAACCAAATATCAACCAAACATACATACATTGAAATGTAACATTAACAAGCCAAAGCGGCATATCAAAAACCATTCATCATGGATATACATGTTCGGATTGCCAATCAAAAGTCATTGAACCCAATACACATTAGGGTTTCATCCAAAGAGCTAAACAAAAGACATTTATACTAGCTCAACTTGGCAATCGACAATCCAATCCCAAAAGTAATTATATCCCTGTAAGGAAAACAAATGGAACGGAATGAGCTTAAGCCCAGTGAGTTACTACCACATAAGCAACAAAGGTCACATAAGCATAATCTTTCATTTCAAGTACACAATTAAGAAGTAAAACAAGTCGGTAAAAGGATACGGACGGCTCTCAAGAGCCCATTTCCACTCTTACATTCTTGATCCAATCTCATTGACTCTCCGTCAACGTTTATGAGTACCAACCGTAGAACCCACTTCACTCCCATCCCTTCCACCAAACATACCCCAACCGGGCCCGCACTCCAATCAGTAGCTTTTGGTAATACTCGAGTTTACCGGAATCAAGAGTCTCATTACTACAAGATTCCCCAGTACAGTCCCCGTGGCATGTCAATTTTCACGACCAAGCCCTCGCCGGCTCGATTCAATTGACTACCAACGGGGTTGAGCTCAGTAGTACAGTAAGGCCGTTGGATACTCGTCCAGACGACACCAAATCAGTTTTTCATGAAGTGAATTCAATATCTCATATAGCAAGTGCAGTATATCAGTGAAGCGGTAAACAGTCACTAACGGTATCACAAGGGGTTAGGGCGGTCAAGTACACCCTCACCTCAATCAATTCCAATAGCCAAATAAGCCTTCAAGGCATCAAAATCACATATAGCAAAGCCACATTGTAACATTCAAGTGAGTAGTATACTCACCACTCAAGTAAGTGATGTTTCATACACCGTCGTTAAAAGATCGTCGTGAATCCTCGTCACGTCCTAAAACACGTAAACAAATACAATGAGACTCGATAACGAGTCATAAAGCAATGCCAATCACAACCCCAATAGGGTTTCATAAGCATGTATAAGCATCATAGGCAGCCAGAAATTGCTGAAATGCAACTAATGGCCCTAACAAAAAAAAAATAGTTTTGTCCTCATTTTGCGGTAATGGCACAACTTGAACTACGATTATAGGATTAGGGTGTAAGATCCACCATTTCGAAGCTAAGAACCAGAGCTACAACAATGTAGAAGGTCACTCAGTCCAAATCCCAGCACAACTAAGTCAAATATGCCAAATAACAAACCAGAACCGTAATTGCAGGTTTACAAATTACACTATGCTGTAATCAGTACAACTCAGTCTCAACAGGTCCAAATGCAGAAATTCCAAAGGAATATGGTAGATAGGACATCAAGATACATTTCATCAGAAGACCTCAACAACCAAATCCAAAGCAATTCCAGTCAAAACAGCCGATTACAGGCGCAGTTCGGCCATCCTGATGAACCCAGAACAGCAATAGTAATTTCGACATTTCTCACTCTACACTACTCCAAATGACCTGAAATTTTACAGGCACCTCAAACACATCAATACCTACAACTTTCATGTTTTAAGTAAAGGCCAATTCGGCCTCTAACCATGAGATACAAAACCGGACAGAATTGGGGATATAAAACCCTAACTTCTTCCAAACCAGAAATTGGTTACAATTATCTATCATATACACCTACTAGAGTCATTAACCATCATTACCAACCATCATAGATAGCCACAACATCATGATCACATTAAACCAGAAAATTCATCAATAAATCGAAAACTTCACCAATTCATCTCAAACGAAGAAATAAACCACAAATTTCAGCACTTTAGCTACCATTAAGCACAACTTAAGCTTCATTAAGTGTAGGAGGAAGTTCAATCACCACTCACCTAGTAAACAAGAGAGGGAGAGTTGTTGGACACCTTAGCTTCCTTAAACACTTCACCAAATCACTTTCTAGTACCAAATGGAGAGATTTTATGGAGTAGAAACAAGATCAAATGGTTGGATGATTACACTCAAGCAAGATGGAAGCAAGAATCTTGGAGAGTTTTTCTTTCTTCTTAGCTAGAGAGGGCCGGCCACAATGGTGAAGAAAAGAGTGATTTTTGTGGTAATTTTGAGATATTTAATCAATTGGTAAGAAAGGTCAAAAAGTCAAAAAGTCAAATAAGTGACCACCACTCTTAAGGTGACACTTGTCACTTCATTAATGCATTCCTATCCTTCTTTTTCCCTCTCACATCAATCACTTCACCTCCTCTACTTATCTCTTAACACCCGATAAATTTCACCCAGTATCCGGAACTTAACCTACTTGGTCGAATTTTTCCGAACTTTTCGCCCTAATGGGTCCCACATCCGGTATACACTCTTAATTTCTCAAAACCTATTTGATACTAGAAAAATCATCCAAAAACTATATCTGCTCATTAAAAATATCTAGAAAATTTCCCTACTAAAGAAAACGCAGAAAACAAGCCATTAAATAAATAAAACCCTAAAAAAATGGGAAAAGTACGGGTTCTCACACTCTCTCCCCCTTAAAGAAATTTCGCCCTCGAAATTTTCTTACGGAATCTATCATGATCTAAGGTACCCAACGGATCGCACCTTTCTCTGGTTCAGAAAATCGGGGACCTGTTGTGGCTCCAGTGAATACACTCGAGCCGCTACCCTAGGTTTGGTCCCTTCCACCTTGGCCGATTCGGAATTAGTCCTCGCCCTCTACCTTTACCTCGAGTACCGGGGCCATTTAGGTGTAAAAGTCTATAGATCCACACCTATCGTGTGCGTAATACTCCAACTAGAAACAAAATAAAAACACAAAACAAATACACGAAAAGCACGCAAAAGCGTAGGTACCAAAAGATAATACTCGAATATATACATTTATTTACAAAACCACACCAAAAGATATACAAAGTACCCGACCTCCAGTCGGTACAAAACCCATTATGCACACGAGCACTCCGGCTCCAAAAATCTAGTCAGTCCACCAAATAACCAAAGAAATTAGCCATGCCAGTCCTAGCAAAAGTAATCTACCAGCTACTCATAATACAAAAGCGTCCCTAATCACCTCCCCTAGGGCCCCGGTTCCCAACGGAACCTAAAGTATCTATCTCGCCTATCTGCTCTGGACCAGTAGCTCGTGGTGGTGCCTCCGCGGCCATGTCTAGTAAAACCCCACAGTCAAACGTAATACTCCGGACCCTCTCCCTAAGCTGCATCCTCATAGCGAAGAGGTGCTGGTGTGTGTGTCGAAGATCCCGCTCCAGGTCCCTAACGCGCAACGCCTGCCAACGGCTAAACTCTCTAGCCTCCTCCAGCTGTGCCATCAAAGTCTCAACTGTCCTGCCTAAGTGATAACGCTCGTCATCCATCGCTAAAACAACCTCGTCAGGATAGCCATAGGTATACCAGCACTCACAGGGTCGGCGCGACACCTGTCCAAAAGGGGAATACAAACTATAAGGCTCCCCAAGCCTCCTCCGATATCGGATCGCCCGCTTACGCAGCACCCGGTCCTCTGGGCCCCTCGCACTCGGAGGTCTCGGTCCCGGTCCCATGCCGCTAGAACTGCCCGGATCCATACCTACAAACATTAATTCGTTAGTTAACTGACATTTCAACTTAAAATATATCATTCATCTTAAAGAGAATAATGTATTCCTAAGGCCTATCACGTATGTCCCACAATTGCCCAAGTCCTCTAACCTAGGCGCTCTTATTTCGTTCGTATCCGGGCCCAAGAATCCCATCCAAGATAATTCACAACTCGAGCCGGCCGGTCCCAAGCGTAAATCATCCTTATTAAAGATTCCTACCCGACATACATACTTAACTTCCTCATGTCCCATGCTAATGATCCTTGCACTTATGACATGCACAATTCATAGCTTACGCTCAAAAGAGCACTTATACCTTTAAACACTTTCACAAAAAGCAGGACCATGACATCACTTGGCCCCAACCTCACTCCGCGCAGAGACCACGCGAAGTGGCTCTGATACCACTTGTAACAGCCCCACTTTCCCCTAAGGCGAACCAAAGGGGTTAGCGGACTGCCTGCCCAGCTCTCGCCAGGACTACGAATCAGTTCACGTCGATCTAATACGTTCCGGAACATACCCACGCGCGTAAACAAGTCAAAATCACAAAATAAAAAAAACGAAAATCGAAGCCGATGATGAACAGTACCGGCCACGTCAGAATCCAGATACTAGGCCGAGAGTAGCCAAAATTTTTCTTTTGTCGTTTGAAATACGAGTTGATCCGAAATTCAACCAAATATCAACCAAACATACATACATTAAAATGTAACATTTACAAGCCAAAGCGGCATATCAAAAACCATTCATCATGGATATACTTGTTCGGATTGCCAATCAAAAGTCATTGAACCCAATACACATTAGGGTTTCATCCAAAGAGCTAAACAAAAGACATTTATACTAGCTCAACTTGGCAATCGACAATCCAATCCCAAAAGTAATTATATCCCTGTAAGGAAAACAAATGGAACGGAATGAGCTTAAGCCCAGTGAGTTACTACCACATAAGCAACAAAGGTCACATAAGCATAATCTTTCATTTCAAGTACACAATTAAGAAGTAAAACAAGTCGGTAAAAGGATACGGACGGCTCTCAAGAGCCCATTTCCACTCTTACATTCTTGATCCAATCTCATTGACTCTCCGTCAACGTTTATGAGTACCAACCGTAGAACCCACTTCACTCCCATCCCTTCCACCAAACATACCCCAACCGGGCCCGCACTCCAATCAGTAGCTTTTGGTAATACTCGAGTTTACCGGAATCAAGAGTCTCATTACTACAAGATTCCCCAGTACAGTCCCCGTGGCATGTCAATTTTCACGACCAAGCCCTCGCCGGCTCGATTCAATTGACTACCAACGGGGTTGAGCTCAGTAGTACAGTAAGGCCGTTGGATACTCGTCCAGACGACACCAAATCAGTTTTTCATGAAGTGAATTCAATATCTCATATAGCAAGTGCAGTATATCAGTGAAGCGGTAAACAGTCACTAACGGTATCACAAGGGGTTAGGGCGGTCAAGTACACCCTCACCTCAATCAATTCCAATAGCCAAATAAGCCTTCAAGGCATCAAAATCACATATAGCAAAGCCACATTGTAACATTCAAGTGAGTAGTATACTCACCACTCAAGTAAGTGATGTTTCATACACCGTCGTTAAAAGATCGTCGTGAATCCTCGTCACGTCCTAAAACACGTAAACAAATACAATGAGACTCGATAACGAGTCATAAAGCAATGCCAATCACAACCCCAATAGGGTTTCATAAGCATGTATAAGCATCATAGGCAGCCAGAAATTGCTGAAATGCAACTAATGGCCCTAACAAAAAAAAAATAGTTTTGTCCTCATTTTGCGGTAATGGCACAACTTGAACTACGATTATAGGATTAGGGTGTAAGATCCACCATTTCGAAGCTAAGAAGCAGAGCTACAACAATGTAGAAGATCACTCAGTCCAAATCCCAGCACAACTAAGTCAAATATGCCAAATAACAAACCAGAACCGTAATTGCAGGTTTACAAATTACACTATGCTGTAATCAGTACAACTCAGTCTCAACAGGTCCAAATGCAGAAATTCCAAAGGAATATGGTAGATAGGACATCAAGATACATTTCATCAGAAGACCTCAACAACCAAATCCAAAGCAATTCCAGTCAAAACAGCCGATTACAGGCGCAGTTCGGCCATCCTGATGAACCCAGAACAGCAATAGTAATTTCGACATTTCTCACTCTACACTACTCCAAATGACCTGAAATTTTACAGGCACCTCAAACACATCAATACCTACAACTTTCATGTTTTAAGTAAAGGCCAATTCGGCCTCTAACCATGAGATACAAAACCGGACAGAATTGGGGATATAAAACCCTAACTTCTTCCAAACCAGAAATTGGTTACAATTATCTATCATATACACCTACTAGAGTCATTAACCATCATTACCAACCATCATAGATAGCCACAACATCATGATCACATTAAACCAGAAAATTCATCAATAAATCGAAAACTTCACCAATTCATCTCAAACCAAGAAATAAACCACAAATTTCAGCACTTTAGCTACCATTAAGCACAACTTAAGCTTCATTAAGTGTAGGAGGAAGTTCAATCACCACTCACCTAGTAAACAAGAGAGGGAGAGTTGTTGGACACCTTAGCTTCCTTAAACACTTCACCAAATCACTTTCTAGTACCAAATGGAGAGATTTTATGGAGTAGAAACAAGATCAAATGGTTGGATGATTACACTCAAGCAAGATGGAAGCAAGAATCTTGGAGAGTTTTTCTTTCTTCTTAGCTAGAGAGGGCCGGCCACAATGGTGAAGAAAAGAGTGATTTTTGTGGTAATTTTGAGATATTTAATCAATTGGTAAGAAAGGTCAAAAAGTCAAAAAGTCAAATAAGTGACCACCACTCTTAAGGTGACACTTGTCACTTCATTAATGCATTCCTATCCTTCTTTTTCCCTCTCACATCAATCACTTCACCTCCTCTACTTATCTCTTAACACCCGATAAATTTCACCCAGTATCCGGAACTTAACCTACTTGGTCGAATTTTTCCGAACTTTTCGCCCTAATGGGTCCCACATCCGGTATACACTCTTAATTTCTCAAAACCTATTTGATACTAGAAAAATCATCCAAAAACTATATCTGCTCATTAAAAATATCTAGAAAATTTCCCTACTAAAGAAAACGCAGAAAACAAGCCATTAAATAAATAAAACCCTAAAAAAATGGGAAAAGTACGGGTTCTCACACTCTCTCCCCCTTAAAGAAATTTCGCCCTCGAAATTTTCTTACGGAATCTATCATGATCTAAGGTACCCAACGGATCGCACCTTTCTCTGGTTCAGAAAATCGGGGACCTGTTGTGGCTCCAGTGAATACACTCGAGCCGCTACCCTAGGTTTGGTCCCTTCCACCTTGGCCGATTCGGAATTAGTCCTCGCCCTCTACCTTTACCTCGAGTACCGGGGCCATTTAGGTGTAAAAGTCTATAGATCCACACCTATCGTGTGCGTAATACTCCAACTAGAAACAAAATAAAAACACAAAACAAATACACGAAAAGCACGCAAAAGCGTAGGTACCAAAAGATAATACTCGAATATATACATTTATTTACAAAACCACACCAAAAGATATACAAAGTACCCGACCTCCAGTCGGTACAAAACCCATTATGCACACGAGCACTCCGGCTCCAAAAATCTAGTCAGTCCACCAAATAACCAAAGAAATTAGCCATGCCAGTCCTAGCAAAAGTAATCTACCAGCTACTCATAATACAAAAGCGTCCCTAATCACCTCCCCTAGGGCCCCGGTTCCCAACGGAACCTAAAGTATCTATCTCGCCTATCTGCTCTGGACCAGTAGCTCGTGGTGGTGCCTCCGCGGCCATGTCTAGTAAAACCCCACAGTCAAACGTAATACTCCGGACCCTCTCCCTAAGCTGCATCCTCATAGCGAAGAGGTGCTGGTGTGTGTGTCGAAGATCCCGCTCCAGGTCCCTAACGCGCAACGCCTGCCAACGGCTAAACTCTCTAGCCTCCTCCAGCTGTGCCATCAAAGTCTCAACTGTCCTGCCTAAGTGATAACGCTCGTCATCCATCGCTAAAACAACCTCGTCAGGATAGCCATAGGTATACCAGCACTCACAGGGTCGGCGCGACACCTGTCCAAAAGGGGAATACAAACTATAAGGCTCCCCAAGCCTCCTCCGATATCGGATCGCCCGCTTACGCAGCACCCGGTCCTCTGGGCCCCTCGCACTCGGAGGTCTCGGTCCCGGTCCCATGCCGCTAGAACTGCCCGGATCCATACCTACAAACATTAATTCGTTAGTTAACTGACATTTCAACTTAAAATATATCATTCATCTTAAAGAGAATAATGTATTCCTAAGGCCTATCACGTATGTCCCACAATTGCCCAAGTCCTCTAACCTAGGCGCTCTTATTTCGTTCGTATCCGGGCCCAAGAATCCCATCCAAGATAATTCACAACTCGAGCCGGCCGGTCCCAAGCGTAAATCATCCTTATTAAAGATTCCTACCCGACATACATACTTAACTTCCTCATGTCCCATGCTAATGATCCTTGCACTTATGACATGCACAATTCATAGCTTACGCTCAAAAGAGCACTTATACCTTTAAACACTTTCACAAAAAGCAGGACCATGACATCACTTGGCCCCAACCTCACTCCGCGCAGAGACCACGCGAAGTGGCTCTGATACCACTTGTAACAGCCCCACTTTCCCCTAAGGCGAACCAAAGGGGTTAGCGGACTGCCTGCCCAGCTCTCGCCAGGACTACGAATCAGTTCACGTCGATCTAATACGTTCCGGAACATACCCACGCGCGTAAACAAGTCAAAATCACAAAATAAAAAAAACGAAAATCGAAGCCGATGATGAACAGTACCGGCCACGTCAGAATCCAGATACTAGGCCGAGAGTAGCCAAAATTTTTCTTTTGTCGTTTGAAATACGAGTTGATCCGAAATTCAACCAAATATCAACCAAACATACATACATTGAAATGTAACATTTACAAGCCAAAGCGGCATATGAAAAACCATTCATCATGGATATACTTGTTCGGATTGCCAATCAAAAGTCATTGAACCCAATACACATTAGGGTTTCATCCAAAGAGCTAAACAAAGACATTTACACTAGCTCAACTTGGCAATCGACAATCCAATCCCAAAAGTAATTATATCCCTGTAAGGAAAACAAATGGAACGGAATGAGCTTAAGCCCAGTGAGTTACTACCACATAAGCAACAAAGGTCACATAAGCATAATCTTTCATTTCAAGTACACAATTAAGAAGTAAAACAAGTCGGTAAAAGGATACGGACGGCTCTCAAGAGCCCATTTCCACGCTTACATTCTTGATCCAATCTCATTGACTCTCCGTCAACGTTTATGAGTACCAACCGTAGAACCCACTTCACTCCCATCCCTTCCACCAAACATACCCCAACCGTGCCCGCAGTCCAATCAGTAGCTTTTGGTAATACTCGAGTTTACCGGAATCAAGAGTCTCATTACTACAAGATTCCCCAGTACAATCCCCGTGGCATGTCAATTTTCACGACCAAGCCCTCGCCGGCTCGATTCAATTGACTACCAACGGGGTTGAGCTCAGTAGTACAGTAAGGCCGTTGGATACTCGTCCAGACGACACCAAATCAGTTTTTCATGAAGTGAATTCAATATCTCATATAGCAAGTGCAGTATATCAGTGAAGCGGTAAACAATCACTAACGGTATCACAAGGGGTGAGGGCGGTCAAGTACACCCTCACCTCAATCAATTCCAATAGCCAAATAAGCCTTCAAGGCATCAAAATCACATATAGCAAAGCCACATTGTAACATTCAAGTGAGTAGTATACTCACCACTCAAGTAAGTGATGTTTCATACACCGTCGTTAAACGATCGTCGTGAACCCTCGTCACGTCCTAAAACACGTAAACAAATACAATGAGACTCGATAACGAGTCATAAAGCAATGAAAATCACAACCCCAATAGGGTTTCATAAGCATGTATAAGCATCATAGGCAACCAGAAATTGCGGAAATGCAACTAATGGCCCTAACAAAAAAAAAACAGTTTTGTCCTCATTTTGCGGTAATGGCACAACTTGCACTACGATTATCGGATTAGGGTGTAAGACCCACCATTTCGAAGCTAAGAACCAGAGCTACAACAATGTAGAAGGTCACTCAGTCTAAATCCCAGCACAACTAAGTCAAATATGCCAAATAACAAACCAGAACCGTAATTGCAGGTTTACAAATTACACTATGCTGTAATCAGTACAACTCAGTCTCAACAGGTCCAAATGCAGAAATTCCAAAGGAATATGGTAGATAGGACATCAAGATACATTTCATCAGAAGACCTCAACAACCAAATCCAAAGCAATTCCAGTCAAAACAGCCGATTACAGGCGCAGTTCGGCCATCCTGATGAACCCAGAACAGCAATAGTAATTTCGACATTTCTCACTCTACACTACTCCAAATGACCTGAAATTTTACAGGCACCTCAAACACATCAATACCTACAACTTTCATGTTTTAAGTAAAGGCCAATTCGGCCTCTAACCATGAGATACAAAACCGGACAGAATTGGGGATATAAAACCCTAACTTCTTCCAAACCAGAAATTGGTTACAATTATCTATCATATACACCTACTAGAGTCATTAACCATCATTACCAACCATCATAGATAGCCACAACATCATGATCACATTAAACCAGAAAATTCATCAATAAATCGAAAACTTCACCAATTCATCTCAAACCAAGAAATAAACCACAAATTTCAGCACTTTAGCTACCATTAAGCACAACTTAAGCTTCATTAAGTGTAGGAGGAAGTTCAATCACCACTCACCTAGTAAACAAGAGAGGGAGAGTTGTTGGACACCTTAGCTTCCTTAAACACTTCACCAAATCACTTTCTAGTACCAAATGGAGAGATTTTATGGAGTAGAAACAAGATCAAATGGTTGGATGATTACACTCAAGCAAGATGGAAGCAAGAATCTTGGAGAGTTTTTCTTTCTTCTTAGCTAGAGAGGGCCGGCCACAATGGTGAAGAAAAGAGTGATTTTTGTGGTAATTTTGAGATATTTAATCAATTGGTAAGAAAGGTCAAAAAGTCAAAAAGTCAAATAAGTGACCACCACTCTTAAGGTGACACTTGTCACTTCATTAATGCATTCCTATCCTTCTTTTTCCCTCTCACATCAATCACTTCACCTCCTCTACTTATCTCTTAACACCCGATAAATTTCACCCAGTATCCGGAACTTAACCTACTTGGTCGAATTTTTCCGAACTTTTCGCCCTAATGGGTCCCACATCCGGTATACACTCTTAATTTCTCAAAACCTATTTGATACTAGAAAAATCATCCAAAAACTATATCTGCTCATTAAAAATATCTAGAAAATTTCCCTACTAAAGAAAACGCAGAAAACAAGCCATTAAATAAATAAAACCCTAAAAAAATGGGAAAAGTACGGGTTCTCACAGTTTGACAGCGGAAAAAACTTGACCCTAATTAATTCTAGAAGTTACGAACAATATTGATACTATCTCAATCCGTAACCAATCGAATTAATGAACCAAATTTGTAGTAGAGGAACGCCACAATCAAGGAGGTACTTGATTGATAAGTTCGAATCAAATAACTTAACAAAACTCTCAAGTATTCAAGGGAAACTCTCTTGGGCAAGAGAAAGTGATAAAACTCACAAGTTTATTGTCAAATCTGATTAACCAAAAATATAGGAGAAGACTAGGCTATTTATAGCCTTACAATGACTCAAACCTAAAGTTATTTGGACTTAGTTAAACCCTAAACTATTGACTAGAGTTTCGGCCAAACTAAGGACAATGTTGGCTGAATTATTAAGCTAAAATAATGACTAGGGTTCGGCCACAATAATGACAATGTTGGCTGAATTTATTAAGCTGAAATTAACAACCAAATCAGCAAGATAAATGACAAATAAACCCTTGCTTAACAAGACTACGCAAATAACTAACTAGCTAATCATCTTGCATCCAAATTACTCTTCACCCGACTCTTCAACTTGGAGTAAAGTGTAAAGTGTTAAATCTTCATTATCCAAGCCTTCAATGATCCTCAAATTATCCCCAACTCAATCTTGAATTGTTCACACAAGAGCTTGAATTGATTCTCTCATTTTTCTTGCGCGAGCTCTTTTAATTGGGCCACTTGGAACTTGTATAACTCGATCACTTGTAACTTGATCACCCTTGATCACTTGTGCCCCTTCATCAATCCCCTCCACTTGAAGGCGATTTGTCCCCAAATTAAGCTCATCATCTGCATGAAAAGGGCTCAAGTCAGTAACATTAAATGTAGCATGTACTCCATACTCACTTGGGAGATTGAGTTTGTAAGCATTGTCATTAATTCGTTCCATCACTTGAAATGGACCATCGCCCCTGGGAAGGAGTTTATTACGCCTTTGGACTAGAAAACGCTCCTTCCTCATGTGTATCCAAACCTAATCACCTGGTTCGAATACCAACTTGCGACGTCCTTTGTTTGCACTTTAAACATATTGGAGAGTTCGCTTTTCAATATTAGCTTGAACTTTATCATGCAAATCTCGCACAAAGTCCACCTTTTTCTTACCGTCCAAGTTAACTCTCTCATGATCAAGTAAAGGAGATAAGTCCAATGGAGTGAGAGGGTTAAAACCATAAAAAACTTTAAAAGGTGAATATTGTGTAGCAGTGTGCACAGTGCGATTATAAGCAAACTCAACATGAGGCAAGCAATCTTCCCAAGTTTTAATGTTCTTTTTAATTATTGCTCGCAACAAAGTAGACAAAATTCTATTAACTACTTCAGTTTGTCCATCAGTTTGTAGTTGAGTAGAAGTAGAGAAGAGCAATTTAGTTTCTAGTTTACACCACAAAGTTTTTCAAAAGTAGCTAAGGAACTTTATATCTCTATCGGAAACAATGGTGCGAGGCATCCCATGCAAATGAACTATTTCTTTAAAGAACAAATCAGCCACATGCTTAACATCATCAGTTTTATGACAAGAAATAAAATATGCCATCTTAAAGAAACGGTCAACTACAACATAAATTGAATCATGACCCTTTCTAGTCCTAGGCAGTCCAAGCACAAAATCCATAGATAAGTCAACCCAAGGTGCATATGGGATGAGTAAAGGAGTGTAAAGACCATAAGGGTTTACCTTGGATTTCGCATGATGGCAAGTGACGCACCTTTCTATATGTCGTTCTACATCCCTTTTCATTCGAGCCCAAAAGAAATATTTTTGGAGAACCGATAATGTCTTAGCAATCCCAAAATGCCCCATAAGTCCTCCTCCATGTGCTTCACGAACCAACAGGGTACGCATTGTGTGACAGCCCCACCTTCCCCTAAGGCGAACCAAAGAGGTTAGCGGACTGCCTGCCCAGCTCTCGCCAGGACTAACGGTGCAGTATAAAGCGATCTATCACGTTTGAAACTTATAACGCGCGCAACAAGGCAAAAGGGCAAAATATCCCAAAATAAAAGAAACGAACTCCAGAGTCGGCCATGAATAGTAACCGACCCGTCCGAAACCCAACCAAGCATCGAAAAACATATACAACATAACATTAGCCATTTACAAGCCACAACGGCAAGCCAAAACCATTCACTAAGGAAGTACACATTCGATTTGCCTATCAAAAGGAAATGAACCCGTTACATTAGGGTTTCACTTCAAGAGCAATACAAAAGACATTTACATGCTCAATTCGGCAATTGACTATCCAATTCATTCTCAAAAGTAATTATCACCCTGTAAGGAAAACAAATAACACGGAATGAGCTAAAGCCCAGTGGTATACCACCCAATAAGCAATCAAAGTCATATAAGAATGAACTTTCATTTAAAGTGCACAAATAAGCAATGAAGTAAAACGGTAAAAGGATACGGTCGGCTCTCAAGAGCCCGTTTCCACGCTTGAAATCTTGAACCAACCTCATTGACTCTCCGTCAATGTTATAAAACCAAACCGTAGACAACTCTTTACTTCCATTCCTTCCACCAACATACCCCAACCGGGCCCGCACTCCATTTCAGTAGCTTTTGGTAAGACTCGAGTTTACCGGAACCAAGGGTCTCATTACCACAAGGTTCCCCAGTACAGTCCCCGTGGCAATTCAATCGTCACGACCAAGCCCTCGCCGGCTCGATCCAATTGACTACCAAACGGGGTTGAGCTCAGTAATGCAGTATGGCCGTTGGACATCATCCAAACGACAACAATTCAGTTTCCATGAAATGGAATTCGCCAACCAATATATCAAGTTCAGTAATGCAATAAAGCGGTAACCAATCAGTGACAATATCAAAAGAGGTGAGGGCGGTCAAGTACACCCTCACCTTGATCAATTTCAATATCCAAGTAAGCCATTAAGGCATCACATAACATTTAACAAGCCACATAGTAATCCATCAAGTGAGTAGTATACTCACCAAGCAAGTAAGTGGTATTTCATGTACCACGATCACCAAGCCGTCGAGCACTACCTTCAAGCCCTAGAACATGGAACACATACAATGAGACTCGAGAACGAGTCACCAAACAATGCTAAACACAACCCCAATAGGGTTTCACATGCATAAGTAGGCATGATAGCAAACCAGAAATTAAGATATGGCCTTAACTTAAGCCTCGATAGAAAAACCGTGTTTGATCTTATAATGCGGTAATGGCGTCAAATTCCCTACGGTTATCGGTTGGGGGTGTAAGACCCACCATTTCGAAGCTATGAAACAGGGCTACAACAATGTAGAAGGGCACTCAATCCAGTTCCTATCTTAACTAGGTCAAAATTGCAAAATACTAAACCAGAAATACCAAAACAGGTTCGCAAATCACCAAAAACTGTAATCCGTATATCTCAGTCCATACAAGTCCAATTGCCGAAATTCCAAAGGCATATGTTAGCTAAGACATCTAGCTACATTTCATCAGAAGACACCAACTCGAAAATCCAAACCAAAACCAGTCAAAATGGCCAATTACTAACGCAGTTTTCGCATTCTGTCCAAAGCAGAACAGCTACAGTAATTTCGTCATAACTCACTCCACACTAATCCAAATGCCCTGAAATTTTACAGACATCTCCATCACATCAATACCTACAACTTTCATGTTTTGAGCAAAGTCAAATTCGGCCTCTAAACCTATGATCAAAAACCGGACAGAATTGGGGAATTAAGAACCCTAACTTTTCAATTTCACACCAAATCCAAAATTGATTGCATTTAACCACATTTCACATCCACTAGAGCCATTATAGTCCATTGCCAATCATCACAAACAACCACACCATCATAATCCAATTAAACCAGAAAAATCATCATAAAATGGAAAACTTCACCAAATCAATTCCAACCAAGATAAAACCAGAAATTTCAGCACTCTTATCACTAGTAAGCACAACATAAGCATCATTAGGTGTAGTAGGGTGTTTCAAGCTTCACTTACCAAGAACCAAGAGAGAGAGGGATGTTGAACACCTTAGTCCTTCAAACAAAGTTCACCAAACAACTAACTAGCACTAGAAGGAAAGTTTTTATGGAGTAGAACTAACTTAAGCACTTGATTTGGTGGATTTGGACTTGTTAGAAGCTTGAATGTTGAAGAGTTTTGTCTTCCTTGGAGCTTGAGAGGGCCGGCTATGGTGGAGAGAAAATGAGGGAATTTTAGTGAATTTTTGAAGATATTTACTAGTTGGGTCAAAAGTCAAAAATTTGTCAAAAGGTGAATAGTGTTTCTTAAGTCATAACCAATGAGAAAGTGACATGTGGCATCTCATTAAATGCCTTCCTATCTTTCTTTTCTCTCTCACATCAATCACTTCACACACACTACTTATCTCTTAACACCCGATAAATTTTTCACAGTATCCGAAACTTAACCTTATTGGCCGAATTTTTCCGAACTTTTCGCACTAGTGGGTCCCACGTCCACTATATCTTCTCAATTTTCTAAAAATTCACCAATGCTAGAAAAATCATCTTAAAACTATCATTGCTCATAAAATCCACTAAGAAAATATTTCTAAGCCAGAAAATGCAGAAAACATGCAATTAAGGGGAAATAAACCCTAGGATAATAATTAGGGTTTTACGGGTTCTCACATATTGAGCTCGTTGGGATGCACAGCTTATCCTTGTAGTACAAGTACCCCTGTGATATGAAATAATGCTCACGAGTGTGTCGTGGCAAAGAAGTGAAAATCTCACCAAAATTTGGGTTAGTTGTATGAAGATCCTTAATGAATTCAAAACCTAGCAGCTTAGTATCTAATGTAGTGATAAGTGTGTGAGGACTCGTAAAAAAAAAAAGCAAAAAAATTATTATTTTTTGACTCCTACCTTTACTCATTTAATTGTTTATTCGAATATTTGCTTCGATTATTATTTTCTAGCCTCATTAGACTTAAATACATGGAGTTATGACTTCATTATATTTTTAAAGTGACTCGTTTCAAAAATTAATTTTTTTGAAAGCTCGATTGATGTAAATAGTGAAAACGTGTCTGAAAACTTTAGCCAATTGGGAGTACAATAAGCTCGGAAATTTGGAGACATGTACAATGGTCCTAAAATAGGTAATTTTAGATTTAATTACTCAAGTGATAGTTAGTGGTACGATCGTTACAAGAATTTCTTGAAGGTTTCACTTTATCGCGCCTAAATTGGAAATACGCGTTTTCACGCGCGCGATTAATTGAGGGACTTTAGACCATTATTTTGGGACAATTAAGAGTGAATAATATTTATATGAATATAAGTGCATTAGAGGTTCAGTGCACTAGTGAAATAAACTCGAAAAGAATCGAGCCCAAAATGCGCGCGTACACGCGCGAGAGAGAGTTGACTTTCGGCGAATTGTGGCCACACATTTAAGCTTACTTTAGAAGCTTTATTTCAGCATATCACACGCCTCTTTCCCTCTCATTTGGCCGAACCATCAGCTGCAACAAAACAACTCCAAGTTTCGCAAATTTCATCTCCAAATCTTGCTCAAACCTTCACCAAATTCAACCAAAATTTAACTACACTTAGCTCAATACTTGGGAAGTTCATCTAGCTACAAAACAAGGAGCTTTCCACGGATTTCTTAGAGCTTCTAAGGACCAAAAATCCTGCCTAGTTCATCAACCAAAGTAGGTAATGATCCAACACTCTAATCTTGGTTTATGGAGGTTGATTAACACCTTTAAGCTCTTGTATTCATATGGGTGGTTGTTATTGTTGGAAAATTTGGAAGGTGGGCTCTATGAACTCCCACCCTTGTCTTGATGGCTGATGTGATGATTGATGATGGATTTAATGTTGGTTTAGTGCTCAAAATGGTAGATTAATGGTGTATTATTAGTATAAACTTCAAGAAATGCATGGGGTAAAAAGTTCCGATTCTGCCCCTGCTTTGAACGTACCTATTTCTGTGGAATTTTGAGGTTGTGATGACTTATATATGATTTTTATATGTTGTATAGATGGTATAAAAAATTTCATTGAAAAATATTGAGGTTTGGTGGGTCAAATGAATTGATTTCACAAAGCTAGTAAATCTGGAACTGTTCCCGTAATGCTCTGACCAGCTTTCGTGTTTTTACCATAACTTTGTTCTCCGACATCAAAATTGAGTGCCATCAGTGGAAATTGAAACTAGACATTCCCACCTTTCCGACGGTATAAAATGCATGTTCTGATTCCATGTATGTGAGCCGAACCAACCATTTAAAGTCGGCTGTTCTGTTTCTCTGTTTTCCTAGAATGAAATGCTGAGGCTGCAACTTTTGGCTCGAATTCGAGCTAGTTGTGTGCCGAATTTCAAAATGATTTCTTCTGTGAAATTTTAGCTCTATGAATTTATTTTCCAACGCCATAAACTATGCACAATTCTGAGTTAAATTGAGTGATTTATGATCAAAATAGGGAACCTTCCCTGCTCTTGAAAACCCTAACTTTTGGACAGATTTGATGCAAGGCTTGGTGTAGACATGCTGACTGAATATTTTGGTGCTAAACACTTATGAAATGTGCCATAAATGTTCCTTAGGCTTTGCCTACACTAATGAGCCATGTTTGAGGAATTTGTCCTTGACCAAATGTTTGGAATGGAAAACAAAAGGGCTCAAGGCAGTTTTGTCTTAGCATTTTCGAAACTTTGGTTGTTTGAGTGACTACCTTCCCAAAGGTATCTTTCCATGAAATTTGATAGAGGGATACTCTTTATATAGGAGTACTATACTGCCAAATTTTGTACCAATCCAAGTCCATTTCGATACCTAACTAAAGTCCCAAAGTTGGAAGCTCAAATCTAGAAATTTGTTCACCAGTTTTGAATTTTTCCCTAACTTTGAGCTACCGTATCTCGGTGCTCGAAACTCCGATTCTTGACCCGCTTTTTCTGTTAAAAACATTACTTGCAACTCTAACTGGGTTATAGATTTCAGAGGCTAGCTCGCAACGCGTGAATTTTGCCAAATTTCCAAAGTCAGCGAAAAACCAACCCCAACACAACCTTAAGTACTCTGAAACAGTAACTTTGAGCCCATTTTTGAATATCTTCCATTTAGAATCATGGAAAAGTGTCTTCTAAGAACTTTTAGTACTTTCAAAGAGGGTTCCAACGGTACAAAGTTTTCCAATTTTTGACATGTAGAATGTGAGATACGATTTTTCAAAATATCGTATCAAAACTGAAAATTTTCCGAATTCCAAAGGAAGGGAGTTTTCAAGCACTCCTTATTCCTTCGATATTACTTGAACATTTTATACTTGATTTCCCAAAATGAAAACTCGATCGCTCTTGTACTTTAAGAAACTCTAATTGAACCTCGATTTACGAGTAATTGAGGTTCGTTTTCATGAAATTTCCTTAGATTGTACTAACATACAATCTTCCTTGATAATTGGGGCACGTGAATGATAATACATTATATTTTGCTCAGGTGCACTCGAGAACCTTCAAGAGGATCCTACAGTTATTTCTTCTTGATTTGCTCGGTGAGTGTCAAGTGTATGGCTACTTGAACTCTATGGATTTGATTCATGCTTGGCTTACCTGATTACATGCCTAGCCTACTTGGTTTTGAAAAATGGAGTCGAGTGTGTACTTTATCGCACTCGTTCTCATTTGAAACAAATGACTCATGCTTAACATGTTTTGCCTGGTTTACATGACCTGAAATACATGCTTAAACCTGTCAAATGCTTGAATACATGACATGGTATGCTATGGCTGCATACGTCGTTGGAGTGAATCTCCTCGACACTTACATGATACATGGGGGACGCCCAAACTCATAGGCCGACCTTGGAACTCGAGCCGGCATGGGCTTGGTCGGGAACCTTGGTGAGCCATGAGAATCACATGATAAGCTTGATCTATTTGAGAGATCTTGCTTGGCATACTCGTGGAGTATAGCCTTCTAAATGTCGTGCGGGCCCGAAGCGGGGTAGGGTGGACGGATGAGAAGTAAGTGGTGATCTACGGTTTGGAAATATCAACCCGGTTAAATGAGAGTCATCGCGGGAAGATATACGAATGAACTGGCAACGCAAGTGGAACTTAGCTCCTGAGAGCTACTATATCCTTGAATTGTTTCTGTTTACTTTCACTGGCTTTATTAATTACTTGTAATTATCTCTTGGACTGTTATTTGGGATTGTTATCTAGACTACGTGCTTGCATGTGTGTTCTTGGCCTCACGAGCGTTTTTGCTCACCCTGTAGATTTGTTTTCCTTAACATGATTGAACTTGGAGATGTATTGGAGAAACCCTCCTGATGTACTTTTGTTTAGGATTTCTATTATATTTTGACTATGCCCTTGGTTTTGGGTTGTTCTTTTGGAATTGAAATGTAACTTTTGGGGCATGATGTATATTTGGGATTCATGATGTACTTTGAGCACCCGACGTGCGGGTTGGATAATGGATGACTGTTGTTAAACTTGAACGCTTCCGCATTTACTATATTTAAGTTACTTACTTGTGTTGTGTAGTTCGATAATAAGCTTGAATGGAATGGCTTGAGTCCTGGCGAGAGCTAGGCAGGCGTCCCGCGGATACCCTTTGGTTCGCCTTAGGGAGAAGTGGGGGCGTCACAAAGTGTGTATCTTCTAGAAAGAGCATCAGCAACTATATTAGTATTACCTGCTTTATACTTGATCCCAAATGCAAAGCTATCAATGAAAGTTACCCACCTCGCATGTTGCTTGTTTAACTTAGTTTGAGACTTGATGTGTTTGAGCAACTCATGATCAGTATGTAAAATGAACTCTTGAGGTCGAAGGTAGTGCTGCCATGTCTGGAGAGCTCGAACTAAGGCCACCAACTCTTTGTCATAGGTTAAGTAGTTCAAGGAAGCTCCGTTTAGCTTTTCACTAAAATAAGCCACTGGACGACTTTCTTGGAGTAGAACAACCCCAATACCTATACCAGAAGTGCCGCGCCCCATTTTTTGAAAAATAAAATTACGGGTTTATAAAAATGAACTTTTGATTAATATTGAGTGAAAATGAGTTTTTGATGTTTAGAGAATAAATAAAGAAAAAGTGCCTAAAATGAGACTTAAAAAGTGCGACGGTTTTGACCCAAAATAATAGTCTAAAAAGGGTTTTAAGAAAAATAGGAGTTGCCACTTGGTATTGAATTAAGGTGTACCAAGTCATCTAAAAATGAATTTTTAAATAAAAAATAGAGAAAACCCTTTTTAGACGACTCCAAGTCTTCGAAAAACAAGAGAAAAGGGCTCGAGAGTTACGGTTGAAGAAAGAGAAGGCAAGGATAAAATCGAAGGCATCCTTTCGACCTATCTAAAGCTAGTTGCGTGATTTAGTCAAAAATTTTCTTAATTTAACCTATAAAACTTATCACATTTGGATGTTACTATATGGATGCAAATCTAAGTCTAATGGATATCGGGAGGGTCGAAATATCTTTTCAAAGTTTAATTGGTGTAAATCACATTAATTGTAATGCTCCAAATGATTCTTAGAAGAGGTCACGAGTATGCAAAGAATGAGACTCGAAAAAAAAGAAAAATTATAATATATAAGTATAGGTGACCTAAAAAGAGGAATGCAACATAATGGGTATAGGGACTAAGATTCGTGACTTGATTTTCCTTTTTATAGAAGGGATACGAGTGTGCTAAGGCTAAGAAGCCATACTCGTCCATTTCCCATATTTGAAGGGTACCCCCTAACCTAATCAAGCAAATGAACTACCCTACTTCTAATTTCCTAAATGGAATGTGCGATGCCCTCACCTCTCCCTAGGGGAAACCCTAGGGTATTAGGGAGGCGCCTGCCCAACTCTCGGTAGGACTCATGCACTCATTCAAGCTTAATAAAGAACCACAAGTCAACCATTGACTTATAATAAAGAAGTACTTCGAATATACAAGTCCAAAACTCTCAAGGCTACCATTTACAATTACAACCCAAAATATCCAAGTATAACAAAATTTTACACTTCAAATGTCTTCCATAACATACAAAAGATATACTAGCTTCCACAAAAAATCGTTAATTTGGAATCACCAACTTCCACTTCCAAACTTGTTAAGGAAAACAACTAAAAGGGATGAACTAACGCTCAGTGAGACCAAGAAATCAAGCAAACAAGTAGCACGAACTAACTTGAATAACACACTTAAGAGAGACTTAACACCAATTTCATATAAACGAATTTCCAAAGCAACCTGCATTCCCTTGACCTCCCTATGCTACGGTCACTTGTACTACCTCCTTCACAAGCATCTTACACTCGGTTTAAATGTTCTCCGTTTGGTCTCTCACTTCTCTTACCACCCAAACACGGCGGCCATTAAGCTCTTGCAGTTGCTCTAGCAAAGCATTAGTCCGTTTTCTTCCTCACGAATAGAGGATTCAAGCTCTTGAGTTCTACCACCTTGCATCCTTAGCATCACCCTCAGGCGCTCTGTGAGGACCCGAAAAATTTTCTTATTTTTATCGAATAATATTGGTTTATTTAAATATTTATCCACCTGTTCCCTCCAAATAATTTATTTCAACCCTTTTTGAACCATTTACATGGAACTATGACTTGCAAATATTTTTAAAATGTTCCGTTAATAAATTTAATTTTCGAAAGCTCGTTTAGTGAGAATAGTGAATACGCGTTTGGAGACAGTGACCGATTTGAGAGTACAATGAGTTTGAAAATTGGAGACTTATATATATTGGTCTTCAAATAAGTATTTTTATGTTTAAGTGCTCAAGTGATAGTTAGTTGTACTATCGTTATAAAAATTTCTTAGAAATTTCACTCTATCGCGCATAAATCGGAAATACGCGTTTTTACGTGCGCAATCAATTGAGGGACTTAAGGCCTTTATTTTGGGACTATTAAGAGTGAATAATGATAGTATGAATGGAAGTGCAATAGAGGTTTAGCGCACTAGTGAAACAAACCCGAGAGAAATCAAGCATGAAACGCACGCATACGCGCACTATTCCTAGTTGACTTTTGAAGCAATTTTTTGCCACAAATTTTAAAGCTTCTCACGGAAGCTTACCATCAGCACCATCTCTTCTTTTCCTTCTCCAAGCAGCCAGCCACACCAAGGGAAGAAAGAGCTAACCTTCTTCATCATTTCACTTCACTTTACTCCACCAAATCACCTCAAATTTACACTAAACTTTGCTAAACACTTGGAGAGCAACTCAAGTTGGAAAAAGGACTTCATTTCCACGGTTCTTGTGAGCTTTAAGAGGACCAAAATTTCTGCCTAAGTCATCAATTAAGGTAATCAATGATCAACCTTGAAATTCTTGGTTTATGGAAGTAATATAGCACTTATAAGTTCATATCTTCTTGTGGGTAGCTTTATTTATGTTGGAAAGTTGTTGTGTGGGCTCTATGAACTCCCACTATGGTTTGATGGACTGATTTGTAGTGTTTTGATGTTATTAATGTTGGTTTAGTGCTTAAATTAGTAGAAATGAGTGATATTATGGATGAAAGCTCAAAGGGAGTGAAGATGAAAAACTTTCCATTTCTGCCCCTGTGAATGTCCGTGACCCTTAGAGCAAAATTTTGTGGTTCTGTTGACTTTTTTATGATGTATACATGTTGTGTGGGTGGTGTAGAAAGTTTCATCAAAAAATTTCATGATTTGGTTGGCCAAATGATGTGTTTTCGGAAGTCAGCAAAAACTGGAAATTTTCCCATAACTGCTCTGGCAGTGTTTTTGTTTTCGCTATAACTTTTTACTCCGATGTCGAAATCGAGTACCATTTGTGGTACTGGAAACTAGACATTCCCATATTTCTAACGGTATAAAATACATATCCTGATTCCACCTGAGTAGTCCATACCAATCATTTGAACATGACTGTCCTGTTTCGCTAGTTCACTGGAAGGTCTGTTTTGAGCAACAATTTGATGCTCAAGTATGAGCTAGTTGTGGGCAGATTTTGAGAACGATTTCTTCTAAGAAATTGTATCTTTATGAATCTAGTTTTCAACGCCACCAACCACGCTCAATTTCAAGTTTAATTGAGTGAGTTGTGGCCGTATTTCGAAACTGACTCAATGATTTGAAACCCTCTTTTGGCTAGTAAATGTCTAAATCTTGATTGGGACTTGTTTTCTGGAAATTCTTGGTGTTAATCGCCTACCAAATGTATCTTGGATGTTTCTTAGACATTTTCTATGCAAATGGACTGTGTTTGAGATACTTGGTTGGCCAAACGTTTTGAAAACGGAAAACGGAACGACCAAGACAGATTTGCCTTGGAACTTTTGGAACTTTCGTGATTTGGTTAACCAACTTTCCGTACATATTTTTCCATGAAATTTGACAGAGGGATAGCCCTTATATGGTAGGGTGGTACTACCAAATTTGGTGCCATTACGAATCCATTTCAATGCTCAAACAAAGTCCCAAAATTTGTAACTTAAATCTGGAAAATTTGCCTAACCGTCTCAATTTTTCAGCAACTTTGAGCTACTATAACTTGGTGCTCAAAACTCCGATTCTTGTCCCGCTCATTTTGTTTTAAAATTTGATTGCAACTCTAATTGAGTTTCAAATTTGAGGGACTATTTCAAATTCTGTGAATTTTTCCGAATTTCCAAATTTGGTCAAAAACCAACCCCGAAATTGTCTTGCAAACCTAAAACAGCAACTTTGGGCCAAATTTTGAATGCCTTCCATTTGGAATCATGAAAAAATGTATTCTAGGAACTTTTAGCACTTCGGAAGAAATTTCCAACGGTACCAAGTTTTCCAATTTTGGACTTGTAATGAGTGAGATACGATTTTTCAAAGATCTCGTATCAAAGCTGAAATTTTCGACACTTAAGGAAATGGAGTTTTTCGAATTCTCCTTTTTCCCTTGATATCACTTGAACGTTTTACACTTGATTTCAAAGATGAAAACTCGATTTCTCTTGTGCTTTAAAAACCCCATTTTTGAGCCTTGATTCGCGAATAATTTAGGCTCGCTTTCGTGAGATTTTCTTGGATTGTACAAGCGTACAATCATTCGTGATAATTAGGGTATATAAATGATAGTTCACTATTAATTGCTCAGGCTCGCACGAGGACCTTCAAGAGGATTCCACGGTGGATGCCTGAACGTCAAGTGACATTTCTTCTTTGTTTATTTGGTGAGTGTCAAGTGTGTGTTAAATGCTTATGTGATTGAGATATTAGTTGTACAAGTGTTATACATAATACGTAAACTTGCCGAGCCGAGTGTGTACTTTATCGCACTCGTTCTCATTTGAAATAAATGACTCATGCTTGACCTGACTTGACTTGCTTGACCTGACCTGACTTGCTTGACCTGACCTGACTTGCTTGACTTGACGTGACTTGCTTGACCTGACTTGTCTTGACCTGACCTGACTTGCTTGACCTGACATGACTTGACTTGAAAAATATGCTATGGCTGCATAAGTCGATTGAAGCGATGTCTCATCGACCTCTGAACGATAGCAAGTACCACACCGATTTGGTAGGAGGTACCTCTCAAATCGTCTCAGACCTATTAACTGAACTATTGTAAGTAGCACACCGATTCGGGTGGGAGGTACCTCTCTAGTCGTCTCAGTACCCTAAATCTCTGAACGATAGCAAGTACCACACCAATTTGGTGGGAGGTACCTCTCGAATCGTCTCAGAACCCTAAAGCATTCTAAGTCGATTGGAGCGATGTCTCATCGACCTCTGAACGATAGCAAGTACCACACCAATTTGGGTGGGAGGTACCTCTCGAATCGTCTCGGAACCCTAAAGCATTCTAAGTCAATTGGAGCGATGTCTCATCGACCTCTGGATGATAGTAAGTACCACACCGATCCGGGTGGGAGGTACCTCTCGAATCGTCTCAGAAATATAAACTGAACGATAGTAAGTACCACAACGATTTGGGTGGGAGGTACCTCTCGAGTCGTCTCAGAAACATACATGGAATACGTGAAGGGCTACGAACTCAATTACCTACCCGGGAGATGGGGTGTCGTCACGAGAAGGTATTAAAATTGAACTTGGGCAAAGTAAGAAATCATTAGCTCCGGAGAGCTTCTGCATCCTACTCAAAGGTGTTTATTATAAATTGTGAAATTCCTTGAATGTTCTAGTTTTCACTATTGTGTAAGTGCTATTATTATTGAATTACTTGTCTTGCATGTTTTCTTGGCCTCACGAGCATCCGCTTACCCCGTTAGACTTGCTTTCTTTAACAGGAGCTGAAATGGAAGGAATTATGGAGAGGTCGACTTGATGGCCTTTTTATTAAATTTTTGAATGTATTCATTTAGTCAACTTTTGGAAGCTGTATATTTTGGGATTGTAAGATATTTTGGTAACTTATGATGTAAGACTTGATCGATTATTAAGGAATTGACCTTCCTTTATATTTTTGACTTTTAGTACTGATTGGTTATTCTTAAATTTGAATTGAATTTGTACCGAGTCCTGGCGAAAGTTGGGCAGGCGTCCCGCAAATACCCTTGGGTTCGCCCTTAGAAGAAGTGGGGGCGTCATGCGCTCTATCTCCATCTGAGCCTCATTACTGGCATTAGCCAACCTTTGTTTTTCATCGTCTATCGCTAGGACCACTCAATCAAGATACGAATATGTCCGCCAATAGTCACAATGTCTCACCCTACGTCCGCGACCCCAACGATGAATAGGTCCTCCTGGCCGCTCTTGGTAACTAAGGACTCGACGAGACCGCTCAAGATTCTTGTTTCCATTGTCTCCATCCATTCCTACATTACAATCAAGTATCATAACAATAAGAAATTTAGGCAGATAAAACAAGACTTGTTACCTAACACTTTAGGGTTTCACACTTAAACACTCGCACTTAAGTCATCACAACTACACTCACTCAATTCGCCCAGACCAATTCAAACTTAGGCTCTGATACCACCTATTACGACCCCACCTCCCTCTCAGGTGAATCCAAGGTTTGGCGGACCGCCTGCCCAACTCTCACTAGAACTCACTACATTTACTACAATCAATTCTCAAAATCACCGTTTAAACATTTCATATGAATGCTGGAGTTCTACAATTCAACCAATAATTCAAGTTTAATTACAAATCAAAAGTGAAATGTAAGATACAACATCAAATATCCAAAGTACATTCTATCTACCAAAGGTACAAGTACAAAAGGGTTATACACACTAGTTCACGAACCAAAGCTTGATTACGACTTCTCTCTCTCTCCTTGAGAGCATCTCTCTCTAGCGTTTAGAGATTCCCTCCTCAGTGTAGGAGAGTGGGAGGAAAAAAAAAGCATCCAAAGTTTCAATTTTTTTCAAAAACTTGAACTTTCAAACACAATTCCCAAATTCTGTAGCTTTTAGCACCAACCCAGAAAGCAGGGCAGATTCAACAATCTTGTATGGGACAAATCTGAGTGGTCCGCTAGGGTGGGGGAGTAATTGTGTCGGACAAAGCATGATCCATTTAGACAAATTAATGGAGCATTAATCTGTGTCGGAAGCTGGATCATCGTTTCCTTATCTTTTCTTTTCTTAGTCTCTTAGTGCCTCACGTACTTACTTCCATGGTCTCTTAGTAGGAGTCATAGAGAATTTTGTTTGTTTTTCTCACTTTTTGTGATTAACACTAGTTTTTTCAGTTGCGTTTTTCTAGGTGCAAGAAATAGTGCTTGGTATCACTGGTTTAAACCCACAGAGATGGCAGAGGATTTAGCAAGAGCTTTCCAAAGGTTTGAGCTGTCGGAACTGGAGTCAGAAGGTGTGGACCTAAGTGGTAAAGATATTGCAGAAGGAGTTTTGGGATGTCACGGTAGTTTGATTGGAAAGCTAATAGGAGACAAAATAGCCAACTTCACAGGGGTCAAGAACTTCACTCACCACGCTTGGGGCTACCCCAGAAGGATGAATGTAACTGAGTTAGGCCCTAATCTATTTCAATTTCATCTGGAACAAGCAGAGGACAAGAAAAAGATAGTGACAGGAGGGCCATGGATAATGGATAACCAGGTTAGGGAATGGGAATTGGGATGTGAGAGGAGCAAAACTTTCTTCCAACATGCATTTCTGTGGGTGCAACTTTGGAATCTACCGGTTCATTGGATGAGCAGAGCTGTGGGCTTTAAACTAGGTTCGATCTTCAAATCGGTTAAGGAGGTGATCATCCCTACCAATGGAGGGAAGGAAGGAAGACACATGAAGATAACGGCAGAGGTTGATGTTACACAACCACTGATCAGAGGAACAAAAATAAAAGGCAATGGGCAAGTAGTATGGGTAGAATTCAGGTATGAACGCTGTCCTGACTTTTGCTATAGTTGTGGAATAATTGGGCATAGTGACAAAACATGCAATGTGGAGGGGAGGAAGGGAACAATGCAGCAAGTTGATCAGTATGGGGCATGGATGAGAGCTGGAAATATAATGGTCTCACCTCTAAAAGGACGAAAGGAACCAGGGAAGGGGATAGAAGGAAGGACAATGAGAAATAAGGACAGAAATATCCAGGAACTAGTTGGGGTAACTGAGAAACAAGATAGCATAATAGCTATTAGAAGAATGAGGCGATACTAGAGGGAAAGGAAAAGAGAGATAATGAACGGAGGATGAGGAAGGAAAATGAGGATCGATGGGCTGAAATATTAAAGGACCAGAAGAATGAGTAGATGGAGCACAAAAAAGGGGATAATGTTTTTCCCTCGAGGGCAACACAAAAAGCAAGAGAGGAGGAAAGGGTGCACGAGGAGAGGCATAATGAAAGTAGGCTTGAACAGCATGTGGGAAATGAAATTATGGTAGTGGAAAGCAATGGGGAAGGAAATGAGCAAAAGAGGATAGTGTCTGAAGTAGGTGAAGGTTTAGAGGCAAGCGACATGAGACAGCATGAAAATATGGTCGATGCAATAAAGAAAAAAGAAGCAAAAACTCATTTCAAAAAAAGGGGAAGGCCAAGTAGGACATCTTTCACAACAACCACTAACACGGAGGGGAGAAGGGAATTGGGGGGAAAATGGAAAGGTGAGCAGATGCTACAAGGAGTACAACCTATGGAGGAGGATGATGAAGTGTTACCAAAAGTAAAATTCATGAAACTGGATCTTCTAAGTGCCAAAACAACTGGGGAACTGGAGGCTAACCCCCATATGCCTCCAAGGGGTAAATGAAGGCAGTGGTGTGGAATTGTCGAGGTGCAGGAGGCCCCTTAACAATTGTCGCGCCCCACTTTTTGAATGAGTGTGTGAATGTGTGTGTGCAATGTGAAAAGTAAAAGGCCATGGGACTTATAATGCGACGATTTGGCCAAGTGAAGTTCAAAAGGGTTTTTTGTATCAAAAATGGAGTCGCCACTTGGTATAGAGTTAGGGTGTACCAAGTCACCCAAAAATGATTTTTGTTTTTGAATAAAAAGCAAATAAACCCTTTTTGAGAACTTTTGGGTCTGCGTAACCAAAAGAGGGATCGGGGGTCACATTTGACGAAGGGGAAGGCAAGGATAAAAAATCCAAGGCACCCCTTCGACCTAGCCAAGGCTAGTTGCGTGACTTAAACCAATTTTTCCTAATTTTTCTACCCAAGGTATGTATCGCATATTGGATATGTCTATATGAATGCAAAACCCTAGACCTAGGGGTATTGGGGGAAATTTCTCTTCAAAGGTTGAGTGGTGCCAATCACATTAATTGTGAAGCCCAATAATGATCCTTTTGGAGAGGTCACACCTAAACCTAAATGACGTGAAAAAATGAGTGGATGAATGCATGCCATGAAAAATGTGCGTTTGTGTGAAAAAGTAATAAAAACAATAGTGTGAGTGGAAGTGTACAAAGAAAATGTCCTTGAATGTATAAAATATACTCCAAGTGCTAGTGGGCAAAATGCATGTATGCAATTTAAAGAAAAGTGCGAAAGTGTCGGTGTGCAAATGAAGATGAAAGTACTCGTGTGCGAGTGAAGATAAAAGTGTTCGTGTGCAAGTGAAGATAAAAGTGTTCGTGTGCAAGTGAAGATAAAAAAGTGTTCGTGTGCAAGTGAAAGTGATAAAAAGGTGCATGTGTGCAAATGAGACAAAAGTGAAAGTGTAATGATAGAGTGGATTGAGAATGCATGAGCCTAGGGAATTCATGCATATTGGGTACGGGGAGACCTAAATCGTGACTTGATTTTCCCTTTGATTAGAAGGCGAAACTAGCGTGCTATGGCTATCGAGTAGCCACACTCGCTCGTTTCCCTTATCGGAAGGGGACTCTTCAGGCAAATGTACCCTAACTAGCATGAGATGCAAAGAATCCTAAAATGAGGGAAAAGGGGCTCGAGGAGCATGCCAAATGATAAAACTAAGAAAAATGCATGACATGTAGTGAACATGCAAATATGCACTAACAAAAAGGGATGGCCTAATGAGCCACAACTAGCATTGGACTAGTGTGGTGACGTACATTCATCCATTCCATTCATTCATGGTTATGAAAGCAAGTAGACATGCCAAAACGCTCGTAAACACGTAGCACGTAGCACTTAGCATGCCCGACTAGATGCAAGAGCCTACTAAAGCAATTAAACATGTAGCAACAAAAGCAAGCAACCAAGGGGAAGGGGAAATGGACCAGATGCTCTACGAGCCCTAGCTATTACAAGCCAAGAGGTGTACACATACCCCATGAAAACATAAAGGGAAAGGGTGAATGGACCAGATGCTCTCCGAGCCCTATCTATTACAAGCCAAGAGGTGTACACATACCCCATGAAAGCATAAAGGGGAAGGGGAAATGGACCAGATGCTCTCCGAGCCCTATCTATTACAAGCCAAGAGGTGTACACATACCCCATAAAACTTAAATAAAAGTAAAAACAAGCAAATGCAGGCAAGGAGGTAAGGAAAGCGGAGTAGGCATGCATATTCACATAACACGTAGGAGCACGTAAGGCTAAATGTAGTGCAAATGAGGGATAGAGTGTACCTCCCTTGAATTGACGCCCCAATGAAGTGGAATTATTCAATTACCCTCCAAAATAATAAAAAGGTCAAGGCACCACTTTATTTAAGAATAATTAAAAGAAATGGGCAAAACAAAGCTCACTTAGCCACAAAGTCCCTAAGGCCATAACTTAAATGCAATTTAATCTAAGCATGGTAGTTAATTGAAGCAAACAAGCAATGAAGTTGCACAAACTAAAAATTAACAAGGACCAAAATGATGAAATTCTCTAATTGATTGGGCCATGGAAGAATTAGATGGAAACCAAGGGGTTGGAGTGCGATTTTGAAAATCATTTTCATGCAAAAGCCATGCAATCACGTAGAAGAAACTTTTCTCTACAACAAATTTCATTTCCAGCCGTGGCTTCTTTCTTTCCACTTAATTAGTTCAAACAATCACCATTTCAATACTTTAAACAACTAGTGCAACACAATCACTAAGCATTCATCTTATTTCCCATTAAGAAATCCTTCTTTTTAAACACCAAAGTCATGCAAATCAGATTTGAAGAAAACTTCTGCAACGGAAAGTGCAAGCCTGCTGCATTTTTGCTTCTACCATTTTTTTTGCTGCAATGCAATGGGTTTCTTGAATGCAATCCTAAAGCAACTAGCACCTCATTCAAGATCACCACCGAATTCAATAAGCCAACAACTTAGAAAGAGATAATGTAAAATCCAGCAAACATTCATGCAAAGTGACATGAAATACATTCTGCAACAAAGCTTCAGCAACATGTGAAACTCTCGGCAAGGTTTTGCAGCAACATTTTTCATGCACAAGGCTCCACAATTCCAGCCAAACAACTTCGTACAATTAGCTTTGCAATTACTTCAATTAAAACATAGCTAAACATCATGGTTTACCCCAAGCATGACACAGTGAGCTGGATATGAAATCAACAAATGAAAAATGATCTTGGAGCAATGAACATAGCTGCAACAGAAACTGCAGCAGTAGATTCGAACAAGCCAAGAGTTTCGAGTATAGCTGCAACAAACCAAAAGTTTCGAACATGGCTGCGGCTAACTTTCGACATGAATGTCTACTACAGTTTTGGCTCGAAAATTCCAGCGAAAAAACACACCAAACAGGAAGAAAGACGCTGCCGACTCTAACTTCTAATGTCCTAACAAGCAAGCTATTTTTTGTTTTTGGTTTTTGTCTACAGCCTGGCAGGTTTCTGCCGCAAATTTTGCAGCTCAAACACAAACAAATATTTTGACACAAAAATTCAAAGAGACCCAGCGACCAAATTGGCACAAACCCCAGGCTTCTGTCCTCCAAACCCAGGCCAAATTCTTGACTTTATGAACTCAAGATAAACTGCCCAAACCAGCAAGAGGATACCATCGAGTAGACATGGAAACAGTAGGTGGGAAAACAGAATTTCTGTATGAATGGCAATCACCACACCATGGAACCGAAAAGGACCAAAGTTTCGCTTGAAACAAAAACCCATGTAAACACCACTCATTCTCATGGCAACAGTAATTTGACATCACATGACCCTCATAACATTCCATTTCCAGAGGATCTAGCCAGGTCGCTAATCACAGAAAATGCAGAAAAGAAAGGAACTTGCGGCAAACAAAAACCAGATTCAATTAAAGTTGCTGTCTTTTAGCTAAACCATTTAATCATTGAACATCTACTTGTCCTAAAGCTTTGAAAAACACATGAACTTCTCAAAAAGCATCAGAAACTACAGAAAGATACAGGCGCATGCGCAAGGATAACAAGACGGGTGTGATGAACTCAAGCCTTCATGGAACAAAACTGAATTTACCTCAGGACAAACACGCTGTTTCTGGGGACGAAGATCCACGAAAGGTTTTTGTTTTTGCTCTGATGGAGTAGCTCCTCCTTTCCAGCTTTCGATTACTCTTTGTCTCTTCCTTCTAAACCCTCACGGCTGAAATGCTTGCCCCAAAGCCCGTAACTTTCCTTGCCTTACACAGCCGAACCATTTCTTGCTTTTCTCCGTTCCTTCTCGTTCTTTTCTTTGCCGTTCACCTCTCCGTTTCTTTTGCTCAACCTTTGCTCCCCCCTCTTTTTTTGTTTTCCGAAAACCTCTCTCCCACTCGCTTAGGCTCTCTCCCAGAAACCTTTCTAGCCGTAATTCTCCCTCTCCCTTGCGGCTACCCCTTCTTTAGCTTTTATATCCCAGTTCAACCCTAAAACACTCAGCAATCTCTTCAAATATTGCAGCCCAAGGGGCTCACCGAGGCCCTCTCTTGCAAGCTGCAAAAACGCAGCTTGCAAGTCGCTCTTTTTTTTTTTTTTTTTTTTTTTTTAACTGAACTTAATAACTTAATAAATACAGAAATGATAAAATATAAATAATAATAATAATAATAAATTGCCAAAAACCAGGTAATAATAACAATAATAATAACGAAAATAATTTAAAAACTAAACAACTAAAAACAACAAAAATGACCATTTTTCCATCTCTTTTTGTTTCATTTTTCATTTTTCCCAAAATAACTTAATAAAAATAACTAAAGTGCACAAAGATTGAATTTAAAGAAATAAACATATTTTTTGTGAACAAATTTTCCTTTTTTTCTTTCTCTTTTTTTTCATTTTTCCAATCCAACTAAAGCCTATTTTTTCAATTTTTCTTTTCAAAAAAGCATTGAATAAAAACAACATATTTTTGATTTTTTCCTTTTCTTTTCTCTAAAAACTCTACGCTAATTCTAAACTTAAAAGCTAAAACTAAAAATTAAAACTAAAAGTAAACAACGAATGCAAGCAATCTAAAATGAAAATCATGAAATAGATGCCACATAAAATTATTCAAAATTTGGTGTCTACAGTTTGCCCCTCTTTGTCTGAGTTTTGGAAAAACTTGAGACAAAGAAGTAGACACCAAATACTCACCTGTGTTATTTGGCGGCGAACACGTCTCGAACAATGGACGCTTTAGAAATGGGGGCTGACCCCTACATGAAATTTAAAACGGGACTGACCCGAGCAGGAATTAAAAACGGGACTGACTCGAACAGGAATTTTGAAATCGGGGCTGACCCGTACAGGAATTTAAAATCGGGGATAGACCCACGGGATAGACCCGGATAGAAATGTAAAACTGGGATAGACCCACGGGATAGACCCGAACAGAAATTTAAAATTTGGGATAGACCCACGGGATAGACCCGGACTGAAATTTAAGTTGGGATAGACCCGGACAGAAATTTAAATCAGATGAATTGAAGTGAGATGGAGTGTTGGTGGGATGGAAACACGCACATTAGTGAGATAGGCTCGATGCTAACGGCGGTAGGATGAAAACGCGCACGTTAGTGAGATAGACTCGATGCTAACGGCGGTAGGATGAAAACGCGCACGTTAGTGAGATAGACTCGATGCTAACGGCGGTAGAAATGAAAACACGCACGTTAGTGAGATAGACTCGATGCTAACGGTGGTAGAAATGAAACACGCACGTTAGTGAGATAGACTCGATGCTAACTGCGGTAGAAGTAAAACACGCACGTTAGTGAGATAGACTCGATGCTAACTGCGGTTGAAGTAAAACACGCACGTTAGTGAGATAGACTCGATGCTAACTGCGGTTGAAGTAAAACACGCACGTTAGTGAGATAGACTCGATGCTAACGGTGATTGGAGTAAAACACGCACGTTAGTGAGATAGACTCGATGCTAACGGAGATAGAATGAAAATGCACGCGTTAGTGAGATAGACTCGATGCTAACGGTGATAGAGTGAAAATGCACGCGTTAGTGAGATAGACTCGATGCTAACTGCGGTAGGAGTAAAACACGCACGTTAGTGAGATAGACTCGATGCTAACTGCGGTTGAAGTAAAACACGCACGTTAGTGAGATAGACTCGATGCTAACGGCGGTTGAAGTAAAACACGCACGTTAGTGAGATAGACTCGATGCTAACTGCGGTTGAAGTAAAACACGCACGTTAGTGAGATAGACTCGATGCTAACGGCGGTAGGATGAAAACACGCACGTTAGTGAGATAGACTCGATGCTAACGGTGGTGGAATGAAAACGCACACGTTAGTGAGATAGACTCGATGCTAACGGTGGTTGAATGAAAACCAATCCCAACATGACTTTTGTGAAGTTGGCGGCACAAAAACCAGGCCCAACGTGATCTTGTGATAGTTGGCGGCACAAAATCCAGGCCCAACGTGATAAAATGATGTTGGCGGCACAAAATCCAGGCCCAACGTGATCTTTGTGAATGGTCAGTGGGATAAGACCCAATCCTGCCATCCAATTGGTCAAGAAATTGAATTTGACTTGTCAAAATACAAGAAATGAAATTTGATTTTCCAAGAAACAAGAATTTGAACTTGACTTTTGATTTTTGACTTTTGAACTTTTCTGATTTTTCGAGAGAATCTTTTCCAAAGATAATTTGCCCCAGTGTAGGGCCCTTTTCCCTTCTTTCTTCTCTTTTTCGGCATTGGCCTTCCATGACTTAGAAGCTTTTCGTCGACTTCAACTGTGAATACCTGCACAGGGGCTTACATGCACTCAAATTTTCAAGAAAAAGGCAGCGTGATTGATTTGAAAGTCTTACTTGAGACTTTGACAAAATCCTCAAATGGACTATAAAAATTTGCCCCAGTGTGGGCTTATTTTGTGAAATCTTGGAAATAAAAATTTTGCCCCAGTATGGGCCCATTTGATTGCAAACAATTGGTTTGAATGCCCCTCCATTTATCTGAACAAAGTAAGAAACTGTGTTTTCTGGATAATGTGAAGAAAATTGAACGTCTTGCTTAACTTCATACAGAAAATTTCATGATGAATTTCTCAAAATAATGCCAAATCACAAAAAATTTCTTCCTCACTTTTAGCATCTGTGCTCAGAGTAGCGGGTCACCATTTCTTGTTGGCTCAACTTTCAGGGCCAATCGAGTGGGGTGTTATTTCTGATTTGGAAATGGCTAAAGGAAATGGAAGGTCAAGATTTGTCTTATTCATGTGTACAGATGGTATGTAATCCCTTCAATACCATATCTTAGTGAAAGCAAAGAGTTTGTCACCCTCATGTCTTAAGAAAACTTAGTCAACGTATAAGCTTCATGGGCTTGCAAAATTTCGGGTAGAAATGATAGCTAAACATGTAAAAAAAAACTGGTTATACCCTTATAATCACGAATGATTGATGGACTTCTTATGAGCATATCCTCACTTTGGACTGTCATGAAGGAATAAGTCAACGATGGACTTTATTAGCTTGTAATTTGGCTTGAAAACGATAGCTAAAGAATAAACTTCCAAGGACATTGCACTGAAGATCGTATCTTCCAAAAACTGCCCCTATTTTGAACTCAAAGATCTCAGAATTTGTTCGTATTCCTTTCATCATTCACCAGGGATTTCAGCGTCGAATTTTTCTGCATTTTCTTGCATTTACTTTTCTTGCTTTGCTTTTCGCCTCTTTTCCCTTTCCCTCAACTTGGTGGACTTTCGCATGATGAGTAGCGTCAACCCCATACCCAGGCAATTCAGAAATACAGCTAAAATTTCCCGGCATCAGAAATTTTCTTGACAGAGCCATTGCAAAGAACAGAAGTCAGGACTTTCGGCTTTTGTAATGGGGTCAGGTGGGGTGCTTAGAAAAGTTAAGGCTCGAAAGCGGATTTCAAAAGCGGTTTGAAAAATCTGAGATCACATTGTTGCGTCAACCCTATTTTAGGGTTAAACCAAAGCTTGCCCCAGTTTATGCTCAATTGAGGCTTTTCACTTTCATTTTCTTTCTTCTTTTGACTTTTCGGCTTTTTGCCATTCTTTGAAATTTGCCCCAGTTTATTTTTGAACTGAGGTTCTCTTTTCTTCTTTTGTTTTTGATTTTGTTGCTTTTCACTTTTTCACTTCTTGAAACTTTTCCTTTTTCAACTCAAACTTGCCCCAGTGTAGGGTTTGCGATTCTCAGGGGTTGCCAAACGAAATATTTTATTCTGAAGGCTCAAAAAGGATAACTAGGGATAGAACGTTTGATTGGAAAAGAAGATGGCCTGACTTGTATTCCGTTCCTTACAATAACTCTGAAAGGAAACTTTCATTAATAGGAAATTTCTGGCATGTATCTGAATTAACTGACTGAGGAAGACCCTTGATCATCCATACTTGTGAAACATAAGTGATCCACCGGACAGGACTTGTCCTTTTCTTTTCTTCTTTCTTTGTTTTGTTTGTTTTTTCTCTTTTCTTTTCAAAATTGGAACCCAAGTGGAATCAAATTTCCCCAATTTGCGGTTCCCTTCCTATTTTAGCATTTTTTCTTTTCTCTTTTTTCAAAATTCCCCAATCTCCTTCCCCAATGTGGGGTGCGATCATATGTGCAGTCGGAAAGAACCACCAATATTTTAGCTCAAATGAGGAGGCAAAGGATGATCAGTGTTTAGATTGTAGAAATGACGGCCAAAGTATCATTCTTATACCTCATGACAACCGAAGTAGCGAAATGGTCATTGAAAATCCATTCTTCTTTTGATATTTGAAAATTTTTCAATGAAGGGTAGTGATCATTAAGACCCTTATTTGAAACGAAATTAAAATGGGAGAGCAAATGATAAAAATCTGTATAGGTAATGAAACGAATGCTTGAAGTATCATTCCAAATTTCCCAAACAAATAAGAATAATGCACATTTTTGCTTTCACTTAGATGTGATTGAACCAGATTGGACACCTTGAACTTTTTCAAGCAAAAGTTGCCCCAACTTACAATTTATCAATCAATGTGACTGATTTTATTTTGGGGTTAAATGAAGAAGAAAAAGTATCTCATTGGGCCTTTTGAGTGACCGTTCACTCTCTTTCTTTCTGAGCACTCTTATTGTACAGGTTGGAACACCAATCGAGTGTAAGGATTTTAGGAAGCATACACTTGTGAAATTCAGGCTCTAGGCTGAAAAATCTCAAATTGGGTCTTATTTCTCAAAATTCATCATGAAATCTCCAATGAGTAAGAATAAAGAATGAAATGTACATAAATATACACAAAACAAAAATTATCCAAAAAAAAAAAAATTTTATTGTTGAAAAAGTTTGAAACAAAATTTCTCAATCAATCATGATACAAACGAGAAGAGAGAAACTCGTAAAGAGCTCAACACATACACTTTTTGTCTCCTTTTCTTTTGGAACAAAATGTATTAACAAATCAAATAATAGAATTTCCCCTTTGGAAATAATTACAAAATCTCTCAGAGGCTTTAGCGTAGAGCTTCCAGTGTAATCTTCAAGCTTTATTGGATCAAAATTATCAGATATAGAAGAATATTCTCGCCTTATTGAAACATTTTTACAAATGCAGGGGGAGGGGAAAACAAAAAGAAAAATACCCAGAGTCAGTAAGTAAGAATAAAAAAAATCGGTATGCATGTCCTATGGGGGAACCCTTTTTGTGCCAAGGGTAGGCCTAGAATGAGGATGCAATCCTCTGAAGTAGGCACTATACCATACCTGATGGATCCAATCAGCTCATGGAGTGAAAAAATAATTTTGAAAGAATTTGGTCCATTGGAATGAGAAGGGACGTTTGTCAAAATAAGGACCTCGTCCGCAGGGATTGATCACTTTTGATCGGTACAAGATTTTGCAAAAACGCACGGGTTTGACCTTGACGAACTTCCTATCAAAGAGATTGGAATTCGTTGATAACTTTTCTCAGTGAAACACGGGTCAAAACTCCAACTGATCAAATGGCTGGATGCAATGGATGCTTTTCTCAAAATCGACTAGGTTTTCCATTTTGAAATTCGACATTGAAATCCTTATTGGTCAAATGAAATTGACAATTTATTAAAAATCGACCGGATTACCCTAAAAAGGGAAATAGGTCAAATGAATGGAATGAAATTTAATTCGTCCAAAATTAATCAAATCACCCTAAAAAGGGTAAATTGATCAAATAGATTGAACGAAACTTGATTTATTCAAAATCGGCTCGGTTGCCCTAAAAATGGGTAAATTGGCCAAATGAACCTAAAAAGGGTAAAATGGTCAAATGAATTGACGATTTATTCAAAATTGACCGAATGACCCTAAAAAGGGTAAATTGGTCAAATGAATTGACGATTTATTCAAAAATCGACCAGGTGACCCTAAAAGGGTAAATTGGTCAAATTGATGATTTATTGAATGAATTGGCAAAATAGATTGGTTGAATTGTCCGGCTATTAGTGATTTCAGGAAATTAGTCTATGAGCCTTCTAAAATCAAGATTTGGCCTCCATATTTATCATCTCAACCATGAGGAATCGCTTGTGAATTTTCTTCAAATTAATGTCCTTTACGCAAGGGATTTTTACCAATTTTGATAAAACGGCCAAAAAGTGATTATTAGATGCTCATATTCCAAGGATCACTCTATGAAAATGATCGGATCTTTACCTTACCTTGTGCACTACCCCTTCGGATGGTACGAGAAAGGTAAACGTGCAAGTCTCATTTGGATTATATATCCGAGACATAAGGTGGCTCATTCCTAAACACGGGATTCCCTATGTGGCATTCCCTTTCTATGGTTTATGCATGATGCCATTTATTAAAGCGATGTAAATATGTGACAAATATGGCCTAAAGGGCATAAATAATGTATCGGGGGGAAAAGGCCTAAAATGAAATGTATTTATTAAAAATCAAGTGCAATGACTGAAATTTAAACATGTGAGTTATCTAGTAGGTAAGTCGCTAAAAGAGTGCCAAAAAGGCCTCTTATTGCTAAGGCACATGAATGCAATCCAAGAAAACAAAAGAATGGTTAGTGCAATTGATAGTACACATAACACATTGGGAGCAATTAAGAAAAAGAAACACAATAAAAACAAGTAAAAGGGGTGGAACCCCTTCCCTCGTGCCTAATGTGCTTAATAGAGGGTGAGACTGACTCTAACCTAGGAAAATGCTAACATGGATGCATGAGGTTTGGTTCATTAATGCCTAGACTCGATAAAGCTTCGGCTCCCAAGCCTTCAGACCTAAAGGCGAAGGGTCATCACTCCCAGGGCCTTCGATCGGTGGCTCGAGTGATCCCTTAGGTAGCGCTATGGGCGCAGAGCACACCAGCCGCCTACCCAAGGCAATCGATCCTAATCCTACAAGGCGGTGTGGGAAACGCCCACGAAAAACAAAATAAAATGGGATAAAAGCAAGTAAACGTGCACGTATGAAGTGCTCCCCTATTTTGAGGGAAGGGGTTGAGAACCAACATGAGGCTCTAAAGGTGACACGCCCCCTCCCAAATGCAATGCAAGCGCGAGATAATCAAGTAAACATACATCCAATCAACCAATCACACGTACGTGAGTGAGGGAATAGTTGGATACGCGCGCGAGGCAAAAAGGCCTAAAATAAAATAAAAAAAATGCAACCCTAATATCCAAGTGCAATGCATAAAAAGGGTAGAAAAAGGAAACGAATGGCTAAGTCAAATGCTCGGACCCACTTAGGAAGTCCCCAGTGGAGTCGCCAACTGTCGCGCCCCACTTTTTGAATGAGTGTGTGAATGTGTGTGTGCAATGTGAAAAGTAAAAGGCCATGGGACTTATAATGCGACGATTTGGCCAAGTGAAGTTCAAAAGGGTTTTTTGTATCAAAAATGGAGTCGCCACTTGGTATAGAGTTAGGGTGTACCAAGTCACCCAAAAATGATTTTTGTTTTTGAATAAAAAGCAAATAAACCCTTTTTGAGAACTTTTGGGTCTGCGTAACCAAAAGAGGGATCGGGGGTCACATTTGACGAAGGGGAAGGCAAGGATAAAAAATCCAAGGCACCCCTTCGACCTAGCCAAGGCTAGTTGCGTGACTTAAACCAATTTTTCCTAATTTTTCTACCCAAGGTATGTATCGCATATTGGATATGTCTATATGAATGCAAAACCCTAGACCTAGGGGTATTGGGGGAAATTTCTCTTCAAAGGTTGAGTGGTGCCAATCACATTAATTGTGAAGCCCAATAATGATCCTTTTGGAGAGGTCACACCTAAACCTAAATGACGTGAAAAAATGAGTGGATGAATGCATGCCATGAAAAATGTGCGTTTGTGTGAAAAAGTAATAAAAACAATAGTGTGAGTGGAAGTGTACAAAGAAAATGTCCTTGAATGTATAAAATATACTCCAAGTGCTAGTGGGCAAAATGCATGTATGCAATTTAAAGAAAAGTGCGAAAGTGTCGGTGTGCAAATGAAGATGAAAGTACTCGTGTGCGAGTGAAGATAAAAGTGTTCGTGTGCAAGTGAAGATAAAAGTGTTCGTGTGCAAGTGAAGATAAAAAAGTGTTCGTGTGCAAGTGAAAGTGATAAAAAGGTGCATGTGTGCAAATGAGACAAAAGTGAAAGTGTAATGATAGAGTGGATTGAGAATGCATGAGCCTAGGGAATTCATGCATATTGGGTACGGGGAGACCTAAATCGTGACTTGATTTTCCCTTTGATTAGAAGGCGAAACTAGCGTGCTATGGCTATCGAGTAGCCACACTCGCTCGTTTCCCTTATCGGAAGGGGACTCTTCAGGCAAATGTACCCTAACTAGCATGAGATGCAAAGAATCCTAAAATGAGGGAAAAGGGGCTCGAGGAGCATGCCAAATGATAAAACTAAGAAAAATGCATGACATGTAGTGAACATGCAAATATGCACTAACAAAAAGGGATGGCCTAATGAGCCACAACTAGCATTGGACTAGTGTGGTGACGTACATTCATCCATTCCATTCATTCATGGTTATGAAAGCAAGTAGACATGCCAAAACGCTCGTAAACACGTAGCACGTAGCACTTAGCATGCCCGACTAGATGCAAGAGCCTACTAAAGCAATTAAACATGTAGCAACAAAAGCAAGCAACCAAGGGGAAGGGGAAATGGACCAGATGCTCTACGAGCCCTAGCTATTACAAGCCAAGAGGTGTACACATACCCCATGAAAACATAAAGGGAAAGGGTGAATGGACCAGATGCTCTCCGAGCCCTATCTATTACAAGCCAAGAGGTGTACACATACCCCATGAAAGCATAAAGGGGAAGGGGAAATGGACCAGATGCTCTCCGAGCCCTATCTATTACAAGCCAAGAGGTGTACACATACCCCATAAAACTTAAATAAAAGTAAAAACAAGCAAATGCAGGCAAGGAGGTAAGGAAAGCGGAGTAGGCATGCATATTCACATAACACGTAGGAGCACGTAAGGCTAAATGTAGTGCAAATGAGGGATAGAGTGTACCTCCCTTGAATTGACGCCCCAATGAAGTGGAATTATTCAATTACCCTCCAAAATAATAAAAAGGTCAAGGCACCACTTTATTTAAGAATAATTAAAAGAAATGGGCAAAACAAAGCTCACTTAGCCACAAAGTCCCTAAGGCCATAACTTAAATGCAATTTAATCTAAGCATGGTAGTTAATTGAAGCAAACAAGCAATGAAGTTGCACAAACTAAAAATTAACAAGGACCAAAATGATGAAATTCTCTAATTGATTGGGCCATGGAAGAATTAGATGGAAACCAAGGGGTTGGAGTGCGATTTTGAAAATCATTTTCATGCAAAAGCCATGCAATCACGTAGAAGAAACTTTTCTCTACAACAAATTTCATTTCCAGCCGTGGCTTCTTTCTTTCCACTTAATTAGTTCAAACAATCACCATTTCAATACTTTAAACAACTAGTGCAACACAATCACTAAGCATTCATCTTATTTCCCATTAAGAAATCCTTCTTTTTAAACACCAAAGTCATGCAAATCAGATTTGAAGAAAACTTCTGCAACGGAAAGTGCAAGCCTGCTGCATTTTTGCTTCTACCATTTTTTTTGCTGCAATGCAATGGGTTTCTTGAATGCAATCCTAAAGCAACTAGCACCTCATTCAAGATCACCACCGAATTCAATAAGCCAACAACTTAGAAAGAGATAATGTAAAATCCAGCAAACATTCATGCAAAGTGACATGAAATACATTCTGCAACAAAGCTTCAGCAACATGTGAAACTCTCGGCAAGGTTTTGCAGCAACATTTTTCATGCACAAGGCTCCACAATTCCAGCCAAACAACTTCGTACAATTAGCTTTGCAATTACTTCAATTAAAACATAGCTAAACATCATGGTTTACCCCAAGCATGACACAGTGAGCTGGATATGAAATCAACAAATGAAAAATGATCTTGGAGCAATGAACATAGCTGCAACAGAAACTGCAGCAGTAGATTCGAACAAGCCAAGAGTTTCGAGTATAGCTGCAACAAACCAAAAGTTTCGAACATGGCTGCGGCTAACTTTCGACATGAATGTCTACTACAGTTTTGGCTCGAAAATTCCAGCGAAAAAACACACCAAACAGGAAGAAAGACGCTGCCGACTCTAACTTCTAATGTCCTAACAAGCAAGCTATTTTTTGTTTTTGGTTTTTGTCTACAGCCTGGCAGGTTTCTGCCGCAAATTTTGCAGCTCAAACACAAACAAATATTTTGACACAAAAATTCAAAGAGACCCAGCGACCAAATTGGCACAAACCCCAGGCTTCTGTCCTCCAAACCCAGGCCAAATTCTTGACTTTATGAACTCAAGATAAACTGCCCAAACCAGCAAGAGGATACCATCGAGTAGACATGGAAACAGTAGGTGGGAAAACAGAATTTCTGTATGAATGGCAATCACCACACCATGGAACCGAAAAGGACCAAAGTTTCGCTTGAAACAAAAACCCATGTAAACACCACTCATTCTCATGGCAACAGTAATTTGACATCACATGACCCTCATAACATTCCATTTCCAGAGGATCTAGCCAGGTCGCTAATCACAGAAAATGCAGAAAAGAAAGGAACTTGCGGCAAACAAAAACCAGATTCAATTAAAGTTGCTGTCTTTTAGCTAAACCATTTAATCATTGAACATCTACTTGTCCTAAAGCTTTGAAAAACACATGAACTTCTCAAAAAGCATCAGAAACTACAGAAAGATACAGGCGCATGCGCAAGGATAACAAGACGGGTGTGATGAACTCAAGCCTTCATGGAACAAAACTGAATTTACCTCAGGACAAACACGCTGTTTCTGGGGACGAAGATCCACGAAAGGTTTTTGTTTTTGCTCTGATGGAGTAGCTCCTCCTTTCCAGCTTTCGATTACTCTTTGTCTCTTCCTTCTAAACCCTCACGGCTGAAATGCTTGCCCCAAAGCCCGTAACTTTCCTTGCCTTACACAGCCGAACCATTTCTTGCTTTTCTCCGTTCCTTCTCGTTCTTTTCTTTGCCGTTCACCTCTCCGTTTCTTTTGCTCAACCTTTGCTCCCCCCTCTTTTTTTGTTTTCCGAAAACCTCTCTCCCACTCGCTTAGGCTCTCTCCCAGAAACCTTTCTAGCCGTAATTCTCCCTCTCCCTTGCGGCTACCCCTTCTTTAGCTTTTATATCCCAGTTCAACCCTAAAACACTCAGCAATCTCTTCAAATATTGCAGCCCAAGGGGCTCACCGAGGCCCTCTCTTGCAAGCTGCAAAAACGCAGCTTGCAAGTCGCTCTTTTTTTTTTTTTTTTTTTTTTTTTTTTTAAACTGAACTTAATAACTTAATAAATACAGAAATGATAAAATATAAATAATAATAATAATAATAAATTGCCAAAAACCAGGTAATAATAACAATAATAATAACGAAAATAATTTAAAAACTAAACAACTAAAAACAACAAAAATGACCATTTTTCCATCTCTTTTTGTTTCATTTTTCATTTTTCCCAAAATAACTTAATAAAAATAACTAAAGTGCCCAAAGATTGAATTTAAAGAAATAAACATATTTTTTGTGAACAAATTTTCCTTTTTTTCTTTCTCTTTTTTTTCATTTTTCCAATCCAACTAAAGCCTATTTTTTCAATTTTTCTTTTCAAAAAAGCATTGAATAAAAACAACATATTTTTGATTTTTTCCTTTTCTTTTCTCTAAAAACTCTACGCTAATTCTAAACTTAAAAGCTAAAACTAAAAATTAAAACTAAAAGTAAACAACGAATGCAAGCAATCTAAAATGAAAATCATGAAATAGATGCCACATAAAATTATTCAAAATTTGGTGTCTACAACAATTCCCCAGCTGAAGAAAGTATTAAACTTCCACTCTCCTAATGTGGTTTTCTTATGCGAAACAAAGAATCAGGAAAAGTTTATGAGAAAGTTACAAAGGAGGATTAGGTTTGACAACGGCCATTTCGTTAATGCCATAGGAAGAGCAGGGGGACTTGCATTTTTCTGGAACAATGAGGTATTGATAGAGCAAGTGTGTAGCACTGACTGGTACATCAGTGCATGTATTGTAGACAAAGAAACCACAAGGCACTGGTGGCTGGTGTGTGTATACGCAAACACTGATGGTAACACTAGGAAGGAACAATGGAAATACATAGAGGATAGGAAAAAGGACTGGGGAGAGGCTTGGGTAATAGTGGGTGACTTCAATGATCTGCGGACAAATGAGGAAAAGTGGGGAGGTGGAGAGAGAGCTGAAGAAAGCTTTAGGGGATTTAACAGGTTTATAAGAGAAAATGATCTGATGGATTTAGGATATCAAGGGGTACCATGGACATGGAGGAATAGTTGGGAGGAAGATGGTGAAGTTAAGGAGAGATTGGATAGGTGTCTATGTTGTACTGAGTGGATGAATAAGTATGAAAATGCAAGGTGTACACAAATAGAAACCGAAGCTTCGGATCATCTCATGTTGTTGATAGACGCGAACCCTGACAACACCAAGAGAAGAAGGAGGTTCTACTTTGACCAAAGATGGACAAAGGATCCAGAAACAGAGAATGTGATCAAAGGGGCCTGGAGTAAAGATATCTCTGGTTCCAGAATGTTCAAAGTAACTAGGAAAATAAAATAGTGTAGAATTGCTATCTTGGAATGGAGGAAAACGGTGCAAGAAAATTCCAAGGTAAGGGTACATGAGCTAAAAGATAAGCTGAAATTAGAGAAAGCAGGGAATGAGGTAGGGAAGAGTGGTCGAATTGCAGAGCTGAAATCCCAACGGAGCAAGGCATACAAGGAGGAAGAACTGTATTGGAGTCAAAAGGCAAGGAGTAAATGGCTAAAAGAAGGTGACAGAAATACAGCTTACTTCCATGCATCTATGATGGCAAAAAGGAGAAGGAACACAATAAGTACTTTACAGAGAAATGATGGAACCTGGTGCAAGGATGAAAATGAGATGGAGGAGGAACTTAGTGAGTATTACAAGGACCTTTTCTCTACTACGAATCCGGACAACTTTGAGGACATACTAGCAGAGATACCAAGCACTATTTCTAGCCAGATGAATGAGCAGCTGATTAGACCAGTGGATGAGAAGGAGATCAAACAAGCTTTGTTCTCCATGCATCCTAATAAAGCACCGGGGACGGATGGTATGTCTCCCCTATTTTTTCAGTACTACTGGTTTATTATTAAGGAGGATTTAGTGTCTGCCATTAACAGCTTTTTCCATACTGGTTACCTCCTTAAAGTGGTCAATGAAACTATCATTTCATTAATCCCAAAAACTGAGTCTCCTATATCAGTGGTGAACTATAGACCTATAAGTTTGTGCATGGTCCTGTATAAGATTATTTCCAGAATCATTGCCAATAGATTGAAAAAGGTGCTACATCACTGTATTAGCAACTCTCAATCTGCATTCATACCTGGCAGACAGATTCTTGATAATGTCATAATTGCTCATGAAATACTTCATTTTTTGAAAAATAGGAGAAAGGGAAGTTTAGGTTTCATGGCTGTTAAATTGGATATGTCCAAAGCTTACGATAGAGTCGAATGGAAATTTGTGGGTAGACTTATGATGAAAATGGGGTTCTGTCCAATTTTTGTTAAATGGATCATGATCTGTTTGTCCACAGTTTCTTACTCCTTCAACTTAAATGGACAAAAAGTAGGACATATACAAGCTAGTAGAGGGATTAGGCAAGGGGATCCATTATCACCTTACTTGTTCTTTATCTGTGCAGAAGGACTGTCTTGTCTGCTCCCCAAAGCTGTAATTGAGAGGGAGCTAACAGGAATCAAAATTTGTAGGGACAGTCCTTCCATTTCACATTTATTTTTTGCAGATGACTCGTTGCTGTGTTGTAAGGCGAGCAAACAGGAGGCAAGGAAAGTGAAAAGCATACTGGAAAGCGATGGAAAAGCCTCAGGCCAGGTGGTGAATTTTGACAAATCAGCTATTTTTTATAGTAAGAACACCACTGAACAAATGAAGGAAGAGGTCAGTGAAGGCCTTGACAATATGAAAGAGGCAAGGAATGGTACTTACCTGGGGCTACCAATGGCAATTGGAAGATCGAAAACACAGGTGTTTGGTTTTGTGAAGAGTAAGATCAATAACAAATTGCAAGGTTGGAAACAAAAGTTGTTGAGTCAAGGAAGAAAAAAAATTCTCATCAAATCTGTTATTATGGCTATGCCAATGTATGTTATGGCATTCTTTAGACTCCCCAGAGGCTTGTGCAGAGAAATCTCAGCAAGAATAGCAAGGTTTTGGTGGAGAAAAGGAGAGGAAGGGACATGTGTACACTGGGCAAGTTGGAAGAAGTTACCAGAAGTCAAGGGAAAAGGGGGAATAGGTTTTAGAGACTTAGAGGCTTTCAACACTGCCTTGCTAGCTAAACAAATTTGGAGATTCCTAACATCTCCAAATTTGCTAGTAAGCAAGGTAATGAAGGCAAAATACATGAAGGACCCAAACTGGATGGAACAAAGTCCCTCAAACTGTGACAGCGCCACCTTCCCCTAAGGCGAACCAAAGGGTTCGGCGGACCGCCTGCCCAACTCTCGCCAGGATTCGATCACTCTATTCAAATAAAATAAGACAAAACCTCAAGGAAAAGTAAAACAAAATGAATTCCCAAACTTGAAACACTTACTTACATTCATTTCTATCTCAAAAGTAATACAATCCCAAATGTACAAAAGCTTTAGGTTCCCAATACTTCCAACCCTAACCAAGCACTAGAGCGAGTACAATTGCAAAAGATAACTTCAAAAGGACTAGGCTATGCTATTCTATACAAGTCTCTCGCCCTTGCTCGCATACCCTGTAAGGAAAACAAAACTAACGGAATGAGCAAAAAGCCCAGTGAGGTTCCAGACACATAACAAACAATGAGTTCAATACATTAACCATAGATAGCAAGTAATTCCAGAAACATGACAATATAAAGTAATAATAACATTCATTAAAAGGATACGTGCTCACATGGAGCCATTCATTCATTCATTCATTCTCCTTTCATTTCCTTATTCCTCCATTCGTTTGAAAATGCATTTTGATAAGTAAAACCCTTCATTTACATTGACATTCGTTCATTCATTTCATTGCACCCCCTCGTGGACGTTGGCCAGGCTCCACCAGACTACAAGGTAATACTCGAGTATACCAAACGTTCACCCAGGGTCACCAAATTGCCCGACCGAGTCCGCTTCTGGCTCGAGTCGACCGGCAATGAAGGGCAAGGGCCTAGTTCAGCCAAACGGCTTACATTCATGCGCAACTAGCATTTAATTATTTAATCATTGAAAATTTCACATTCATTTAGGTCGAGTGCGATAAAGTACACACTCGCCTAGAAAACTCATTTTAAGCAATTATTGAAAACATTTAACATGTTATCATTCGTTCATAACAAGTCATATAATCAAGAACAAGCCACATAGTCAATGAAAATATAACAAACAAGAAACACTCACCTATTTACGCAAAATAACGTCCAAAATATCCTTCCGGATAACACCCTCAATCACCGAGGAACCCTAATATAATCAAAAGAACACATTATGCTTCAACCATCAAAGATGTAAGTGATTCAAAGAAAATTCGAATACGTACTAGTACAAAGTATAAATATGGTTTTGATAGTGAAAAGAGGACATAAGTAAAATATTTGTAAAACTTATGCTTACTCGTAAAACTTTAAAATCTCCATTTGAGTCGAAGTGACAAAGAAAACGTATTTCTATTAGTCGAAAATTTCATTTTTCCAAGGGTACCAGTTTTGGCCGAATTCTAACTTATATACCTCGATAAAAGAAGACGCAAATACCCTAGATGGTTCACGTGGTATTCGCTCTCAAGTCTCACTCAAGTCGCAAGTATATCTACCTAGTTCTTGAGCGTAAATTTGGGCGGCACGCCCTTTGTATTTACCCATTTTCCAGCCATTTATGGCTTCATTCTTTTCCTCAATTAGCCCCAAAATCATACACAAAATCATCTCATTTCAATAGCCGTTCAATAGGCTCAAAGTCATACAAGTACAAAATCAAACTAGGAAAATGTCCGAAAATGAAGTTTAAGTTATAAAACAAAAGACAGATTTGCCGTCTCTTAGCGTAAGGGGCACAACCAAAGCTACACTTATCAGATTGGGGTGAACTTTATACCATTTCGAATTTAAGACAAATACCTACAACTTTTATGAAGACGACTCAGTCCATTTTGTAGTGTATCTAAGTCAAAATTTCAATTTACAGAACCAGAATTTCACATTCGGGCTAGTTAACCGCACTATGCGTAACCGACAATAACTCAGGCTACCGAAGTCCCATTAAGGCGTTTTTAGGGCCGTTGGAAAGCTAAGACATAGCACTACAACTTTCATGTTTTGGCTAAATACTAGTTCAGTACGTATCAAGGTGAAAAGACACGATCAGATTGGTGAAATATTCAAAACTAATCACTGGATTCACCTAGGACAGTCAGGGTATTTCGGTCTTTTCACAGGCTACTTTGCTCCGATTGAGTTGAAATTTTGCAGGATACTATAACATATCATTATCTACAACTTTCATGTTTTGATCTAAGCCTAATTTGGCTTCTAACCTAGTCAAATAAAACCGGTCAGAACAGGGGAGGTGAAAAACCCTAAGACTGAAATTTCCATAATACTACCTCCAACTATGAAATATGCTCATAAACTACCAAAACAACAACTTTAAACCACTAATTAGCAATTAATTGAAGTAAAGAGGAGGTTCTTGGCAAAATACCTTGGAAACTCAAAAAAAATGGTAGCTTAGTATCTTTCCTCCCACAATCACTCCACCAACTCCTTCAACCTTCCTTAATAAGCACTTGTATGGTGTAGTTTCAATTTTGGTTGGCTACAACTCAAGATTTGAGCAAGTTTGGAAGCAAGAAATTGAAGAGCTCTCTCTTGTTTCTCCCCTCAAGAAAGTCGGCCAAAAAGCAAGAAAAATGAAGAAATTTTTTGTCAAAATTTGGTTTTTAGTAAAGGTGAAAATTATGTCAAAGTCCAACCTCCAATAGGTTTGCAACACTTGGCCCTTCTAGTGTTTTCTCTAATCCTTTGGCTTTCAATTGTTACATCATATACAAACCTCTAATTATCCTCTAGCACCCTGTATAATAATAACACTTAGCACAAAAATCACTTAGTCACCAAAATTTTATCGCACTAGCGGGTCCCACGTCTATAACGCACTTCAAATTAACATACACTAACTCATACTAGGAAAAATGATTTTAAAACTGTACTTGCTTGTAAAAATACATAGAAATTTTAATATTTCCAAGGAAAGTATAAAATGTAGGCAAAGAAATAAAATAATGCTGAGAAAATGTGAAAATATTTGGGTTCTCACACTCTCTCCCCCTTAAGAAAGTTCGTCCTCGAAATTTTTACCTTCCGTTGCCTCAAATGACCCCGGAACTTGTTGCTGGTCTACGGCATAAACCTGTGCTGGTACTTTCATTTGGTTCCCTCTTTCATTAGTTTGTTTTGATTTGATTCCTTCCACTTGTTGAGTACTACTCTCTCGTGGCTGTTTCTTCGGGCAAGTGCTAAGTTGATGATTGCTATTCTCACAAATCAAACACTTTCCCCTTTTTCGCCAACAATCATTCTCAGTGTGATTTGCCTTTCCACAGTATCCACAGTGTGAGAACCCGTAAATTGCATTTTCTAGGTTTTCGCATTTTTCATGACTTGTTTTCTGTACTTTCTGTATCCGGAACATTTTCTAGATAATTTTTATGAGTAAATATAGTTTTTAGATGATTTTTCTAGTATCGAATAGATTTTGAGAAATTAAGAGCGTATACCGGACGTGGGACCCACTGGTGCGAAAAGTTCGGAAAAATTCGGCCAACCAGGTTAAGTTTTCAATACTGGAATTAATTTATCGGGTGTTAAGAGACAAGTAGAGGTTGTTATTTGGATTGATATGAGAGAGAAAAGTTAGGTAGATATTTAATTAAATGTGACATGTGTCACCCTTGGATTGGTCTTGAAGTAAGACCACTATTCCTATTCTTACCATTTGACTTAAAATAGCTTAAAAATGACCAAAAATCTTCAAGAAAACAACAAGAAGAAGCCGGCCCTCTCTTGCTCTCTTTCTCTCTCTCTTACTTCAAGCATAAGGAAGAAAACACTTCAATCTTGTCCCAAATCATCACAACTAACCATCCAACCTTGAAATTACTCCATAAAACCTCTCCAATTAGAGTTAGTGAGTGGATTTGTGAAGTTGTTTGGAAAGTTAAGGTGACCAATAGCTCTCTCTCTCTTGTTTCTAAGGTAAGTTGTGAAGAACCACTTTCCTTCCTTTAATTGATGCTTAAATCATGCTTAGTGGTAGTTAAAGTGATGAATTTTGTGGTTTACTTCTTGGTTTTGGATGAATTGATGAAGTTTCAATTTATTGATGAATTTTCTGGTTTAATATGAATGTGATGTTGTGGCTATCCTTGATGATGGGAACTGATGTTTAATGACTCTAGGAGGTGGAAAAAGTGGAAGATTGCAATTAATTTCTGTTTTGGAAGAAATCTGGAAAATTAGGGTTCTTGGTTCTTCATTCTGTCTGAAATTTTAGGTCATAGATAGAGGCCGAATTGGCCTTATCTCAAAACATGAAAGTTGTAGCGAATGACATTTTAGAGGTGCCTACAAAATTTCAGGTCAATCGGAATAGTGTAGAGTGAGAAAAGTCGAAATTACTATTGCTGTTCTGGTTTACCCGAAATTGGGATTTGCGACTGTAATTGGTTGTTTTGGCTGGAATTGCTTCCGAATTGGTTGTTGAGGCCTTCTGATGAAATTTATCCCTGTTTCTTAGCTTTCATATGGTTTTGGAATTTCTGGATTTGGACTTGTAGAGCCTGAGTTATGATGTTTCCGCTAGAATGCGTTTTGGTGAATCTGTTTTACGTTGTTGATGAAGTATCTTGCATTTTTTACCTGTTTGCACTCAAAACTGGGTTGAGTGACCTTCTGTGAAGTTATATACCTGTCTTTTCGCTTCGAAATGGAGGGTCTTTCACCCTCATCCGATAATCGTGGTGCATTTGGTGCTATTACCGCAAAGTAAAGTCAAAACCTGTTTTTTTCAGGGCCAAAGTTAATTGCATGTCCGAAATTTCTGGTTTTCTTTAATGTTTGTATATGTTTATGTAACCCTATTGGGGTCATATTTGGCATTGGTTTATGACTCGTTATCGAGTCTCATTGTACTTGCTTGCATGTTTTAGGGCTTGCTTTCATTCCGGTCATTTCCTAGCTAACTTTTGTACTTGTACTACTTTGAGCCTCGTGAACGGCTTTTGGGAAATGAGATGACTTTTGTGTGAGATGTTGGGGCTGATTTGAGGAAATAATGAAGCCTTAATGGCTGGAAAAGTAAGAAATTTAGGGGAAGTGCTGCCCGATTTTCTAGGCCGTTTGGTTCTTTTAAGTTGGATTTGCCTTTTGGTAGAAATGAAAGGGCTTTTGGGTTGTTGAACCTAGTTCTTCATGTTATCTTTTTATTCTCAAAAATCATGTTTTATACCCTTGCATTTGTAATTATTTGGCGAGGCATACGACTAGTAGTCGAGCCTCATCTGCATTTTGTTTACTCGATTATGGATGTGAAACCTTCAATTGGTTTATTTTGATTATTTTAGGGTTTCTTGGCGATTAAGGCCAATCTGAAGTAAAAACTTTTGAAGTTGAATCGGTGAGTGTATCACTCCCCTCCATTGTTGTTTAACTTGATTTCTGCTCTGCAATCTGTTTATTTGTTCGAGACGAGGGTGTACTTTATCACACTCGTTCTCTTGTCTGTTCATATGCCAATTTACTATGCAAAATTTGAATCTGTTATCTGTGTCTGCATCTGTTCGGATTTCTATGACCTATGAGCTCAATCCTGTGGCTAAGTTATTCGAGTCGGGCCGGCAAGGGCCTGGACGATTAGATAACGAACCACGGTAGTCTGTTCGGGGATTTTGGGTATTGAGACCCTTGATTCCGGGTATACTCGAGTATTACCATTATATTCGAATACGGTGAGCGGGCCCGGTAAAGGGGTGTTTGGTGGACGGAATTCGGTGCGAAGTGAGGTCTACGGACGCGTTGGTTCTATATACGTTGACGGAGAGTCAACCGGTTTGGATCAAGTATTGCGCTGGAAATTTGGCTCCTGAGAGCCACCTGTATCCTTCTGATTTGAATCATTAGTTACTTTACTTTACATCTGGCATGTGTATCTGATTTGTTAAATGTGAAATACCATGATTTTCTGCTATATGTTTGGTACCTCATTGAGCGCAAGCTCACCACTTTCTGTTCCTTTTTGTTTTCCTTACAGGAAAATAAATACTTTTGGACTGGATTTGACAAATGGTTGCCGAATTGAGCTAGTTAGACATATCTTTTGTATAGCTCATTGATTTAAACCCTAAATATACTTTTGGGTCCGTTTCTCTTTTGGATTTGGCAAACCGTACATGTATCCACTTTTGAATCACTTTGGTATGCCCTTTGGGTTGTATATGCTAACTTTTGAGATGTAAATATTTGCTTGACGTTTGGATGGGTTTTGCCATGTCGGTTCCTATTCATGGCGACTCCGATTTCGTTTTGTTTTATTCTGGGATTTTGACTTGTCTATGCGCGTTGTACGGTCCGGAACGTATTCGATCGCTCTAATCTGAACCGTTAGTCCTGACGAGAGCTGGGCAGGCGGCCCGCCGAACCCTCTGGTTCGCCTTAGGGGGAGGTGGGGCTGTCACAGTTGGTATCAGAGCCATATGCCGATAGTTGGGACTTTAAGTCCTTCGTCTGGCAAAGCCCCGAGCCTCTCGTTCGTGAAGAGTCACGAAGCGAAACTCTCCGTAGGGGATGCCCGCGTGCGGGTGGCAAGCTGATAGGTACCCCGTGATGTGACCCTGAGAACTGTCACAGTTGGTATCAGAGCCTGCTTCGCGTGGTCTCTGCGCGGAGTGAGCCTGGACTAAGTGGTGGATAGGTATGAAGGATTAAGTGCTCGTTTGAGCCTAAGCTCTGAATTGTGAATGTTATAGGCTTTAAATTTTCTTGTGATATGTGAGGACCATAGATAGGTATGTCTGGTAGGAATTTCGATTTTTGATGATTTACTCTTGGGACTGGCTAGCTCGAGAGGTGAATTGTCTTATTTCGGATTCTTGTGCCTGAGTACTCCAGAGTTGAGGCGGTGTTCGTAGGTGAGAGTTGCATTTTGGCAACATGAATAGGCTTTGTTTGACTGGAATGAGTACAAGAGGTTATTGGATATCTAGTTTGCATAGTAAGTGACGTGAGGGATCGGATGGGGTTATTTTAATTGGGTCTGGGACTATATCGCCTTTACTCTTGATTTGCTTTGATACCGCTATGACATAACAGTGGTTTGAGTATTGTGCATAGGATTCTCTGTCTAATTTGGCATGTATTGGTGTATTTGATTAACCATTTTCTTGATACATGGTGTGTTATATGTGTATATGTCATTGGTGTAATTGATATGCTAGAATATAATTACTTTTGTCACTTTACTGTATTTATGCGTTGAATTACCTTGGGGAAAGGGGGAAAAATATATATATATATATATATATATATGAGGAAGAGGTAGTCGTGGACGTGGTCATGGCCGTGGAACTAAGCGAGGCCAAGAATCAAGAGAAGAAAAGGGAAACAATAGCTGGACAAGGACCGAGAGTGCCACTTGTACTTAGGAATGTATTATGACCCATTGTTTTGCCCGACAGGCTAGCATCCGAGTTCCAGCACTTCCGTAAGATGACACATTGGGTTGATCCGTATCAGGAAATTTCGGTTCTCCGAGATGAAATAGAGGTTCAAAGGAGGCTGACCGAGTACTGGGAAGGGCGATGGAAGCAAGAATATTCAGAGAAACTTGAGCTCTTACACCAAAACATGGAGTTAAAGAGGAAATACGAAGAGATTTCCAAGGAGACTGTAGCCATGGCACAAAGCAATACTTCTATGGGGGTTCCAGAGGAAGCTCAAAAGACAGGAATTGTAAGGCCACAACTGAAGATCTTCCATGTAAAGAAAAAGGGTAAAGCTGGTAGATCACTTGCTAAGAAGGGCCGTGGAGCGGGTGGTGTGACAATTTGTGGTTATTGTAGAAAATCCAATCATATTGAAGTGGATTGTTGGTTAAAGGGGAGGAGATGTCTGTGTTGTGGGAGCACCGAGCATCTGATTGCTAATTGCCCGGGTTTAGTGCCCGAAAAGAAGGGAACCCAGCAGCCAACCAAGACCGACCCTGGACCGTCAAGTGGAGAAGGGACTGGAATGAAGAACCTCGTTTCTTCTGACTCTGACGACGCAGAAGGTACAGGCCAATGGTTACTTTAAATTTTGAAGAGAAAATTTCGAGGGCGAAATTTCTTTAAGGGGGAGAGAGTGTGAGAACCCGTAAATTGCATTTTCTAGGTTTTCGCATTTTTCATGACTTGTTTTCTGCACTTTCTGTATCCGGAACATTTTCTAGATAATTTTTATGAGTAAATATAGTTTTTAGATGATTTTTCTAGTATCGAATAGATTTTGAGAAATTAAGAGCGTATACCGGACGTGGGACCCACTAGTGTGAGAAGTTCGAACAAATTCGGCCAATTAGGTTAAGTTTCGGATACTGGTTAAAATTTATCGGGTGTTAAGAGATAAGTAGAGGTTGAGATGTGATTGATGTGAGAGGGACTTAAAGGATAGAAATGTTTTAAAGGAAGTGACAAGTGTCACCTTAAGAGTGGTTGTAACTTATGACAACTATTCACCTTTTTGACTTATTTGACCAATTGATTAAATATCTCAAAAATTACCACAAAAATCACCATTTCTTACCTCCATTGTGGCCGGCCACCTTGAGCAAGGAAGAAACAAAAACTCTTCAAAGTTTGGCATCCATCTAGTGCAAATCATCCAAAGCAATCACTTAGACTTGTTTCTACTCCATAAAATCTCTTCTTTAGGTGTTAGTAAGTGGATTTGTGAAGTTGTTTGGAAAGTTAAGGTGACCAATAGCTCTCTCTCTCTTGTTTCTAAGGTAAGTTGTGAAGAACCACTTTCCTTCCTTTAATTGATGCTTAAATCATGCGTAGTGGTAGTTAAAGTGATGAATTTTGTGGTTTACTTCTTGGTTTTGGATGAATTGATGAAGTTTCAATTTATTGATGAATTTTCTGGTTTAATATGAATGTGATGTTGTGGCTATCCTTGATGATGGGAACTGATGTTTAATGACTCTAGGAGGTGGAAAAAGTGGAAGATTGCAATTAATTTCTGTTTTGGAAGAAATCTGGAAAATTAGGGTTCTTGGTTCTTCATTCTGTCCGAAATTTTAGGTCATAGATAGAGGCCGAATTGGCCTTAGCTCAAAACATGAAAGTTGTAGGGAATGACATTTTAGAGGTTCCTACAAAATTTCAGGTCAATCGGAATAGTGTAGAGTGAGAAAAGTCAAAATTACTATTGCTGTTCTGGTTTACCCGAAATTGGGATTTGCGACTGTAATTGGTTGTTTTGGCTGGAATTGCTTCCGAATTGGTTGTTGAGGCCTTCTGATGAAATTTATCCCTGTTTCTTAGCTTTCATATGGTTTTGGAATTTCTGTATTTGGACTTGTAGAGCCTGAGTTATGATGTTTCCGCTAGAATACGTTTTGGTGAATCTGTTTTACGTTGTTGATGAAGTATCTTGCATTTTTGACCTATTTGCACTCAAAACTGGGTTGAGTGACCTTCTGTGAAGTTATATCCCTGTCTTTTCGCTTCGAAATGGCGGGTCTTTCACCCTCATCCGATAATCGTGGTGCATTTGGTGCTATTACCGCAAAGTAAAGTCAAAACCTGTTTTTTTCAGGGCCAAAGTTAATTGCATGTCCGAAATTTCTGGTTTTCTTTAATGTTTGTATATGTTTATGTAACCCTATTGGGGTCATATTTGGCATTGGTTTATGACTCGTTATCGAGTCTCATTGTACTTGCTTGCATGTTTTAGGGCTTGCTTTCATTCCGGTCATTTCCTAGCTAACTTTTGTACTTGTACTACTTTGAGCCTCGTGAACGGCTTTTGGGAAATGAGATGACTTTTATGTGAGATGTTGGGACTGATTTGAGGAAATAATGAAGCCTTAATGGCTGAAAAAGTAAGAAATTTAGGGGAAGTGCTGCCCGATTTTCTAGGCCGTTTGGTTCTTTTAAGTTGGATTTGCCTTTTGGTAGAAATGAAAGGGCTTTTGGGTTGTTGAACCTAGGTCTTCATGTTATCTTTTTATTCTCAAAAATCATGTTTTATACCCTTGCATTTGTAATTATTTGGCGAGGCATACGACTAGTAGTCGAGCCTCATGTGCATTTTGTTTACTCGATTATGGATGTGAAACCTTCAATTGGTTTATTTTGATTATTTTAGGGTTTCTTGGCGATTAAGGCCAATCTGAAGTAAAAACTTTTGAAGTTGAATCGGTGAGTGTATCACTCCCCTCCATTGTTGTTTAACTTGATTTCTGCTCTGCAATCTGTTTATTTGTTCGAGACGAGGGTGTACTTTATCACACTCGTTCTCTTGTCTGTTCATATGCCAATTTACTATGCAAAATTTGAATCTGTTATCTGTGTCTGCATCTGTTCGGATTTCTATGACCTATGAGCTCAATCCTGTGGCTAAGTTATTCGAGTCGGGCCGGCAAGGGCCTGGACGATTAGATAACGAACCACGGTAGTCTGTTCGGGGATTTTGGGTATTGAGACCCTTGATTCCGGGTATACTCGAGTATTACCATTATGTTCGAATACGGTGAGCGGGCCCGGTAAAGGGGTGTTTGGTGGACGGAATTCGGTGCGAAGTGAGGTCTACGGACGCGTTGGTTCTATATACGTTGACGGAGAGTCAACCGGTTTGGATCAAGTATTGCGCTGGAAATTTGGCTCCTGAGAGCCACCTGTATCCTTCTGATTTGAATCATTAGTTACTTTACTTTACATCTGGCATGTGTATCTGATTTGTTAAATGTGAAATGCCATGATTTTCTGCTATATGTTTGGTACCTCATTGAGCGCAAGCTCACCACTTTCTGTTCCTTTTTGTTTTCCTTACAGGAAAATAAATACTTTTGGACTGGATTTGACAAATGGTTGCCGAATTGAGCTAGTTAGACATATCTTTTGTATAGCTCATTGATTTAAACCCTAAATATACTTTTGGGTCCGTTTCTCTTTTGGATTTGGCAAACCGTACATGTATCCACTTTTGAATCACTTTGGTATGCCCTTTGGGTTGTATATGCTAACTTTTGAGATGTAAATATTTGCTTGACGTTTGGATGGGTTTTGCCATGTCGGTTCCTATTCATGGCCGACTCCGATGTCGTTTTGTTTTATTCTGGGATTTTGACTTGTCTATGCGCGTTGTACGGTCCGGAACTTATTCGATCGCTCTAATCTGAACCGTTAGTCCTGGCGAGAGCTGGGCAGGCGGCCCGTCGAACCCTCTGGTTCGCCTTAGGGGGAGGTGGGGCTGTCACACACAGGCCAATCGAGGAGCTACTGTTTGACCTTCTCGAGAAATTTCCTTTGATCCGATCTGACTTCCTTTCGTAGACCCTTCATCTAATGCTCCTAATGTCCAAGGTGGGCGAGGTGAATGGTTCACTTTTTGCACTTTGGAGAGCATTATCTTTTCTCCGGATTCCTCAGATATGCTGCTAGATGTACCTCTTTTCCGCATTTGAAAGGCTTTTACTTGTGCTTTCGCATCCTCAATTCTTTGAGTCTTCTCAAGAGCCTCTGTAAAAGTATTAACTTGAACCGCAGCTAATGCCTCCTGGATTTCTAAATTTAGTCCTCGTATAAATTGTCTTATTCTCCTTCGCTCCGTAACCACCAATTCGGAAGCGAATTTAGACAGTCTAGCAAATTTGGTCTCATATTCGGCCACACTCAGGGTTCCCTGACGCAACCCAATAAACTCGTCCTCTCTCCTTTCTTGGACCAAAGGTGGGAGATACTTTTCGTTAAATTCCCTTACAAAGTTCGCTCATGTCCATACCGTCTGTTCTCTTTCCCACTTGGCCTTAATTACATTCCACCACGCTCGGGCCGGTCCTTCGAATTGAAACATAGCAAAGTTCACTTGTCTTTACTCCGTGTAGTTCAAAGCTGCGAAGATGTTAATTATTGCCTCCAACCACTGTTCAGCTATATCCAGATCAGGCCCTCCATGAAATTTCGGAGGTAGAAACTTTTGGAACCTCTCAAGAGCCCTATCCTCTCCTATCTCAGGATTCTGGGGTTGATTCACTGGCATTTGACCTTGTTGATCTACCAGTCGTGCTAAGATATTTGTCATTTGTTGCATCGCCATCGCCATTTGATCTCCGGCCTCAACCCTCGATCCATGTTCTTGGTCGGCGACTGTTTCTCTTTCTTCTCTCGGTTCTTGAACTCGCTTAGTCCCACGGCCACGACCACATCCGCGACTACGTCTCCCTTCCATACCCTTTTCCTCTCTCTTTTTTTTTCAAAAGATGATTTAGTATGTAACAAAGTAAATTGACTAAAACGACAAGATATAACACACCAAATTCACATAGCTACATATCAAGTTGAACAAAAACAAAATCAAGTACAGCAAATACCATACATGTAAGTATTAACATGCCACAAGCCAAATACATACAGTAGCAATACAAAGACAAAACAAAAGTAAACATGACATGCCGTTCCACACTCGGTTAAAATATTTCCCGTCCAATCTCTCACTTCTACTACTATCCGAACTAGACGTCCGTAGATCCCTTGCACTTGCTCTCACCAAACGCTAGCCCATTCCTATTCCTCGAAATGAAGATCGCAAGTCCTTGGTATTGCCCTCAACTCCCACGTACTCGGGTACAAGAATCCGAGATAATTCACCACTCGAGCTGGCTAGTCCCAAGAGTAAATTATCTACCATTGAGATTCCTACCTGACGTATGTGACAGCCCCACCTTCCCCTAAGGCGAACCAAAGGGGTTAGCGGACTGCCTGCCCAACTCTCGCCAGGACTAACGGTTCGGTATAGAGCGAGCTAAAACGATCCGGAACTTACAAACGCGCGTAAACAAGTCAAAATGTGAAAATAATAAGTTTTACTGTGATTATTTTTCCAAATAATCCGAAAATCCCTAATTGGGAATTTGAGAAACCCTAATTGCTCAAAAATCGAAAATTTTTAAGCAAAACCCTGGTTAGCCATTTCTAAGGCAATTGAATGTTTAGATGTGTATTAGATATGTGTATGTATGTTTTCGTATAGTATTATATAGGGTTAAGTGGGTTTAAAAAGGTTGAAAACCCTAATCAAGGAAAAACTCTAGTTAAGTGGTGAATTAGAATGATTAAATTGGAATTATACCCTAATTTTAGGTGTGACATGGAAGTGTTTACTTGTTGGATTTTAAGTGTGATAAAGATTGGTATGGAATAGGTAAGTAAGGTTAAGGGTGATTAGTGTAATTGCTAAGTGTGATTAGGAGTTTTAGCCTAGGTTAATTATATGCTCTATGGAGTAGTTTGAAAGAAAAGGAAAGTTAGTTGGGCAAGAGTTGAGAAAGTAAGAAATCATGGAAGCAAGGACTTAAAGGCAATTGGCATACTTTCTTGTGATTGGCCAAGACTTCAAAATATCTATAGTTGTTGGGAGTTGTGATGTCTTATAATCTTAAGACATAAGAGACCATAGAAGCATAAGTCTTAGAGTTAAAACAACGTTAACCCGGAAAAAAACAGTTGTTGACGTCATTATGCGGTATTGGCACCAATGGCACTACGATTATCGGATGAAAGTGCAAGACCCACCGTTTCGTGTGGCCTGGGATATGGTTAGTGCAAGTCTGCTGTGCACAACTCTCTGATTCCAATTCAATTCTGGTAGGCATTCTGACCGTATCTGATTCGTCTAGATGCCATGCGATCTGGGTCTTGTCGCCTTCATAAGAAATGTAACTCTTAGTTTCAGCGTCGAAACGGTATAAAGTACGCCTCAAACGGAGTTGTGTAGCCTGAGCTATAGCCGTTCAAAGTTGGCTTGTCCGAGAAAATGACCATATTCTGGTCAAATCTGTTTTGGTCTTGATGACCAGTTTCCGTTCAGAATTTGGGTTGTCGGCCTTCATGAAAGTTGTTCCATTTGGAATGATCTATCTAACTGCCAATTTTCATCTCATTTGGCCACGTGTAGCATAGAAAACAGTTTGCACCCCAAAACTAACCATTTGTGCATGGGTCAGATTCCGTGGGTGACTTTGTTTGGTTCTTTTGGGAAGAAAGCTTCCAGTTTCAGTTCCGGATGTCTTCGTAACAATTGTTGTTCATTCTTTAAGCTTCGAAATGGCATCTCATACGCCTTAATCCGATATTCGTAGCTCAACTTATGAGCAAAATGGGAACAAGTATCAAATCTGACTTTTCTCACAAACGGCCGTTTCCGTTTTCACCGACCGTTTCCGTCTCCATTTGGTCGTTTCTGCGCGCGCGCGTGCCGTTTTAGCCGTTTTGCTTGTGATCTGCTATATGTTAGCTGTTTTAGCCGTTTTAGCCGTTTTTAGTCTAATGTGATATAATTTACTATTGCAGACAGCGGTGAGCTTGACGGAGCAACTGGGACCCACTAGCGGACCCCACGACGTCTAGTTCCTTGTCTTACTCGTTTTGTATTGTTTGTAAGTATCTAGGGTTATGTGTCTAAGTCAACGCCTTTATGTGTTATGCTTTGAATGAAAGGGATTTTAGGCGAGGGTGTACTTTATCACACTCGACCTAAACCCTAAAATATACCCATACTTGTACTTGATATGTGTAAATAGCATGCTGTTGGGGCTGAACCCTAGAGCTTGTAGCTCGGGGTGACATTTGAGATTTGTGTGACATGTGATATGTGTGGGGCCCGGTCTCAGGACCTAGTTGGACTATTCGAGCCGGCAGGGATTTGGTCGGAGCTAGTCTAACGTAGACTTGAGATCATCAGGTTAACTAAATATATGAATTGGTTTGTGAACCAAATATGTGAACCGGTGTGCATGAACCAACCTTGCTTGAGCTATTACGTGTGTGTGGGGGACTGGCCAGTGTGGGTGCTAAGGTGGACGGCTGGTTGACAAGTGGAGCTCTACGGACCATACTTTGCGGTCGACGAAGTGTCGGCAGGTGGTCAAACATGACAAACTACTTGGCTTTGAAGCCAATCTGTATCCTACATCTGTGCTATTATTTTGCTTTTAACTTCACACTATGTGACTTTAATTGCTCCTACCATGTGAAATTTACGCTTTTACCCCTGCGTACTTACTAAGCGTTTAGCTTACCCCTTTCCTTTGTTTTCCTTACAGGGGTCGACACAGGGACCACTTTTGGGCGTTCGACTAGTTTAGTTAGGTTTCATACCTTTCTTTGGGCAGTTGATATGCGTGTAATAGTAATAGTGATAAGTGTCCGGACCCACCTTAGGGTCCACCTTATGGTTATACTTGTAGTGATAGCATGAAGCAGTAGTTCGGACTTCTACTTTTGAATTGTACATAGAACACTTTTGCTGTTTTATATGATGTACATAGTGAACTTTTGAGCATATATATAATGTGTATAGTAATCCTTTTGGGTGTGACTAGTTGTTATTAGTTTTGATTTCGAGTTCTGGCGCGAGCTAGGCAGACGGCCTGCTAAGCCCTTTGGTACGCCTTTGGGTACGGTGGGGTCGTCACAACGTACATAACTATTGTCCTCAAGTACCATGAGAAAGATTTAAGACCTATAACACTTTATGGTTCATAGCTTATGCTCAAAAGAGCACTTAGTCCTTCATACTTATTCAATAAATCAGGACCATAACACCACTTGGCCCAAGCTCACTCCACGCAGAGACCACGCAAAGTGGCTCTGATACCACCTGTGACAGCCCCACCTTCCTCTAAGGCGAACCAAAGGGTTCGGCGGACCGCCTGCCCAGCTCTCGCCAGGACTCGATCACTCTATTCAAATAAAATAAGACAAAACCTCGAGGAAAAGTAAAACAAAACCAATTCCCAAACTTGAAATGCTTACTTACATTCATTTCTATCTCAAAAGTAATACAATCTCCAATGTACAAAAGCTTTAGGTACCCAATACTTCCAACCCTAACCAAGCACTAGAGCGAGTACAATTGCAAAATATAACTTCAAAAGGACTAGGCTATGTTATTCTATACAAGTCTCTCGCCCTTGCTCGCATCCCCTGTAAGGAAAACAAAACTAACGGAATGAGCTAAAAGCCCAGTGAGGTTCCAGACACATAACAAACAATGAGTTCAATACAATAACCATAGATAGCAAGTAATTCCAGAAACATGACAATATAAAGCAATAATAACATTCATTAAAAGGATACGTGCTCACATGGAGCCATTCATTCATTCATTCATTCTCCTTTCATTTCATTATTCCTCCATTCGTTTGAAAATGCATTTTGATAAGTAAAACCCTTCATTTACATTGACATTCGTTCATTCATTTCATTTCACCCCCTCCTGGACGTTGGCCAGGCTCCACCAGACTGCAAGGTAATACTCGAGTATACCAAACGTTTATCCAGGGTCACCAAATCGCCCGACCGAGTCCACTTCTGGCTCGAGTTAACCGGCAACGAAGGGCAAGGGCCTAGTTCAGCCAAATGGCTTACATTCATGCGCAACTAGCATTTAATTATTTAATCATTGAAAATTTCACATTCATTTAGGTCGAGTGCGATAAAGTACACACTCGCCTAGAAAACTCATTTTAAGCAATTATTGAAAACATTTAACATGTTATCATTCGTTCATAACAAGTCATATAATCAAGAACAAGCCACATAGTCAATGAAAATATAACAAACAAGAAACACTCACCTATTTACGCAAAATAACGTCCAAAATATCCTTCCGGATAACACCCTCAATCACCGAGGAACCCTAATATAATCAAAAGAACACATTATGCTTCAACCATCAAAGATGTAAGTGATTCAAAGAAAATTGGAATACATACTAGTGCAAAGTATAAATATGATTTTGATAGTGAAAAGAGGACATAAGTAAAATATTTGTAAAACTTATGCTTACTCGTAAAACTTTAAAATCTCTATTTGAGTCGAAGTGACAAAGAAAACGTATTTCTATTAGTCGAAAATTTCATTTTTCCAAGGGTACCAGTTTCGGCCGAATTCTAACTTATATACCTCGATAAAAGAAGATGCAAATACCCTAGATGGTTCACGTGGTATTCGCTCTCAAGTCTCACTCAAGTCGCAAGTATATCTACCTAGTTCTTGAGCGTAAATTTGGGCAGCACGCCCTTTGTATTTACCCATTTTTCAGCCATTTATGGCTTCATTCTTTTCTACAATTAGCCCCAAAGTCATACACAAAATCATCTCATTTCAATAGCCGTTCAATAGGCTCAAAGTCATACAAGTACAAAATCAAACTAGGAAGATATCCGGAAATGAAGTTTAAGTTATAAAACAAAAGACAGATTTCCCGTCGCTTAGCATAACGGGCACAACCAAAGCTACGCTTATCGGATAGGGGTCAAATTTATACCGTTTCGAAGCTAAGACAAATTTCTACAACTTTGATGAAGGTGACTCAGTCCAGTTTGTAGTGTATCTAAGTCAAAATTTCAATTTACAGAACCAGAATCTCACATTCGGGCTAGTTAACCGTACTACACGTAACTGACAATAACTCAGGCTACCGAAGTCCGATTAAGGCTTTTTCAGGGCCATTGGAAAGCTAAGATATATTACTACAACTTTCTTGTTTTGGGTAAATGCTATTTCAGTACGTATCAAGGTGAAAAGACACGATCAGATTGGTGAAATATTCAAAACTACTCACTTGATTCACCTAGAGCAGTCAGGGTGTTTCGGTCTTTTCATAGGCTACGTTGCTCCGATTGAGCTAAAATTTCTCAGGAAACTATAAAATATCATTCTCTACAACTTTCATATTTTATGCTAAGCCTAATTCGGTCTCTAACCTAGTCAAACAAAACCGGTCAGAACAAGGGAGGTGAAAAACCCTAAGACTGAAATTTCCATAATACTACTTCCAACTATGAAATATGCTCAGAAACTACCAAAACTACAACTTTAAACCACTAATTAGTAATTAATCGAAGTAAAGAGGAGGTTCTTGGCAAAATACCTTGGAAACTCAAAAAAAATGGTAGCTTAGTATCTTTCCTCCCACAATTAATCCACCAACTCCTTCAACCTCCTTAATAAGCACTTGTATGGTGTAATTTCAATTTTGGTTGGCTACAACTCAAGATTTGAGCAAGTTTGGAAGCAAGAAATTGAAGAGCTCTCTCTTGTTTCTCCCCTCAAGAAAGTCGGCCAAGAAACAAGAAAAATGAAGAAATTTTTTGTCAAAATTTGGTTTTTAGTAAAGGTGAAAATTAGGTCAAAGTCCAACCTCCAATAGGTTTGCAACACTTGGCCCTTCTAGTGTTTTCTCTAATCCTTTGGCTTCCAATTGTTACATCATATACAAACCTCTAATTATCCTTTAGCACCCTGTATAATAATAACACTTAGCACAAAAATCACTTAGTCACCAAAATTATATCGCACTAGATGGTCCCACATCTACAACGCACTTCAAATTAACGTACACTAACTTATACTAGGAAAAATGATTTTAAAACTATACTTGCTTGTAAAATGCATAGAAATTTTAATATTTCCAAGGAAAGTATAAAATGTAGGCAAAGAAATAAAATAATACTGAGAAAATGTGAAAATTTTTGGGTTCTCACACAAACACAGCTTCATGGAGTTGGAAAAGTATTTACAGTGCAAAAACATTGCTACTGACTGGACTATGGAAAAGAATTGGTGATGGAAAATCAGTGAGTATATGGAGAGATAAGTGGATTTCTGGTTCAGACCAAGGCCAGGTGAGCATATCAAAACCTGAGGACTGCCAGCTAGAAATGGGTGAGTGAGCTGATAGAAGAGGGGAAATGGAATACTGATCTCCTCCAGAAGTGGTTTTGTGACAAGGATGCTGAGATGATAAAAGGCATCCCCACGAGTATTGGGAGGAGACAGGACAAGTTGATATGGTGTTTCTCCAAGTCTGGAACATACACAGCAAAGACGGGGTATACAATAGCTAGACAGGCAGAAGGAAAACAATGCAGGAAGAAAGGACAAGATACAGAGTCTAGCTGGGAAATAAGAAAGCATAGTATGTGGAAGAAATTGTGGCACCTGAATGTAAAGGCAAAGCTGAAACATTTTATGTGGAAATGCTTACAAAACTGCCTACCTACAAACGAGATTATGTACAAAAGGCTGGGGAAAGGAAAGGGAAGGTGTATTTGCTGTGGGGAAGAGGTGGAAACAATCGAACACTTGCTCTTTTTTTGTGAAAATGCAACAGAGGTATGGCGCATGGCTCCAGTAAGGTGGGATGGACTAAAGGAGGAACAACATAACTTATGGCTATGGTGGGAGAAAGCTATTGTGACGCCCCGAAAAAAATGAGTTTGAGAACCCGGAAATTTTCTAATTTTCTAGGGTTTATTTTTTTAAACGCCCGCCTTTTCTACATTTTCTTTATTTGAAAAATTCCCCAGATAATTTTTATGAGTAAATATAGTTTTTAGATGATTTTTCTAGTATCGGTTAGATTTTGAGAAAATTAAAAGCGTATTTTGGACGTGGGAACCACTAGTGCGAAAGTTCGGAAACATTCGGCCAATAAGGTTAAGTTTCGGATACTGTGTAAAATTTATCGGGTGTTAAGAGATAAGTAGAGTGTGTGAAATGATTGATGTGAGAGAGAAAAGAAAGGATAGGAATGCATTAATGAGGTGCCAAGTGTCATGGTATCATTGGATAGGATTTAAGAGTTACTATTCCAATTTTTGACTTTTTTGACCAAAAGGTTAAATATCTTAAAAATTGCTCAAAATTCACTCATTTTTACTTCTCCATGGCCGGCTCTCTTAAGCTCAAGAAGGAAGAGAATTGCTTCAAATTTCAAGCTTCCATTTAGCTCAATCTTCCAAACCAATTGCATCAACTAGTTTCTACTCCATAAAAGCTTTCCATTAGGTGCTAGTGAGTTGCTTAGTGAAGTTTTTTGGAGGAGCTAAGGTGTCCTACAACTTCCTCTCTCTTGTTTACTTGGTAAGTAGTGATTGACTATCCTCTTACACCTAATGATGTTGAATTTATGCCTAATGGTGGCTATTGTGTTAGAAATTGTGGTTTATTTCTTGGTTTGAAGTGATTTGGTTAAGTTTTTATTGTTTTGAGGAATTTTCTGGTTTTATGTGATCTTGATGGTGTGGTTGTTTTTGATGGTTGGTAATAAGGGGCTATGGCTCTAGTAGGTGCATATGATAGGAAATTGCAACCAATTTTGGGTTTGGATTGAATTGTGGAAAGTTAGGGTTTTATCACCCCTAATTCTGTCCGGTTTTGGATCATAGGTCTAGAGGCCGAATTGGACTTTACTCAAAACATGAAAATTGTAGGTTTTGATGAGTTTGAAGTGCCTGCAAAATTTCAGGGCATTTGGAGTAGTGTAGAGTGAGTTATGCCGTTTTTACTGTTGCTGTTCTGGGAGATCAGAATGTGCGAACTGTGATTATAATCGTTGTTTTGACTGGAATTGCTTTGGATTTGGATATTGGTGTCTTCTTATGAAATGTAGCTTGATGTCTTAGCTACCCTATGCCTTTGGAATTTCTGCATTCGGACCTGTATAGACTGAGTTGTACTGATTACAGCATTGTGTGATTTGTAAACCTGCAATCTCGGTTCTGGTTTAGTATTCTGCATGTTTGGCCTAGTTGTGCTAGGATTTGGACTGAGTGACCTTCTACATTGTTGTAGCCCTGTCTTTTAGCTTCGAGACGGTGGGTCTTTCACCTTCATCCGACCATCGTAGCGCCTTTGGTACCATTACCGCAAAATGACGTCAAAACTGTTTTTCTGGTTTTGCGTTTAACTTTCATTTCTGGACTTTTCCCTAGCTTGACTGGTACTACTTGGAGCTTGCTGAATGGCTATTGGATGACCTTGTTGTTGTGTGTGTACCTTTGGGTTGAATGAGAAATATAATGAAGCCGTGATGGCTGGAAAAGTAAAGAAATTTAGGGAAAGTGCTGTCCGAACTTTGAAGGGATTTGTTTGCATTGAGTTGTGATCTAAGACTCGGATTTGAGCAAGGCAATGCTATATGATGGATGGTTTCTGAGCCATGGAGGTGAGTGACCTCAAACTCTTTCTAAAATTATTTATGAACCGTTTCTTGCATTATTGACTTTTGAACTGTTTCCAAATTTACTCTTAAACCGCTTTCCCGCATTATTTACTTCTGAGCTATTTTCAAAGTTAATTTTGGAACTGTTTTCTTACATAGCATGCATGCTTGCATATCCGTGTCTTGTTATTATTGATTTTGCTTTCAATGATTGCTAAACGAGTTTTCGAGGCGAGTGTGTACTTTATCGCACTTAGCCTAAGTGATTGTGAAATTTTAATGATTGAGCGATTGAAATGTTAATTGTGCATGAATGTAAGCCTTTTGGGCTGAACTGGCCATTGCCCCTTGTTACCGGTCGTCTCGAGCCAGAAGCGGACTCGGTCGGGCGACTAGGAACTTGGGTGAACGTTTCGGTATACTCGAGTATTACCTTGTAGGTTGGTGGAGCCTGGCCAAAAGCCAGGGACGGGGTGAATGAATGAACGAATGAAACCAAATGCAATGAAATGACAGGAGAACGAATGTATCCTTTTCATGAATGTTACTATCGCTTTCCATTGTAAATGTTTCTTGAATTATTGATACTCCATATTGAAATGACATTATTGAAATGAACGATTGTGAAACTGATTTGATAACTGATTTTACTGGTTACTCGCTGAGCTTCTAGCTCACCCCAAAATGTTTTATTCCCCTCCACAGGGCTCAAGGCGAAGGAAGGGCTTGTAGTGTTTATTCATGGATTATCTCATGTATGGATTGAACTTGGATTTCCTTTTGTGTAATCATTCATATTGGGATTGTATTGAACGTTTAGAATTGATTGGATGTATAATAGTCTAGCTTTGGACTTCCTCCTGTATAATAGTTGGTATCAAGGATCAGAGTGGCGCAGTGGAAGCGTGGACGCTTCGCTTTTGATATGTAAATGTTGGAATATTGGATTTATATTTGAGATTGTATCTTGTATTTGTTTGAAGATTGTAGTGAACGACTGAGTCCCGGCGAGAGCTGGACAGGCGGCCCGCCGAACCCTCTGGTTCGCCTTAGGGGGAGGTGGGGTCGTGACAGCTATGCAATCACTCTCGATGGAACAAGGTCAGGATAGAGTTAATCTCACCATTAACATATTTTGGCACATCTGGAAAGCCAGAAAGAAGAGAATTTTTTATAGTGCTAATTAGGAACCACACAAAACTGTACAAAAAACACAAGAGGAGTGGTTGGAGTTTGAGCAAGCAAGGGAATCAGGCCAGGAGAGTAGTACAACCCAGAATATGAGTGGACAACAAGCAAGAAACGAGCAATTAAAGAAAGATGTGGTATGTTTGTATACGGATGCAGCCATCTCTGCAAAAAGGATCAGGACCGGACAAGGGATCATTGCAAGAAATTGGAAAGGAAAGATAATGAGAGCCAAAGGAATTGTACATCAGAGGAATGGAACAGCGAGCACTGAAGAGGCATTCGCAGTACGAAATGCTCTACTGATGGCCAAGCAAGCTGGATGGAAGAAAATTATTGTACATTCAGACTACAAATCAGTGGTTGAGCAAATTAACAGATGCAGTGACTATGAGTACAACATTGCAACTATTCTAGAGGATGTACAGGATCTTAGAACAGACTTTGACAGGTGCTCTTTTGTGTTTATTTCTAGAGCAACAAATGAAATTAGTCATGCACTAGCTCATTTTGCAGTTAAACTGGTGCATAGCATTGAATCGGAAAATGACTTCCCAATATGGCTGATTGAGTTAGGGATAAGAGAAATGAGGGTAGTATCCCCTTTTTGTAACTAATACTTGTATTATCAAGTGTTAATATTAATGAAATCTGTTGTCGTTTGTTGGAAAAAAAATACACACTAGTTCACGCTTAGTTGCTCTGGACTTGCACTCCTGCAAGGAAATCAAACTAAAGAAATGAGCTGAAAGCCTAGTGAAGTTCCCAAACAAGCATTCCAACAATAAATCACAGATATATTACATTTAACACTTCACACACTTTACACAGTAATAAGCAGTCATTCAAGAAGCAAACATTCAATCACTGAAAGGATACATGCTCATTAGGAGCCATTCATTTAGTCATTCAATCATTTAGTCACCTTTCATTTCTCCTTATACCTCCGACATTTGAAAACATTTGAAAATGAAAACTCCTTCAGTGATCATTTCATTCAGTCATCCATTTCAGTCATTGCATTTCATTCACTGACCAGTGCTCTACCTAACTTTGTGGTCATACTCGAGTATACTAAACACTGTCCCAGGATCACTAGCCTCCTGACCGAGTCCGCTTCTGACTCGAGTCGACTGGCAACAAAGGGCAAGGGCCCAATTCAACCAATGCAGTATAGTACAACACCGCATGGCTTACATTCATGCATAAGTAATGTTCAAACAGTTGATCATTGAAAATTCACTTTCACTTAGGTCAAGTGCGATAAAGTATACACTCATCCATTGACAATCCATTTAACAATCATTGGAAAACATTTAACACTCAAACAAACATACACAACATTCCACTTAGTCATTAAAGCACAAACATGCAAGGAACACTCACCACTTGATCACAATCATTTCCCTTCAACCTTCGTTTGTCCTCTTGGACACTTTCAAGTCCTGTGATCATGTAATCCATCAAGAGTCTAGTGACTTAAAGTCAAGATAATAAGAAAATATGAGATTCGAAGCTTCACTTAGCAACCACAGAAACTACAGGTTTAATCCTAATATTAGAAGACCAAAAGGGCCACGGTTTCTTGTTTAAATCAAGTTCTTATAGAGTTCAAATCAAGTGAAATATTCATGCATGCTAAGGTTAACACATCACTAAGTATTTCAAATCAAAATATGTAGAATTTAACCAAAGAAAGTTAGGTTTAAAACCCAAAAAAGTTTTCTAAAGTTTTCCAAGTCCCACTCAATCCATTTGATAAAATTCCCAGCTTTGGTGACATTTTGAAAAGGTATAACTTGAGTTTTGTAGGTCAAAAAATCACAAAACTTACACCGTTAGAAAATAGACTCGAAGCACTAAGAGGCTTTAGAAGACATCTTCATGAAATTTAACTCATATATTAGTCAAATTTCAGTTCAAAACTCACTGCTATCACAAGTGAAGAAACAGAACAGTCATGATTTTCAAGAAATTTTGTAGATTTTCTGGTACTTATAGAAATTGAACCAAACCCTAAATTTTATACCATTGGAATCTCTATGAGTCTAGTTTCAAACGCAATAAACAGAACTCAATTCTGATTTTTCTATACAAAGTTATAGCAAATTTCTCAAAACTGCGCAGAGCCTCCTGCGAAAATTTCCAGCAAGCAAATAGTTTGGAAAACTAGGTTTTTTTTCCCTCTTAAACCTCTTTGTTTTGACTCAAAATCAACATACATATGAAGAGTAAGGTTTTAACAAATGTCTTGAACAAGATTATGTCAAAATCACCACAAATTTTCTGAAAAGAAAGCTGAAATTCCTTCTCTCCCTCTCAGCCAGCCATAATAGAAATTTTCCAGCAAAATCTCCATAAAAAATTCCAACTTTCTTACTTATTTCCATGGAAAATGCACTACATCTTGTAACTAACATGTCATGAGGCTTATGACTTATGTTCTTGGCAAGAAAATCCATCACAACTCCACATACATATAAAGCTTCAAGTAACTACATCAAGGCTGGAATTTTGCCTCTCAAAGTTGAAAATTTACATACCAAGACTAAAATCACATATCAAAGTTTAAATTTCATATCAAAGCTAGAACATCTCTTATGAAAGCTGAAAATTCATCTCAAAGTTAGAAAATTGAACATTAAAGCTGGAAATTGACCAAACCCTAGCAAAACCATGTAATTACCATAAACATGCTTCCTTTAACTCCAATCATAACATATCTTGCATAAATCTCAAGAGACAAGTAAAAAGAGATGTTTTCTAGAAATTTTACCTCAAAACCCCAAGATGACAAACAACTCAAGAGTTTTTTTCCTCAAATAACTCCACCAAAGGCTCACCTCCAAGCTTAACTCAAGGGTTATCGGAGTGGATTAGGTTGATCTTTGGATTTTTTTTTCACAAATCAAGCAAGGAAATCGAGATGAACTTTGGAAGTTTTTCTCTCTTCTTTTCTCTCTCAATTTCAGCCTTCGCAAGAGAAAATGAAAGACTTGTGTTGTGAAATTGCATGATAAAGACTAAAGGAAAGTCTTGGTCAAGGCATGCTTGGATCAGCGACACTTGGCATCACTAAGGTAATACTTATCTCTTTGTCTCTCTTGTGTTTCGAATCATCTATTATACTTCTCCAATTAATTCTTAACACTTCTAATCACATAATTCCTCCTGCACTACACTCGTTCTCATCCACCAAATAAAATGCGTACATCTCACTAGTCAGTCAAACTTCCATAATACTCTATAAAACTTAAGATGCATCAAAATTATAAAAGGGAAAAGAGAAAAATCTTGACTTAACCTTTAAATTCACCATGAAATTTAAGGTTAATAAAGCAAACTAAAAGAAAATATAAATTAAATTTTTCCAAAAATAAGAGAAAATATAAAATAATTTTCGAGTTCTCACATTTACTATACTGTTATTCGTTGGCTACATGGAGTTCATATAGGTGTACAATTGGCATTTGATTAGCCATGCCCTATATGTAATTAATAACCCTGTAAAACCTTTTTGCACAACTTGTATACTAAATAGGTCACATTGTGGTAACTAACGTACATATGGTGATTTTCAGGAATTGGATTTGTGGAAAGAAGCAAGTGGACAAAAGATGGAACTCCACAATTAGGAATGGAGTTTGACACAGAAGATAATGCCTATAAATTTTACAACAAATATAGTTTTGTCACAAGTGCGACATAGCTTTCTTTACAATCATCGAAGGTACTTGTTAAGTCTGATAAGTAGTTGTAAATGAACTTTTTTCACTCATAATATTTTTGCTGCATTTTGTGAAAAGCTCATACCTCTTTGGCAATTCCACCAAACGTACATGAAAAAGCAAGCTATGCAATCCCCCTATTAGTCCAAATAACCTATAATTGTAACTTGTTGAAAAAGATTTGAGTACCATTCCTATGCTTATATAGCGCCCTCCTTTGTTTTGTTTAATTGACAATGATTCGTTTATTGTTTAGGCTAGTTTATTACTGCCGCTACTACCAGAAGACATAGGAATCACATCCAACTAGCCACAAGAACAATGTTAGCATTGTAACATCGGCCAATAAATTTTCATGCATACATTGTAGTTTACTTCAATAAGTAGCATGTATATAAATACTTAGTGAATGTATAATCTGGTTGAAATATTGTACACCATGTAGCCGACTAAGTACGATGCATAGAATTTGTTGAACATGCAGTTATTTATCCACATGCATATTGCAATTAGTCATCACAACCACATGCATAGTGCAATGATATGCATACATTTGGAATGGTTATTGATGGTTTGACCCACTTGTGCATCTCCTTGTAGGTTGCAATAGGTGTGTAATTTTATTTGTATGGCTAATACTAATTTGCCTATAAGCACCTTACACGGGGTGATCTATGAGGTACAATCAATTTACAAAAATGTACAACATCTTAGATGTTAGTTACTTGACTGTGTATATCTATAAAAGTAATGCAATGTTGCGCATAACTTTGAAATGGTCATTGGCCCTTTAATCAACTTATGCATCTCTCTATAATAGATATGTAATTTTATTTGTATGAATAGTACTAGTTTGTTTGTGAGCACCTTACACAGGATGATCTATAAGGTACAATCAGTTTACAAAAATATATATCATATTAGGCGTTAGTTACTTGGCTATGTATATTTGTAAAAGGGAGATTAGATATAGCATAGCAAAATGTAGTTACATGAGTTGGAATGTATTCTAGAAACTTTGGTATAGTTGATATTAGCATTTTTCTGTGGAGTGTACATGTTGTTCGTGGGCATGGAGTAGTGCTATATGTTATGTATGCTTACATAGTCATAAATTTACAAAAGTTAGTCTATTGTTTGAATTTGTAATTGGTTGTTAGCCATTACACACTGTCACGTGCATACACATAATGTAAGAATGAATTTATTATATAGTTGTTCACTGGTTACATAGAGTTCATATAAAAGTACAAATTGGGGGTTTGATTAACTATGCCCTGTCTTTAATTGTTAACACATTATATCTTCTTCACCTTATTTTGCAGCATGTCAAGAGCAAAGACAGCTTCCTTTGACGAATCAATAGATATCAATCAATGCTGGTGGAGCAAAGAAATTAGATTGGATAATTAGATAGTTTCATTATGCTAGACTCGTAACACTCATTAGAATGTACTTAGTTCTTAATGCATTACCATATGTTCAATCTATTTTAAAATGTACTAGAGGAAAAAAAAGTTAAATTGCTAATTTTAGATTATGTTTATCAGTATTGTAAATCTAGTTAGTATTTAAGTACTATTTGTTGTTAATTTTTTTTTATTGTTAGCTTGATCTGTTTTACAATATATCCAAAATAATAACTTCTATTCTATCAATTGCTAAAAAAAATATTTACTTTCTATTGCTAATTAGTAACATTCCGATATTGTATCCCATGTTGATATTTATTGACTTTTTGTTACTAACCATTTTATGATATGTTTAAAAAAATAAAGATTTTTGTTTCACAAATTGGTAGAAACTAGTTGCATTTGATTATTTATAAGTTACATACATGCTGATTGAACAAAAATTTAACTAGTCATCTATCACTAATTATGGAAGTAATGGCTTTAGGTAAAATTTTAGTTGTCAATATATTATAATCTCAAAAGGTAGTAATTGCCCATTAGCAAATTTGTAACACTGAACTATAGTGTCACTCGTTTCCATTTTTATCAAACCCCAAACTAAAAACCTTAGAAACATGGTTGGGATGTCAATTTTGGCATACTTCTATCATTTAATTGCTTTTTGAACAAATATCATTGGGTTTAATAGGTGTAATGCATATAAAAATAACATATACATAAAAAGAGATGGTGCGTGATTTAAAATGAAGAATGGATTCCTCAAAAAGAATGAAGAATGGAGGAGCTAGTTAAGTTTATAAACATAACAAAGTGCCTCTTTATTAGATAATTTTATTATTTACAAATATTTCTAAAAATTGAACAAAAAAATTAATCAAATGTATGATCTAGTTATAACAATATATACAACAATTATAATAGATATATATAATGTTTCAAACAAATCAACAAATTGAACAAAAATTTACAATGATTACAATAATATCTACAAGGATTTTTACCTATCACTACATAACATTTTTTATAAATCAAAATTGAAAATTTACAAATGTTGTGATAAAAAAAATATATAAAAGGAAGGTAAGAGAGTTATAAATGCTGTTATTTGAGTTTTGCTTGCTCCATTTCTTCTTCTCAAGTTGGTTTCTTCTTTTCCTTTCTAATTATAAATGAAGGGATTGGTTCTGCAAGCTCGGCAGTTTCCTCTATTTATATTTCTTCCTTTTCACATTCTTCTTTGTCCTTTTCCGTGCCATCTTGCCACTGCTCATGCAAATTGTAAAGGCTATTTACTTTGTTTAACACAACCGTTCTGAACGAAGTAACATTTTTTAAACAAAGCATAACTCTACGTGAATTACTTGTAAAACTTAACAACAGAAACATAATTATTACATATGGGACCCATATGAATAGTAACAAAATATCACATTTTTGTTGTAAGGATGTACTACAAGTTTACATAGAGTTTCAAAATATTCAAAAATTATTACATTGTTCAGGGACGGTTGATTCCTTTTTTTTCCTAGCATTCATATGACGTTGTAAAATCACAACTAAATATGATATATTAGATTCAAATCTGAGTAAGGCATACTAAACATTGAGTACATTTAGCCTAATACATACATATTACAACCTATACTTATCCAATCAATTTTAATCCCATAGACTAGGAATGTACAAATAGGTACCAAGTTACAAACATGCGATAATAAATTGTCAAATTAATAGCGTGTGCACTTCACCTCGCTTCTCTTCCTTTTATTTCTTTTCCTTTCATTATAAATTCCTTAGATCTTGCTTTAACATCATCCTGTTACTTCATTGCTGAATTACAGCCATATAAAAGTATTTGTCGATTGTCACTAATTGTTCACCAATAATAATACTTATCCAGCATGATGTACAGGCATATTAACTAAGACATCTTATAACCATTTTCTACCGGTAAGTAAGGCATATTGAACAATATGTACATTCAACTTAACATATAAAAATTAGAATTTATATTAATACCAATCAACTTTGAAGCAATCCACTTCAATTGCTATACTGCTATTGTACAAACAGGGACCACCATTAATATTTGATGCATGCATTTTCTTTTATTTTTTTCCTTTATTGTCAAACCTTCACACTTTTCTTTAACAGGAGCATTATGTTAATTGATTACTAATTTACAATTATATGAAAGTATTTCTCCACAGTCAATGTTTATTCATAAAAAATAGTAGTTATCTAATATGATGTACAGGCATACTACTAAGACATCTTATAATTATATTTTTGTACTACGTAAGGTATGCTAAATAGTATGTACATTCAACCTAATATATATAAATTATTTCAAATACTCATACCAAATAAGTTTGAAGTAATTCACTTCAATTACTAGACAGTTGCTATATGAATAAGTACTAATCTTCAAACATGAGATACCACTCATTAATGGTTAATAATGTGTGCACTTCCAAATTTTTGTTGGCCTCTATTCCTTCTTTTTTCCTCCATTGTGACTTATATAAGCAGATTTAACATTTTAGTGCAAGTGGTTATTAATTTACAACTACATGAAAGTGTTTCTCCATTACAAATATTATTTTGCTATTCAACATTGATGTAAAGGCACACTCACTAGAACATCTTATTATTCATCCTAATCATTCACTTTGCTTCCTATTATTCTTAATGTACTTCCTATTTTATTTCATTGTAATCACCCATAAACACCCAGTAATTCTATCTACACCATTAAACATCCTTACTAACCAACACAAATGAAAAATATAACTTGAAAATTTTCATTTATTTTATCTGCTTGAAACCTTGACTATATTGTTGATATGTTGTTGTTATTGTAGACAAATATCCCTGCATATCCCCTAGTAATAGTGTGACAGCCCCACCTCCCCCTAAGGCGAACCAGAGGGTTCGGCGGGCCGCCTGCCAGGCTCTCGCCGGGACTCAGTCGTTCACTACATTCCTCAAACAGATTACAAGATAAAACTCAAATATTACATCAAATTCTCCAATAATTACATGTCAAAAGCGAAGCGGAAACGATTCTCAACTATACATAAAATGATTTCACATCCAAACGGTACAAAATATAACAATTCCAACTAAGCCATCCAATCACGTGAATAAGCACAACAAGTCCTTCCTTCGCTTTGAGCCCTGTGGAGGGGAATAAAATATTTTTGGGGTGAGCTAGAAGCTCAGCGAGTAACCGGTAAAATCATTAAACAAATATTTTTCACAATGTTGCATTTCGATCATTTCGATGATGTCATGATTCAGAGATCAAATGTTCGTTTAGTGCTCTCGTGAGCCAGGGAAATCACAGCACTTGAACACCCAATGCTCAAATAGATCATTTAACATTAACATTAACATTAGGAGGGAGCCCCTTTTTGAGCTCCAGATGAACATGAACATAAACAAACGGAGGAGACGTTGGTGTTCAGCACAAGACTCCCCAAGTACTCATTTCAAGCCAAAACATGTCATGAACTCACATGCAAGCACGCATGATATGCAGTCGAGTAAATAATGCAAAAAACATTTCATAAGAAGCTTTAACAATAGTTTGGGGTCACTCACCTCCATGGCTCAGAAACCATCCATCATATATCATTGCCTTGCTCAAATCCGAGTCTTAGATCACAAACTCAATGCAAACAAGTCCTTTCAAAATTCGGACAGCACTTCCCCTTGTCTTTCTTTACTTTTCCAGCCATCAAGGCTTCATTATATTCTCATTCAAACCCAAAGGTACACACACAACAACAAGTTCATTCAATAACCATCCAGCAAGCTCCAAGTAGCACTAGTACAAGTCAAGCTAGGGAAAAGTCCGGAAATGAAAGTTAAGCTCAAAACCAGAAAAACAGTTTTGGACGTCATTTTGCGGTAATGGTACCAAAGGCGCTACGATTGTCAGATGAAGGTGCAAGACCCACCGTTTCGAAGCTAAGACATAGGGCTACAACAATGTATAAGGCCACTCAGAGAAAATCCTAGCACAACTAGGTCAAATATGCAAAATACCAAACCAGAACCTTAATTGCAGGTTTACAAATGACACTATGCTGTAATTAGTCCAACTCAGTCTATACAGGTCCGAATGCAGAAATTCTAAAGGCATATGATAGCTAGGACATCAAGATACATTTCATCAGAAGACCTCAACACCCAAATCCAAAACAATTCCAGTCAAAACAACCCATTTCAGACGCAGTTCTAACATCCTGATGAACCCAGAACAGCAATAGTAATTTCGGCTTATCTCATTCTACACTACTCCAATTGACCTGAAATTTTACAGGCACCCTTAAAACATCAATACCTACAACTTTCATGTTTTGAGCCAAGGCCAATTAGGCCTCTATCTAGGACCAAAAATTTCGGACAGAATGAAGAACCAAGAACCCTAATTTTCCAGATTTCTTCCAAAACAGAATTTACTTGCAATCTTCCACTTTTTCCACCTTCTAGCTTCCTCAACTATCATTTCCAATCATCATACATAACCACATAATAACAATCATATGAGAACAGAAAAATCCTAATTAAATATAAAACTTCACTAATTTCAACCAAAATCATGAAATCATCCATAAAATCACTTATTCAACCACCACCAATCACTAATTGAACATCATCAAGATCAAAGGAAAGGTTCCTTAGTCACTTACCATGCAAACCCAAGGAAAGACCCAACTTAGCACCTTTGCTTCTCAAACCACTTCACCACACACCTTAATACCACCAAGAGAAAGGTTTTTATGGAGCAAATCACGGTTTTAACGGTTGGTTTGTGAGATTGGGCAAGAAATAGAAGGAAGAAATTGGAAGCTTTTCTCTCTTTTTGTCTCCAAGAGGTTCGGCCAAGGAGCTTATGAAGAAGATGAATTTTGGGTCAAGTTTTTAATCAATTAGTAAAGGTAGTAAAATGGTCAAAGTCCACCCTTGAGTAAGAAAGTGACACTTGTCACCTTTAGGTTTAAAACTTATCTTTTTGTCTCTCCAATACAAATATCTTAACACTTTGTAAAATAATATCACTTAATACAAAATTCCAACAAGTTGTCAAAAATATAATGCATTTACCGCACTAGCGGGTCCCACGTTCAAAATACGCTCTTAATTTCTCAAAAACTAACCGATACTAGAAAAATCATTTTAAAACTATCTTTGCTCATAAACTTTATCTGGGGAATTTTTCTAATCAAGAAAATGTAGAAAAGGCGGGCGTTTAAAAAAATAAACCCTAGAAAATTAGAAAATTTCCGGGTTCTCAAACTCATTTTTTTTCGGGGCGTCACAAATAGCTCTTTCTACTAATTGGTTTAAAAATTCTTTTTTCTATTTTGCAAACATTTGGCGTGCAAAATTTTTCTTTACCCTTCTCCCTTGTGTAGTCCATCAACTAATTTAACTTCTACTAGTCAAAGGGTTTCCACGGAGACTACAAAGTAAAATAGATGGATACCATTCACCAAAAAATGGAAATTAAGTCATTGGTTTGCAACATTGTTACCTGAAGAGTTTATGTGGATGCAATTGGGTGTTTCTCTATCTCAGATCCCACCACCTTCTACTATCAGATCTCCAACACCTTTTCTTTCAGCAAGTAGTTCTTCCTTCTGCTCAATATAATGATTGATGGGTGATAGTACATTTCCATGGCTCTTCTTTGGCACTCCTCGTCTGCAACTTTCTTGTTCTAGAATGTTATTTGCCCTGGTTCTGGAGTTATGGAGTTATATTGACAATTTTTGGATGGAAAGGAAGAGATTGATTTTTGGGGGGAGAGTATTAGGTTTTGAGTTTTAATGGACAGTCATGCCCAATCAATTTGGGCGGGATTTTTTTGGAACGGAGTTTTGACGGTAGCCGAATCTATTAGGCTAAGGCAAGTTTTTTTTTTTAATGTTTTTTCATGCTCTCTAAGTAAAACGGGAGCATTTTATCTCTAGCAACATGGATGCATGAGGGCCTCTTATTAGAGTTTGTGAGGGAACCATTCAGGGATGGTCCTTTTGATGATCGTCCCTGCCCCATATCCTCTACAGCATGAATCAACTTATCTCGCTAGAGCTCTACAAAAGAAGCCCATTCATTGATGAAAAAAAAAAAAAAAGATGTCCTTAATTCCATAACCTTTAACGACCAGAACACTGGGCAAAGAGTATTCCTCCTCTGGCTACTAAGGAATTAAGAACCCCCAAAAAAAAAGGACTAAAGCACTGCAAAACTTCTTACTTTTTTTTTTTTGTTACCCTGTAAAGATGAATGGTACATTACTTTAGTGCTAAACAAGATTTAATGTTCCTTTGCTTTTTGTTGGTATAAAGTAAATCCGAGCAAACTTTAGTTTGGAGGCTGTGATACAAATAACCATGAAGCACGCAATGTATCTATCATTTGCTAAAGAGCTCACCCAAAAAAAAATAAAAAAAAAAAAAAATCAGCTAGCAATTGACGGCAAAATAGGAAGTGAAATATTATGAAATAATGAAAATGGAAATGCATTTTTTTTTTTTTTTGGTTCTTGGAGGGTCAAAGGCCCATTACACTAGTAGTCAACGGAACAAAGAACATCAATGACAATTTTTTTTAGTAGTAGACAATAAAATTTTATTGCTGGTGGCAGAAACTCGTTCAAATGCTAGACGATTATTTAGCGAACGCTAACGTTGTAGAGTGAAAAACTATAACAAATATTTACTTTAAACCACCTCTATAACCAATAGGTACCTGGACAAGAAACCATGGACAGAACTGGAGGGAAGGACGGACCACCGCCCCCCAAGTTTTACAAAAATTATGTTTTCCTCTTAGAAAAGTGAAAATTTTTAAAAATGTTCTTTACAGGTTGAGTTAATTTCATTTTGTACCATTCAATTATAGCCAATTTCTCACTTTGATTCCTAACTTCAAATTAGACATTTTAGTCCCTAAATTTATAATATTTGTCCCGCTTAAACAAAATATGTCAAACTTTAGTCCTCAAAGTATAATATCAATTATAATGTGACCGATTTAAACTTTAAAGACTAAAGTGGAACATAAGTTATGTTTAATGGGCTAAAGTGGGTCATAATTCACTTAAATAGAACAAACTTTATATTTTAAGAACTAAAATGTCCTATTTGAAGTTTAAAGATCAAAATCAGAATTTGAATAAAGTTAGAGTGCAAAGTGGAATCTACCCTTATAAGTTTAGATTTTTGTCCCCGCAAAATACAAAAATATTTTGTGTTATACATTTAAGTTTAAATATATTGAAATTCGATCACTCAAAGTGAATTTTCTGGTTCTGTCTTTGCAATAACTTGTTTACGCTCTATAAAATTAAGCATAGAAGTGGCCGGCCTCAGCCTCCTTCCCTTTCCTTAGAACTCTTTTTAACTTAAGCATCAGGTGGCCTTGGGCTCCTTCCCATTCCCTCCTTTTTTGGTCTAATGTGCAGGTTTCCGTGATTGTTGGACCTTTCAGTATTGACAGTCATCAATTAACACTTTTTTTTTTTGGGTAGTAACATTTAACATTTGACATCAGTATGCATGTGCATAGCTTCTTCCAATTTCTAATAGGAAAGGGACCTTGGATTTGTTTTCTAATTGGTTTGGTAATAGACTATTAATTTTGTACAACTTAAAAAAAATAAAAAAAGTAAAGAAATATTAATTGAACCAAGAGATCCTTAGTCTAGCGTTTGAGGTTGAGAATTTCATGAAGTAAAGATTTTGAGCTCTAATTCACCTTCCCCTACATATTTCTTAAACCCCATCCATTCCTGTTAGAAAAACAAAAAAAATTTTGAAAAAAGGCCCAACAACCTGTGCTATCTATTTTTACCATTTCATTGATTTGTTCGCTTGTGATTTTCATTTTTCAGCTAGTGAGTTCAAGGATCCAAGTACGAGTTACCGATTGGACAAATTACCTGGCTGGTCCTGTTTGAGTTCGGTGACTTATTTTTATATATTACTTGGTACAAATTGCATTGCAATCGCTATCCATAATTTAAGGATATTTACTACAATCTCTAACGAGAGCCTCCACATACTTGCCGAGGTGGATCAAAGCCATGGGTAAAGCTTACTACGCTACAACACATATCAGTGGTTCACCAAGACAAATGAATAAGTAACTCTAGGCCCCCTAACAAAATTAAAAGAAGTTAAATAAAATAAAATAAATGAAAAACAAAATAAGTTACCTGCAGGCTTAACATTTGGAGGTCAAGGCAATAATTAAAAGTATTCTATGACTTCTGCCTTCAAGAACTCGTGAACAAATACAGGCTCTACGCGGTTGAAGTAGCAAGCCGAGCATGAGATTAACGATGCAGATTGGCCAAATAATTTCGATTCAATTTGAACCGTTCATTTAATTTTAAGTCGACAGTCTATATGGAATCAAGATCATTTGGCCAATGTGGGCCATAGACAGTTGCTCTTGCAATAGTAACACTTAATCCCTTGTGAACACATCATAAAGGAAAGGAAAAAGGAATTAGCTTAAAACTAAAGTAGAATTCCTCGTAAAATTACAGTGTTCTCACAAATAGTAAAAACCGTACATATATAGATATATCTTGAACCTTCAAAACTAGCTCTCAAGACTATCCAGTTAAATTTCCAGATGATTTACTACTTGGGCCAGAAAAAGAGAAGTATAAACGACATACCACTTTCTGTTAAGGGTCTGTCATGATTACGAGTACCTCTCTTGTAATTCATGAAATTAATCTAATTATTAATATGTTTCTTTCTAATTATATGTGCATCCCTTAAATTATAACAACATTGACAAGTATTTGTTTATACAATATGCTCCCCTCAAGTTTCTACACGAACGTTCTTTCTATTCTAAAAATGTATAAAAAGCTATTTTTAATTAGAATCATGAAAAGCAAGAGAAGGTGTCCCAAATGTTTCGAAAGCAATGGGCAGCTCAGGGACATTATTATTATTTTCCATGGATTACTTTTCTTGTACTTAATCTGTACTGCGAAAGTAAGTTCTGCCTGTTTAATCTGGATATATGCATAAAACTTTTGAGTTGTAATCCACACCAGTAGGCGTAAGCGGATCCACATTTAGTCAGCAGGGAGAAGATTATCTTTTTTTTAAAAAACTAAAGCAAGATTTTTGTTGAATTGATGCTAATAGATAGAATATTTTACAACCCTCTTTATACTTTGTGTTCTTTTATAATTGGCAAATGATTGGAAGGTTAACTAATTATTGTAAACTAAACTTTATCAAAATAGTGAGCACCGACAACATTAGAATTGCAATAAAGGTTTCCTTGTACATGAAGCAAAGGCAAAGGCAAAGGCAAATAAAAGTTGCCAAGACATATGCTTTAAGACACTGAAAACGTGTTTCAACATTTTTAATTAGCTGTTATGTATATATATATTTTTTAAGATGAGTTGGTGTTAACATTTTTAATTAGGTGCTTTGTATTTTATCTAACTTTAGTGGCCATAAGAGAGTTCTTAGAGTTCTTTTTACTATTAGGTTCAGGATTTAAATACTGAATCTGACAGTTGAAAATAAGAAGGGCGGAGAGAGGGCTATGAGGGTTAAAAAAAAATCAGCTATTCAACATTTCGTTGCTTGCTAACTGACTTATATGACTTTTATAGCACAATTTCAATAGCAACAAATTTTAAATTAAAAGAGAAACTAATAAAATTACACATTTTGTTGTACTAAAATTCACACCTTGCGTGAGTCTACTTAATATCGATTGTGCGTAAATGTATGGATTGTGTAAATTTTAAATACAAGGGTACGAAATCAATCCCTTGCAATGGCGGAACCACATGTAGCTGAGGCGCCGCAATTAATTTTGAGAAAATTATGTTTTAAGTTTACAAAGTTTAGAAGTTTTCAAAATTGTTTCTTATTTGTCCCCTCTAAAATTTTTAGAGTTGTTTTTCCCTATCTTACATTGTCCCTCTAAATAATTGGAAGTTAATAATCATTGCTCTTTTCAAAGAATGATAGACCTACCAAAGGTAAACATAGATTTTAAAATCTAAATCGTGCTTGACATAGATATTAAATCACCTTTGAATTTTAAGAGTTTTAGACCTATTCAAAATTAAATTTTAAGCACGATTTAGATTTTAAAATCTATTTTTACCTTTGAATTTTATCATATATATTAAATCACCTTTGAATTTTAAGAGTTTTAGACCTATTCAAAATTAAATTTTAAGCATGATTTAGATTTTAAAGCATATTTAGCAGAGAAAAATGAATTTTTAAGATAGACATGTTTATTGATTTTAAATTCTGCTATTACTACAACTCTTGTGATATCGGAGTTCGATTCCCTTAGGTTTAGGATCCCATCTCCGCCATGATCCCTTATACCAAGTTGCGAAAATGTACTCTCTGAACTTACAAGCTGAATTTGCAAAAGGACTTGCCAGCTAATTACCCATTTCAATCATTAACTAATTACCCATATAAAGGTGACTGAGTTGTTAGTATTCTCATTCATTTGAGACTTTGCCTATACTGCTCAGTAGTCAATTTGCACGACTATTGCACAAAAGGCACCATGGCTTCTCTCTTGCAATTCGTCCATATTTTGTCTACAGCTCTTGTCATCTTCACCTCCTCTGCAGCATCAAATCCGAGACCCCAGGTCAGTGTGCATTAACGTATTCTTGACATTTGATGGCTATGTTCCACAACACAAATTCCATTTGCATGGCTTTGATTTAACCATGAATACCAATTTTGTTTGGAAGCTTACTAACTCGTTTCAATTGTAAAATAAATCCGAATTGTTCGAATTCAATGCACATTTTTGTTGGACCTAAGGGCCTCAAACCTCAGCTTTTGAGACTCGTTTCATAAAACTTATTCTTTTGGCAGCCGTACGTGGTCTATATGGGGAGTTCTTCAAATTACAATAAATTGGATTCGGATGCAGCAAAGTTGTCCCATTTGCAATTGTTGTCCTCCATTATTCCAAGGTAATCTTCCAATATTCATCCTTCTTGTTGCTTACTATTCTTGATCTCATACAATGGCGAAAATTAAATCCAATTATGCTTTTATCTCACTCGAAAGTTGTTATCAACTGTACATAATTTTACATACATACTTTTCTACAGAGAAGAGAGGGACAGACTTTCTATACGACACTCATATCAACACTCTTTTAGTGGATTTTCAGCAATGCTTACCGAGGATGAAGCTTCTATATTGTCGGGTATTTTTTGCCCTCTCTCCTTTCCTGCCCCATCCCCGGAAAAGAGGGGTATAAATAACGATATCGTTGAAATATTAGAAGACAAGAAATTACACGATTTTGAGCTTTACAACTTGTCCACCGGCTTTTCTTTTCTTGGTAACCTTTTCTTCAAGCGCCTCAGGAAAGTCGAAAATTTGAACTATTTGTTGGAAATTTTAGATAAAGTATGAGATCAGATTACCCGACTGAGTATAATAATTAACCACAAAAAAGCTTAGTTTGGTAAACCACTGACTGAATTATCTTTAACCGATCAAAGAGTTAAAGCTTTCACCATCATTCACCACTTGTCACTCGTAAGTAGTAACTACTAGTACTCTGACAAAGGGTGAGTGGTTATTTCGGGTAATAATTTTCTAATTAAGTAGTTACCGATATTTTTATTCACACCCATATGTTTCCCACTATCATATTTATAACCAAATTTTGTTCTTGAGAGTGCATGCATAAATATGCCTTACAGTGCTCGTGATAATGAATCCCATTGTGTTTATGGAGTTGCCCGGTAAATGTTATACTAGCATTAAAGGCCAAGAAGATACTTAGTGCAGTTTATCATGACGTGATGAAGGATATTTAGTCAATTACGAGGAAGGGAATTTAATAAACCAGGAGTTAATTACAGTTTTTCTATTGAAAAGGGATGACTTTCAGTTTTGTCAATGTTTTTTATATTATTTTGGCAGTTAATCCTTTTTCTATTTTAGGCAATATTTTGCAAAACTAACCTTCTTTTTTTCTAGCAAATCCTGTAGATGAGGAGGACATGCCGGCCTCAATTTTATTAATAAGATATTTTTCATTTACTTATTTATTATTTTATTTATACTTTCTTCTTGTGAAATTTGGTTATAATGTACCATAGTATTATACTTGCATGGTTATTATCTAATGACTAATTGAAAAACAGCTCACTCAAAGGTGGTAAGCGTATTTCCTGATCCCGTTCTAAAACTCCATACGACACGTTCTTGGGATTTCTTGGAACAACAGTCCAAAATCAGATTGAACTATCATCTTGATCAGATATCAAGTGATATTATTGTTGGAGTCATAGACACAGGTATATATATCCATTTCTTCATTCTAAAATCATGCATCTTCATGCCTGATGACAACTTTTTGCCTTGTATTTAGCTCGTCTGAAATCAGAAAGAGAAAATGAAGCTTTTAAAATGGTAAAAACTTGAAAAAAAGGAAGAAAAGAAAAACCTTGATCGAAATTAACCTCTAACTCGTTACTATGACGCTTTTAATTTGATCGAAATTAGCCTCTAACTCGTTACTATGAAGCTTTTAATTTTCAAAATTAAAAGGAAATGAAGTACAGGATTTGTATGACGATGGCCCCTTGAAAAATTGTACACTAAGACAATTATGAAGTGTTTACAAAACTGCGAAACAGTTAGAAGGAAAATTGGTTTAGTTTAGACTCTTTATTAATTAGAGGAAAAGTAGACCACAAGTCTTGGGCTTTGGCCTTTGTGGCCTTTGTAGACTCTTTATTAATTTATATGATGCTTTTATGTAGCTCAAATACAGTCCAAATTACAGGGATAGGCTACAAAACATTGCATGATTGCAATCATATTCCCTAGGATGTGAGTCATGTGACATCCTAAATTCTAACTTCCCTACCCCTCCCCGCTTCTGAATTCCAACTCCTCCCCTACTAAAAAAAGATTTAAAGAAAAGGAAAAGATGCAATCAATGGTTAACATAATTTTGTTATAAGTGAATGACATTCATGTTGATTATCATTTCAGTATTTTTAAGAGTTGCACCATTGGTCCTTTATATTTTTAATTTATGCTTTTACTCGGTCACATTCAAAATGATAAAATCGGCAAATTTTATGTTAAATTTGGATTTTGGCATGAAAGGCATGCACTTAATGAACTGAGGTGTAAGATAGAAATGCACTATTTTTCTTCCAAGAAAATGACATATTCCCATCCAAATGCAAGTTTCCAAAATTTGAACAGACAAATAGTAGTATGTGGTACGTATACTCCTTTCTTTTTGTGGAATTTTTTTTTTTTTTTTGTCTATTTACATGTTTCCCCCAATTTATGGTAACCTTTTGAGGTACAGAGTGCTCCAACATTTTGTTTCGGACCAAAAAATTTTATTTTTGACATGTAACTTATTTTTACTGTTTGTTAGATAAAATTTTGTTTGAAATTGGTAACTCTGTAAAATACACAATCTAGATGTACTTTTGTTTACTTTGTTAAGAAGTAAAGGGAGAAAAATTAGGTCATATTAATATCCTCAAAACGAAACTACAAAATTTATATCAATTTGTATATTGTCGACATAATTTGTGTAAAATCTTTATCTTGGAAATGAATCTTTCTGTCTGATTGTGTAATTTCAGGTATATGGCCAGAGTTGCCCAGTTTCAGTGACAGGGGTGTTGGCAAGATCCCGTCAAGGTGGAAAGGAGAATGCATGGAAGGACCTAATTTTAAGAAGTCCAACTGCAATAGGTAGTGATCCTCTTTCCCAAAAGTAAGACTGGTTTTGCATTCAAAATTTTGGTTCATTATTTTATTTTCCCTTTTTGGTCCATGGGTAAATAATTGCAATAGCCCCTAAACTATCAGCAGTGTTGCCAATTAGATCCCCAATTTTAAAATTGTCCACTACATTTTGAACTTTTCACTTTGGTTTTAGGTGGTCAAAAGGACCAAATCTAAGTAGGATAATTTTCATTTTCCCCCAATATGGTTAAGTTTATGCTAGTTAGCCCTCTCCCCAGTTGAAAAATAAGGCAAACTTTTGCACTCAAGTGATTTTGGATGGCTTTTTTCAGGAAAAAGCATGAAGTGTAGCTTTTGCCAATCTTTATTCAAGGTTATATTGTGTTCCAGTATGTTGCAAAGAATATAAATCCCGATATTATGTGTTGATCAAATTAATTAAATTCTACTGACACGTTTTCTGTCAATAAGGAGTAAAGCTATAATCTTTATTAGAGGTGTCAAAATGGGTGACTTGGGCGGGTTTGGGTTGGGTAAAATGGGTAATGGATATAAGTGAGTCAACTCATTTATACCCATTTAATTAGATGGGTATAAATGGGTAAGTCAAAAAATGAATTGGGTAACCCAATTACCCATTTATAACCCATTTATTTTAACTTTTTGTAAACTTATTTAAATTCATTTTTGCAAACTAAGTTATCAATTTATACCACTCTTTGTACCCATCATTAGTTTTAAATATTTACTTATAATGTTCAATAAACTTAATTACCAATTTTTTTTCATTTATACTCTATGTCACAAAATTACCTATTATTTAATAATTGAATAATAAGAATATAAAAATTTGAACTAAGTATTATAAAAATTAATATAAAAACTTAATCCAAAAATTTTGAACCCCTAACATTTTTTCATATATAAATTTAAAATTTCATTTTATAAAGATAAGAAAATAGGCTAAAATTTATCATAAATTGATAATGCTAAAAAATGAGCAAGTTAACAAACTAAGAGAAAATAAAATAATAAGATAAAACCAACAAATAATAATAATAATAATAATAATGAAACAAAAGTAGTTAACATCATGACAAAATGAAAAATTTGAAAAAAAAAAAAAGGTGGGGGAAAAGAAAAGACTTGGGGGGAAGAGAATTCTAAATGGGTTAATTGGGTTTCATGGGTTACCCAATAATACCCATTTAATAAATGGGTATTATTGGGTAACCCATTTATACCCATATACAAAAATTTAAGATACCCATACCCATCTATTCATGGGCGGGTATGGGTAAATTTAGTTAAGTGGGTTGATTTGCCACCTCTAATCTTTATCTACCTAATAAAATAAACAAATAAAGAAGGAAGGACATAACCGCACACTGGAATGTGTGGTTGAGAATGGAATGCATCTTCTTGTTATTACTTTCCATCAAAAGTATATACCATGATCAACAATCTTGTTGTACACATGTATTAAATTGATAAAAAGAAAAATATTTTTTATTTATTTTTCATAAAAATTCACCTTATTCATTTTTAGTTTAATGTGCACTTTTATCTTCTTTTTACTTTCTATTAAACTTTAATGAGATTATATTTACTTTCTATTAAACTTTAATGAGATTATACAAATAATGACAATGATAGAAATTAAGAAAATATTTTCTTTAACAGAATCCTTAGAAAATTTTCTTGTCCATGTTGGACTTAATTTTTCTCTACTCTTTTTCGTTTCTTCTTCTCATCAGACTTTGATGCGAGTAACAACAGTACATAAAGTCAGTAAACTTTTGTAAACACAAAGTGTTATTAAATTTTATTTTATTTTACCCATCCTCCCCTCCCCACACCCTTTCCATCCCCAGTTGCCAAGCTTAGAAAGTATTATTAAACTCTGTATTCGGCAAAGTAATTTCATCATCCTTTTAGTTTATATAACTTGACAAAAGGATTGTATTCTTATTTTCTTCATTCAAATATGTACATACATACATACATACATACATATGTATATATATAGCCAAAACAATTAAAATTAGATAATATGCCTTATATTTAAACGTGAAGTATGAGTATAGACTTTAGTCAAATCTTAAGGGGGGAGTGGAAGTTACTGTTCCTGGCTCTAGCATGAGAATTTTGAACCAAATTTACAAGACTAAAGACAAAATAGCACTGTAAATGACTCATTACTCCCTTATTTTTGTATAATACCACATGGCTCTTTGATGTTTTAAAATATTCACATAATTTCGCTATGATTTTATGTAAAATAGAAAATAGATGGAAAGCATCTCTGGCTATGGTGATTGATCGAGACACGCTCCAAAAGTGCGTGTGATGACATTAAAATATCCACTAAATTCATCTATCATTTTAAGTAAATATTCACTTAACCCATTCGTAATTTTATATTTATCCACATATTCTCCTATTGAATCCCCCTATGGTTTGAAACAAAGAGGTAATTAAACTTCCATTTAAGTAAGTGTTTTTTTCTTCTTTTTTTTTTTTTAAGTGGGAGGTCTTCAATTAGCGCTTACGTCAGGGTAATACGAGCATTTTAATTAATGCTGTTTTGGAGACTATTTTCATCAAATTTTCACTTTATATAGAACTACACAGGGTTACGTGAATATTTAAAAACTTTGAAAGAATATTGGATAGAGGCTTATAGCAAGTGATAAAACCAATTCTACCTGGCTTTTTTACCCCTGAATTTGGGATCTAATTGGTGTTGAAGGTGCAATTCACTATAGGGTCATATCCTTCTTGTAATCTAACTTCTGGTCATCACACATGTTTTAGGAAAATAATAGGCGCCAGATTCTATGACGATTTTGATCTTTCTACCAAACCTCTTGGTAATAAACCAAATAAGCGTCAAGGCTCACCAAGAGATGCAGTAGGCCACGGGACTCACACTGCATCAATAGTAGCTGGAACAGCAGTTGCTAATGCCAGTTATTATGGCCTTGCAAGGGGCAAAGCAAAGGGTGGAGTACCCTCGGCTAGAATAGCTGCATACAAGGCCTGCTCAACAGATGGTTGCAGCGGTTCCACCATCCTCAAAGCAATCGAAGATGCCCTCAGTGATGGGGTGGACATCATATCAATTTCGATCGGTCAGAGTTCAGTTTTTCAGCCTGATTTTCTGAGTGATCCAATAGCCATTGGAGCTTTCCATGCTGCAGAGAAAGGAGTAATGGTCATATGCTCAGCTGGAAATGAAGGGCCTGAACCTTATACCGTTGTTAATTCAGCTCCATGGCTGTTCACTGTGGCAGCATCCACTGTCGACCGTGATTTGCAGTCCATTGTGATTCTTGGAAACAAAAGATCCTATCAGGTATATATAAATTAAGAAATTTGTGCTGTCTTTTCTTTTTTCCTAATAGGGAAGGGATGGAATTTAAACTGCGAGAAGGGGGAAGAGGGATTAGGATGTAGGATCTCTAAATCCCGAGACCTCATTCTTAGCTACTCGATTAAGGTTCAAATAAAGACTACCACATCAATTAGGAGTATAATTCACTTCGTGTTTAATGTTATGTTTGTCATACTTACCAGTCTGGAATGGTTTCTTCGTTATTTCATATACCAAGTCTACAATGTCCAGGAAAATCTGAAATTTTGGTTTATTTAGTAGACCCATAAATCAAGCATCTAATGTCTGGGACATTGCGGCCTATTCAATAACTTTTGAATATAAATTACCAGTCCAAAATGCTTAAATGAAGTTATTAATTACTTGTTTACTTTGTTTCTTTTTGTTTACATGTTTACTTTGAATATTAACAATTAAGCAATATGTGATGCAATATGCTACAAATTATATTTGAAGGATTTTTCTAGCCAGTGTTGAGGACACTTGTTAGTACACTTAGATTATGCTAACTTATCAATTTAATGCATCACATATGACATTTATTACAATCCAGCATTTAAACACATCTCTAAATTAGTTTCACTATTAGTAAAAATCAACCCTTGAGACCTCTCTTAATGGGTGTCCACCCATATTCGAATATAAGGCTGGACTTCCACCGAGTTTAGCGATTTACTCATTTTAAAGGTTTATGTTTTATACTGTTTAATTTCCTATCTGGAAATACTAAGATGAGATTTGGTTATTTGTCATCGTGTTTAGACTAAAGTATCACATTGGAATTTGACACAATTAAATTATATTGATTGTGCCTGTGAATGTATTTGGCTGCTGCAACACATGTTGCGTATATGACTATATGCTTATAGATTTACAATTGAGTCTGCTTTCACAAAATCTAGAATTTTATCTTTGTTGTTCCAAACAATGTAAAATAGGGGACTGCAATTAATTTCTCGCCTCTGAACTCATCAAAAGCTTATCCTCTTGCATTTGGAGAAAATGTTGCAGCTCGTTTTGTCTCTCCATCAGATGTAAGGTAATCCTTGGTTTTCTAATACAACTTTTCTATTTGTCCATCGTATGACATGTTGACTTTTTAAAAAAAAAAAAATTTTCCAGTGAGGATGGGTGGAACTTTAGAAGCAGAGACGGGGATCTGAACCTGTATGAATCTTGACTTCTTAAAATGCTTAAACATAAATAAGCCCAAAATTGCCAAGGAACAACTAAAGTTCGAATTAGACCATTGTTGAATTTTTTCTTTTTCCTTTTTTGGAAGAGCAGCGGTTGAAAACTGTGTGAAAAACAAGTACAATTAGTGTGAGTGGGGACTGTTTGATGAGCCTGTACGCTGCGTTAGGAATTGTATAACTAGAATAGAACTTATCCTGACACTCTTTTGCTTTCATTTTTGTTTTAATAAAGCAATTTTTGGTGCATTTAGGCCCTTAACTTTTATGGACAAATTATCCCTAGCAATTAAGGTTCCCTCCGTTTGAACTTGTTTATCTTGTCATTTTGTCTTAATGAACTAAAATGGAATTGTTAGTATAATCAATAGAAGAAACATTACACAGTTATTTAACTACTTGTAAAGCCATTCAACTTTTCTTTTAGGGAGAATGTTGTTTTTCTCCCCAATATTTGGCCTGCATGCGAAACTCGTCCCTATTGTTGAATGATCAACTTAATTTGCATATAGTATTATAATTTCATTCTAAAATCCTCAACATCAATATTTGGAATTTAAGGGATTATAATGATTAAAAATTACTAGGGACTAAAAGTGTAAAGTTAAAACTGTTAACTAATGGAAATTCGACTATGAAAGTTATGAATTGTTGAATTTTCATCAATTGTCATAAATCTATCTAAACTTAGAAACTTAGAAACCACATTTGACTTGATTGAAACATTAGGGACTAATATAATACACAGGCAGACAAAATATTAGAATTAAATCTGCATTTCTCCGTTTCTTTTAGCAAAGAAAGAGTTTACGGGTCCGATAATCCATCTCTACATAGCCAAACTTGTGTTAATTCATGCAAAAGTTTGTTTCTCTTCTTCCAACTCATGTAATTGTTTAATAAACGAATAATAGTAAAAGTGTATCTCCTGAATTTTTCTGGATTGCAACTATGTCTGCACTTCTCGTACAACACTTTTGTTTCATGTACAGTTAATATTTCTTATGCTATGCAGGAATTGTGCTCCAGGGTCGTTAGATAGCAAAAAAGTTGCTGGAAAAATAGTGATTTGTTTGAATGATAACCCAACAATATCAAGGATGATCAAGAAGCTGGTAGTAGAAGATGCAAAAGCTAAGGGTTTGATATTAATTGATGAGGAAAAAAGAAGTTCACTACTTGATTCCGGCATATTTCCATTTACAGAAGTTGGGAAGCAGTCAGGATCTCCAATTCTCAACTATCTAAATTCGACCAAGTAAGAGTAACACTTTCCTCTCTAAATCCATGTGAAGTCATTTATTTTAATTCAAGAGTAGCTTTTCAATTTTGCCGAGAAGGCTTTGTTGAGTGGCTATTCCTTTCTTACTTCTTAAATTTCACCTCCACCTCTCCCCTGTTAGAAAAAATTATCTAGTATACATTTTTAAATTTAAATCTAATAGAATGACCGGATGGGTTAAATCATCCATCAGTTTGCTTTCTTGTCCTCAAACTTGCTAAAGCTTAGGAAACCGTTCTATTTAAGGGAGATTCAAAAAAGGCTGGGCAATTTATTTATTAAACCGTAGAACCAAATAGATTAAGGTGAACTGGCTGATTCATTACCAGTAATATAATTGATACAAAATTTTGAAATTCAGTCAATTTATCTCTTTAAGACCAATATTTGTATTACAGCCGATTGCTAATGCAAGTTGCCAGCAATTAACTAGTCGTTCCCGGTCCTTCTTCTTTACTTCATCATAAGTTGCAATTTCATTTTTTCTCAATAATCTTAACTCTACATAGCTAAGTATATATGTATACATCAAAACTTACACCTTGTAAACATTTTGACTATTTAACATAATTTATGTAATTTCGTCATGTTTTCATTTTTCATTTGATATGTGGATTCGTTGTTTAATTGAATCTATATTTCTTTAAAATGTAAAATATGCATTTAACTAAATGCTTTTGGAATAACTTGTCCATCTTTTATGAATAAAATGTTTTTTGGTTAAATTCCAAAAGACTCCATTTATTTTGTGGAATGAAAATTGACACACAAGTTTACTAAGATTAAAATTTATACAAGTATTCCATAATTTATATAAACAATATACTTGTACAATAATTTTAGTTTAACTGTTACATAGTGGGTCAAATCCAAACTAGATCCATCATTATTTCAATGAGTCTTAATCTAATTTTTTTCAAACTAATCACACCTAACCAGACAAAGACCCTTTAAGAGTTCTTTATGGATCAGAGTAGAGTTTTGTTTTCAATAATTCAGACTTAAAATCCAAACCTACATAGACCCATGCACACATATTTTAACTATTAATTAAAAAAGTAGTGCAACTACGTATTGTAATCTCTTATTAATTAGAAAATACTTCTTTCTAAAATAGTATACTACTAACATTTATGGGTAAAAAATAAAAAAGCCCCCTGTGGTAAACATAATACACAGAAAAGCCCCCCGTGGTTTCAAAATATACAACACGACTCCTCATACTTTGAACTAAATTGTAAAGGTGACGGAATCCGTTAAACTTAACGGAAATGGTCAAAATGACCAAAATACCCTGATATAATTAAGCAAAAGACATCTCAAAAAAATCATTTGTTTTATTTTCTAAATAGAGAGAATTGAGGGTTAAGGGGTAGAATTGGTATATTTGATAAAAAATGGGTATAAAAAATTTTTTTTAGGTTCCAATAAGTCATTTCCGTTAAGTTTAACGGATTCCGTCACTTTTACAATTTAGTTCAAAGCATGAGATGTCGTATTGTATATTTTGAAACTATAGGGGGCTTTTTTGTGTATTAGGCTTACCACAGGGGGCTTTTTTGTTTTTAACCCAACATTTATTTAAGTTTTGTTTGAATGACATTCTATGAATAGTTTCCATGAGCAAATTTCAAATTATATGATGACGTCAATTGACTTTTATTAGAAGGTGGGAAAAAGTGGAAGAGTATTAAACGAAAGCAAGTTTATTCTTTCAATGTAAATATAATTTTTGAAAGAAAAAATTACTTGATATAGCATTTATGCTTTTAGTTTTTCATTGTTACGTGCAACATTTTTTAAGCATTGATTTTATTATTTAAATTGGTAATTACATTAGATTTAACCAATCTTTAAATTTAGTATTTTTTTCTTGTTTTTATCCTATTGTCTCATTATTTTTAATTGCAACTTATGCCCATGGTTACCTAAAGGCATGTAATTAAAACTTTTAGATACTTACTCATAGTAAGTGGCTTGCTTCACAAATCATAATAGCTTATTCACAAGGTAGATAAAGTATATGTATTGCTTATTATCAATGATTATTTAATTTAGGAGGGATGGATTGGATGGTACGTAAGGAGGGAATGGAAGCGAGAAGTCCTGGGTTAAGATCTCACATTTACACTAACCTTCTTTTAATATTTGCAAGATGGACCTATATATGATCAACTTTTTAAAATTCCTCTATATATTGTAAAACTCGGAAGTATACCTGGTAATTGGGCGGGTTGGGCGGATTTTGGGTGGGTTAATGTTGGGTTTTCATTTAAATGGGTTACACCCAACCCGCCCAATTTTAGAGTGGGTTAATTTTGGGTTGGGTCATATTGGGTCATCTCAAACCCATGACCCAATATATTAATTAATAGATTTTGATACATAAACTCTCTCAAATACATTTTTACATACAAAAAAAAAAAAAAAATTTCACACACATAAACACATTTTCACATAGATACACATAATTTTACACACTAAAACACTCATAGACACAAAAATATACTCACTTCTTAAGCTATTTTGAAATATGTTATTTTTACACATACAAACACATTACAATACACACTAATATACTTTCACAAATACACACACATACTAACTATTTAAACTACTTGGATGAACTCACTATTTTTTATACAAGTAAGGATTTTCAAACTGGGTATAGCTTTGGTCCAAACTAAGAGATATTTTAAAACTCAAATTCTTATTTATTATTGCATGGGACACATGTCAATCAACTAAATAATGTAACGAGTGTAACGGAAAAAATTATAACAAAGAATCTCTTGTCAAATAATTAGCTTTCAATAAACCATATCTTTATAATTTCAACATTTAGCATAAAAATCTTTAGTGAAAGGATTAACAAAAATTTGGCTATTACTTCAACATTTAATCGCTCCATAAACGAATTTTTACAACACTTGTCTCAGAAATGTTTATTGATATATATTTGCCATAGGGACGACTCTCGGTCAACTAGTCATAGGCTGATGATTCTTGCTCTACAATAGCAGAGGTCAAATTACGTTTAAATGATAATTGCTAACCCCTTTACTAAACCATCAAAAAGTCCAACCAAAATACAGGGAACTTACTCCAAAAATTAACACTTTTTTTTTTTGCCCCGGGGGGTTTTTTTTGGGGGGGGGGGGGTGGTAACAGTTTTGTACACAAGAATGTCTTTTTCCATGTGTCAACAGGATGAGTTATACTTGCATAAAAAACATACAAAGAGGGAAAAGTTGGGTAATAGGTGCCCAACACAAATACCCAAACCGCCCAAAATATATATGGATTTTTATTACCCAACCCAAAATTTACCCAATACCCAACTTACCCAACCCAACCTCTTAAATTAGTGGGTGGGTTGTTGGGTTTTGGGTATAATTGCCAGCTCTACTCGGAAGTAAACACTGGAAAGGAAAAATACATATATTACAGGAGTTACACGAGCCATTTAACTTCTTTATGTAAAGTATGCATTGTAGTACCTCAAGAATGAATAACATCTCAACGGGCCAATACAACACACATCGCATTGCATTTTATATCAAAGATGTCAATTTGATGAAAAGTTTCGCAATTTAGTACTTACAATAAAAATTAAGGGTGTGGAAAAATATAGAAGAAAAAAGGATTAAAAAAAAGAAGAAGATGTCAAGGTAGAACAAAATGGAGGAAAAGATCAAGTCTCATTAGCGCTATTCCACTCATAGATCTTGATCAATCTAGAACCTACCCAATCTACATTTGAGAAACATTCAATAGAAGAATGACCATGCTTACCACATAATTAGAACCTAGTCATTCTGCAAGTAATTTGGATGGTCACAAGTAATTTTCTCTAAAACAGGAATCCAACAGCAACGATACTTCCAACATTTGAAGTTCCAAATTTTAAGCCAGCTCCAATTATTGCAGATTTCTCTTCAAGAGGTCCTGGATCACTGACAGAAGACATTCTTAAGGTTATATAACACATAAAAGTACAAATTTAAGTTTGATTCAAGCATTTAATTTCAACATCACTATTGGTTCATTTTTAAACTAACATTAAAATTTGAAAACGTATATTTGTAGCCTGATATTGTAGCTCCAGGGGTGGCAATTTTAGCAGCAATGATTCCAAAAAGTAATATGGGTGACCTTCTTCCTGGAATGAAGCCATCGTCGTTTGGCATAAGATCTGGAACATCAATGGCTTGTCCACATGTTACTGGGGCTATGGCATTTGTTAAATCTATTCACCCAAATTGGAGCTATTCAATGATCAAATCTGCTCTGATGACTACAGGTATAATGACTAAAAAAAAAAAAAAAAGTCGTCCATTAATATTATCATGCATTGTTTTGAATACTTGTACCATATTTGGGAGGAACATTGGTCTAGAAGAAAGATAAATAAAATAAGTTGCAAGAGGACAAACATAACACTGACATAGAAAAAAATGATACTTATTAATATTTTTTGTTTCTTATATTCTTCTCATTTTGCCTTGTTGTACATAAAAATTTATAGGATGCATTATGCACTCCAAAAAGAGTTTCAAATACAAATAAAATAATACATGATCTTTATGTATTGTGTCTAAGTTTAGCAAAATGAATTGATCAAAATTTGTCCACACAAAATACACTAGTTTTAATTAGTTTATGCATTCCATCGGTTTGGAATATCGTCTATCACAATATTGGAGTACTTTCAATTGTTTCATGCACGTCTATGAAAAGACATATAAAATACTAATAAACAATTTTGAGGTTCCAACGAAAATTTTAATCGTCCGTCATCTTGTTCATGCGTTTGCATTGTGTCTTGAATATTGACTTAATTATTCAAATAATATCGTTTTAGTTTGGTTAAGTTAATTTATAATATTAATAAAGCACTAGAATATAAAAGCATTTGAGCATTATGCCTAAAAATAGTGACAAAGGAAAAATGTTATCATGTCATGGTTTTAGGGTGAAAACGGAAGAAACCTTTGAATTTTTTGCTGTCACTTTGGTCTACATGCCGTGAATTGTAACTTTTTCTTTATCAGCTCAACAAAAGTTTTAACTTATTTTTCTTATTGCAGCTACTACATCTAACAACTTGGGAAAACCAATCACAAATACTTCAAATTACAATGGAAATCCTCATGAAATGGGGGTTGGGGAAATCAGCCCTCTTGGAGCTCTTCATCCTGGTTTAGTATTTGAGACCACAACCAAAGATTATTTGCGGTTCCTTTGTTACTATGGCTATAAAGAAAAAGCTATAAGATCAATGTCAAATAGAAATTTCAGCTGCCCAAGAAACTCTGCCAAAGAACTTATCTCCAACGTCAATTATCCTTCCATATCAATTGGCGAACTTGACAGATCCCAAGGTGCAAAAAGAGTCAAAAGAATTGTGACTAATGTTGGTCCACCAAATGCTACATTTTTCTCTTCGTTACGAGCTCCACCTGGTCTGACGGTCAAGGTGATTCCAAAGAAACTTAGTTTTACAACAAGTGTGAAGAAATTACTTCTCAAAGTCTCATTTAACAGCAAATATGCCTCAAAGGGTTACAATTATGGGGCTATACTATTATTTGATGGCTCGCATACAGTTCACATTACATTTGTGGTAAATGTAGTATAAAGCAACATGCAAATTTTGCATGATAATAATTGAAGAACTTTTTTCCTCAAGGCTAACTTCTATATGTCTTCTCCCAACCAGATATGTGGAAAAAATAATGCGCCCTATTAGAGCAACTTGTTTGTCTATACCTAATTATCCGTCTTTTCAAACATATGAACTAAAAAATCTTAGTGTTTGCTTCTTGTTTTTCATGTATATATAGAATCATTGAAGAAGAAAAGACTCTAATAAGAATAATTTGTTCCCTCAAATTGAAAGCAAAAATATTACCACTTCAAATACTCAAAACAAACTTATTCAACTAATAGGTAGGGGTGGCAATCGAGTCCAAATCAGGTTAACGGGTCGGGTCTTGACCTGTCACGTCAAAAAATTTGTCGACCCGAACTCGACCCGTCAACCTGTGACGGGTCAGGTATGCTGACCTGAACCTGGAAATTACAGGTTGGCGGGTCAAGTGGATTGACCCGAAATGACCTGAAATTTAGGTTCGGACAGTTGAGCTTGCCCCTTTGCAGTCAAGGGCCATTAGCCGGGCCGTCTCTCTCCCGATTCCGCAGGCTTCAGTTTTGGAGCAGCCTAGTGCTGATTTGTATCCCAATGCTAGCCAATGGTACCATTCCGTCTCCTCAAAACTTGCCCCAAGCTTTCCTGGAAAAGCTGTTGGAGTGAGAATTGGCCAAGGTGTTGCAGCGGAAGCTGCTCTAGCTGTGGTGGCCAAGGAAGCACCAGCAGCAGAAGATGATGATGACCTTGATCTCTTTGGTGATGAAACAGAGGAGGAAAAGAAGGCAGTAGAACAGAGGGAGGCTGCCAAAGCATCCACCAAGAAGAAAAAGAGTGGAAAATCATCCGTTCTTATGGATAGTAAACCTTGGGATGATGAGACAGACATGAAGAAGCTCGGCTGCATTTGCTGTTTAGAAGAAAAAGGGAAGAAAGATTTAGTGTTAGGTGAGGTCCGTGAGTGAGGAGTTGATATTGAATCCAAAGAAAATTGAAGGCTTCAATTATGTACCGTTAGTGCAATTGATACCGAATCCAAGGGAAATTGAAGGCTTCAAAGCCTTCAATTATGTACTGTTACCCTTAGTGCACTAATAATTGTGTACAATTAGTGTTTAGATAATTGTTTTAATATTTATTTATTTATTTTTATTTCTGATTCGGGTTAGCAGGTCAACCCGATTTTGACCCATTTTGACCCGATTTTTTTTCGGGTTTATCGGGTCTGACCTGATTCTGATCCGAATCCTCAAAATCTAAACCCAAATCCATTAATTTCGTGCTAGATTCGTGTCGGGTTTTCAGGTCATGTCGGAAATTGCCACCCCTACTAATAGGTAACAAAATTTTGTTATTATTTAATAGGTCAATATCAACTCGATTAAATTAATATTAATTAAACTAAATTAAATGTAAATCCATGACAAGTCTATTAACAATCGAGCTTATAAATTGGCCACCGCTATGTTGAATAATTCATAATGACCCACTTGGGCGACTTATATATTAGAGTGTGGCAACCTAACCAATCCCTAGTTGAAAATAGATAAGTCGTTTGCCTATCACTCGTTGGGGCTTTAAGCTTGACAAATTGAATGTATATCCATGACTAGACCTGGCAATTATAGCCAAAACCCAACAACTCACCCAACTCACCCACTAATTTGAGAGGTTGGGTTGGGTAAGTTGGGTTTTGGGTCAATTTTGGGTTGGGTAATAAAAACCCATATATATTTTGGGCGGTTTGGGTATTTATGTTGGGTACCCATTACCCAACTTAAGTTAAAAAAACAAATAAAAAAATTAAAATCAAGAAACAAGAAAAGACCTGAAACCATGTAATGAAGCCAAATGTTGGATCAAACAAAACATCTCCAGGCCAAAGTTTTATTCGACAGACTTGTTCAAGTCTTATCTGTAGTTCGAAATATAGTTCGAAATGTGTTTATGAAAAAAAACAAAATAATATAGGAAAAAAAAACTTTGTATCCCGCTTCTAACTTGAGATTATGAAACTTTTCTTAACAAAATTCACTCCCTTGGCTCAAATTCAACCATTAAAACAACCAAGAATCTAAGGCAAGTAAGTTCAAATAAGAGCTATAAAGACAAGTAAAATTTCAGAGCTCCACACTCTCTCCCCTTTAAAAGAATTTCGTCCTCGAAATTCTAACCTTTGCTCGCACAAAACTTGATGTTACAGGATTTTCCTCTAATTCCTAAGTGGCTTTCTCTTACTCATAGTACTGCTAAAAACTTACCTGGAGAGAAAATCTTATCACGTAAGGGCTAAGCTAATATGCTAAAGAAGTTTAACAAATATATTTAAATGTGTAGGGTAATATAGGCTTAAAACCCGATGAAAAGAGAAAGCGATAACTACGAAACTTGGTTACTACTTCTGTTAGATTTTGAAATCAAACACTGTACACTAGAAATATGCTATTTTCTTTAATCGAACTGCCTTCCTTCATTATTAACGAAAAAAAAAATTCTTGTTCAAATCCAAGAACAAGGAACAGAAATTGAATCACGGATAGGAATTTAACTCCAAACAAACACAGATGTTTAATATCACGAATCAAAACATCAGGCACTATGTTCACTGTTTCTAGCGGAGATACAACTTATATATAAATTTTTCACTATATATAGTCTAAAAAATACAGCTATTTCAAGTAAAACATTGCTAATTGCTAATCTTAACTATTATAACAGCTTCACCCTCATGAAATTCATTTATCTTGGGCAGTTGCTGTGAGGACCCGTAAATTTTCTTTATCTTATAATATGTTATTTTCTTTTCTTGCATGCATTTTCTTCATGAAACCCTATTATATTGCTTCTTCCGAGATTTTTATAAGTAAATATAGTTTTTAAATCATTTTTCTAGTATAAGTTAGTTCTTGAGAAATTTGGAGTGTATATTGGGCATGGGGTCCGCTAGTGTATTAAGTGAGAAATTCGGCCAATTAAGTTAAATTTGGCATAAAGGGAATTAATTCCTAGGTGTTAGGAGATAATTAGAGGTTACCTAAATGGATTAACCATGGGGAGACAAGAAAATGACTTCAAGCAACAACAAATTGCCAAGTGTCATCACTTAGTCAAAGTAGACTTGCCTAACTTTTGCCTAACTTTCTTAACTTTACTCAAATCCCAATTTTGACCCAAATCATCTTCATTTCAGCACCTCCTTGGCCGAGCTTCACCTTGAGAGAAAAGAAAAGAAAGCTTCAACCTTTCATCTTCCATTCTTGCTTAAATCTTGAAAACCAACCGATTAACTCTTGAATTAGTCCACAAAATTGACTTGCTAAGGGAGTTTGAAGGTCTTGGTGGAGTTGTTTTGTAAGCAAAACCCCTAAGCTACTACCTTTCTTGAGGAGTTGAGGTATTTTGCTTAGAACTCACTCTTTGGTTCTAATAATGGTCAATTGGTGACTTATGGTAGCTAACTAGGTGATTTTATGGAAGATTTTATGGATTAGAGTAAAGTTAGCTAAATTTTTGATTTTTTTGGGAATTTTTATGTTTTCATATAATGGTTATGGTTGGCCTTGAATTGATGGCTCTAAATTGTGTTAAATGGATCCCTTGTGTGCTAATTGCGATTGTTTGCGGAAAAATTTCGATTTTGTGCGGAAATTCCAGTTTTAGGGTTCCAATTTGCCCTGTTCTACCCGGTTCTGTTTGACAAGGTTGGAAGCCGAATTAGGCTTAGTATAAAACATTAAAGTTGTATGAAATGATGTCTTTTAGCTGCCTGTAAAATTTCAGCTCGATCGGAGTACTGTAGAATATGAAATGACCAAAATACCCTTGACTGCCCATAAGCCCTATTTTCGCGGACAGTTTTCTGTCTTCGTGGGGATTTCAATTTTTGACTCTGAAAATGCATGATTTGGCTTTGGAGGTCTTCATAAGAAATGTAGGTATATGTCTTGGCTTCGAAATTCTATAAGATACACCTTAATCGGACATTGGTAGCCTGAGTTATTGTCATTTAATCATAGTACGATTAACTAATCTGATTGTGAGATGCTGGTTCTGTAATTTGAAATTTTGACCTAGATACACAACGAACTGGACTAAGTGGCCTTCATCAAAGTTGTAGGCCTTTTGCTTAACTTCGAAACGGTCTAAAGTTCACCCCAATCCAATAAGTGTAGCTTCGGTTGTGTCTGTTCCGCTAAGAGACGTCAAACCTGCTATTTAGCTTTTGTCCTTAAAACTTGATTTCTAGTTGCATTCCTAGACTTGCTTTGTATTTGGATGAACTTGAACCTAGTTGAAGGGCTATTGTATTGAGATTTCTTATGTGTTGAATTGGACTGACTTGAGGAAAAACAATGAAGCCATAAATGGCTGGAATATAGCAAAATATAGAGGGCATCTTGCCCAAAATTTTAGGGCTACGCGATTCCTTCAAATTGAGTTGATCTTAGTAAAAATGAAGGGTTTTGAGGGTTGTTTGTAACCCTAGGACCAACTGTTATATTTTTACTCAAAAGTCATATTTTTATTCTTCTGTACTAGTACTTAACTTGGAAAGGCGTACCACATGTAGTCGAGCCTCATTTATGCATTCCATTTACTGGGTTTGTGGATGTGCGAACTATAATTGTTTTATCTTGATTATTTTAGGTTTTCTTGGCGATTAAAGCCACTTTGGGTAAAAAACTTTTGAAGTATATGTACTGGAACCGGTGAGTGTACCACTCCCCTCATTTGTTGCTTAACTTGGTTTCTGCACCTGCAATCTATGATTTGAATGACTGTATCATCTGTTTATTCTGTTTGAGACGAGGGTGTACTTTATCACACTCATTCTCTTGTCTGTCTGTATGCCTATTTACTGTGTATAATCTGTTATCTGTATCTGAGTCTGTTCGGACGTCGTTTGGAGGCTGGTATTCAACGACCTTTCTGTGACCTCTGAGCTTAACACCTGTGGCTAGTTACTCGAGTCGGGCCGGCAAGGGCCTGGTCGATTAGATAACGAACCACGGTAGGCTCTTTCTGGGAATCTTTGGGTATAGAGACTCTTGATTCCGGTATACTCGAGTATTACCACTTCTGTTTCTGTTGAGGTGTTCGGGCCCGGTAGGGGTATGTTTGGTGGACGGAAATTGGTGTAAAGTGGGGTCTACGGATATGTTGGTTCTATTTACGTTGACGGAGAGTCAACGGGTTCGGATCAAGTACTGCAAATGGAAATCTGGCTCCTGAGAGCCACTTGTATCCTTTCCCCTTTGAATCACTGCGTCTAACTACTTTCCTTTCTATCTGGTATATGTATCTGATTGGTTAAACGTGAAAGGCTATGATTTTACCCTATATGTTTGGTACCTCATTGAGCATAAGCTCACCCCTTTCTGTTACCTTTGTTTTCCTTACAGGGGACAAACTTGGAAATCACGATTTTGGAAGAAAAGGGTCAAGCTAGTATATATGTCATGTTATTGAGCTCTTTTGAAAACGAAGCCCTAATTGTATTTTGTGTAGTATGAATACCATGGATTGCACCGTATGTTAATTTGTTCAAGATTCCAATGTAAATATATGTATAAATGTATTCCGTTGAGACTATGATTTTATGGTTTGGTAAGCATGTTCTCACCTTAGTAGTTTCCGATTGTTCGTTTTCTTTGGGTCCTATCGCGCGTACTATCTTGGGTTTGCGTGAATTGACTCCGTAGTCCTGGCGAGAGTTGGACAGGCGGTCCGCCGAATCCTTTGGTTCGCCTTAGGATGAGGTGGGGCTGTCACAGGTGGTATCAGAGCCGCTTCGCGTGGTCTTTCCGCGGAGTGAGCTTGGGCCAAGTGGTGTTATGGTCCTGATTTCGTGAATGTGTCTAAGTGCTCGTTTGAGCATAAACTATGAACCGTGCATGTCATAAGTGTAAAGATCTTTATCATGGGACTTGAGGAAGCTAGGTATGTATGTCGGGTAGGAATCTTTCATATGGATGATTTACTCTTGGGACCGGCCGGCTCGAGTTGTGAATTATCTTATTTGGGATTCTTGTGCCCGGCTACTAAATAGATAAGAGCCTAGGTTTGAAAGAACTTGGGCGAACTAGAAATTTGATTCTATGGAACTTCATGTGGTTTGTTTGGGTGTTAGTAAGTATGATTAACCTGGATTAAGATATAAATTGTGGTATTCTCGTAGATTATGGATGGAGGCTTAGAGGGGAAATGACTTTTCGTTAGTTGCTTTTGTGCTTTTAACCTAGTCAGTCTATAGTACTTTTGGATGACCCAGCTACCTTCATGGATCTCTTTTTGTTGTATCTAGCTGACTGCTACTGTGTGACTGGTTCGGTGCAGTTGTGTTATGTATATATGCTTTTGATCTGTGTGTACCTCTTGTTACTTGCTTATGCATATAATTATCTTTAATGGTATATTCACGCTTCGACCCTAGATTGGTTAGACCAATGGAAGGTACTCGTAGTGGACGTGGTCGTGGGCGCGGACGTAAGCAACCCTCAAATGAAATGGGTAACCAAGAACCAATACCTGAATCAAATCCTGAACCTAGGGTTGACCCAAATACTCAAGTAGCCGCTGCTATCCAGCGCATGACTGATCTGCTAGCCCATGTAGTGGAACACCAGGGTCAGAACCCTAATCCTCAACCTGAAAATCCTGGTAACCATATAGTGGGCGAGGATAGGGCCCTCGAAAGGTTTCAGAAATTTTCTCCACCGAAGTTTATTGGAGGGCCAGATCCGGATGTGGCCGAGAGATGGCTAGAAAAGATGGTGGACATCTTTGCTGCCCTACATTATACGGAGGAAAGGCAGGTGACTTTTGCTGTCTTCTAACTGGAAGGGGCAGCCCGTTCCTGGTGGAACGTAATACGACAGAAATGGGAGCGAGAACAAATGCCCAGGACATGGGTGAACTTCATGAGGGAGTTCAACGCGAAATTCTTCCCTCCTCTGGTACAAGAACGGAAGCAAGACGAGTTTATTCGGTTTCGCCAGGGGACCCAGACTGTAGCCGAGTACGAGAGCCAATTTACTCGACTGTCCAAATTCGCGCCCGAACTCATCATGACCGAACAACGAAGAATAAGGCGCTTTGTCCAGGGCCTGAACGTGGATATCCAGAAGGATCTCGCTGTAGCCCAGATTAACGCTTTTAGTGATGCTGTGGAGAAAGCCCAGCGGGTTGAAAATGCGAGGTTACAGGTGAGGAACTTCCAAACCAAGAAAAGGAGCTTCCCTGGGAATAGTTCTAAACAAGAAGATAAGAGTACACCCCCTAAGATTGGAAAGGGAAACGGAGGAGTACAGCAATCGGGGGTGTCGTGTGATGTCGCTCAGGGGGGACCGGTCTCTGCTACTCGTGGTCCCTGTGGATATTGCGGAGGGCCAAATCATACGGAGGCAAATTGTTGGAAGAAAGAAGGAAAATGTCAGCGTTGCGGAAGTGCCGATCATCGGATTGCTGACTGCCCAATTCGATTGCGAAAAGGAAAACGGACCCAGCAACCAACTAAGACTAACCCTGGACAGTCGGAAAAGGAAGGGACTGGATTGAAGGTACCGGCTCGGGTATATTCTTTAGAGCACCCTCAGGTCCCTGACTCGTCTGAGGACGTAGAAGGTACCATCCGTTGGTTACCTTAGATTTTGATAGATTCCGTTGATAAGAAAATTTCGAGAATGAAATTTCTTTAAGGGGGAGAGAGTGTGAGGACCTGTAAATTTTCTTTATCTCATAATATGTGATTTTCTTTTCTTGCATGCATTTTCTTCATGAAACCCTATTATATTCCTTCTTCCGAGATTTTTATAAGTAAATATAGTTTTTAAATCATTTTTCTAGTATAAGTCAGTTCTTGAGAAATTTGGAGTGTATATTGGGCGTGGGGCCCGCTAGTGCATTAAGTGAGAGAAATTTGGCCAATTAGGTTAAATTTGGCATAAAGGGATCTAATTCCTAAGTGTTAGGAGATAATTAGAGATTACCTAGATGGATTAACCATGGGGAGACAAGAAAATGACTTCAAGCAACAATAAAGTGCCAAGTGTCATCACTTAGTCAAAGTAGACTTGCCTAACTTTTGCCTAACTTTCTTAACTTTACTCAAATCCCAATTTTGACCCAAATCATCTTCATTTCAGCACCTCCTTGGTTGAGCTTCATCTTGAGAGAAAAGAAAAGAAAGCTTCAACCTTTCATCTTCCATTCTTGCTTAAATCTTGAAAACCAACCGATTAACTCTTGAATTAGTCCACAAAATTGACTTGCTAAGGGAGTTTGAAGGTCTTGGTGGAGTTGTTTTGTAAGCAAAACCCCTAAGCTACTACCTTTCTTGAGGAGTTGAGGTATTTTGCTTAGAACTCACTCTTTGGTTCTAATAATGGTCAATTGGTGACTTATGGTAGCTAACTAGGTGATTTTATGGAAGATTTTATGGATTAGAGTAAAGTTAGCTAAATTTTTGATTTTTTTGGGAATTTTTCTGTTTTCATATGATGGTTATGGTTGGCCTTGAATTGATGGCTCTAAATTGTGTTAAATGGATCCCTTGTGTGCTAATTGCGATTGTTTGCGGAAAAATTTCGATTTTGTGCGGAAATTCCAGTTTTAGGGTTCCAATTTGCCCTGTTCTACCCGGTTCTGTTTGACAAGGTTGGAAGCCGAATTAGGCTTAGTATAAAACACGAAAGTTGTATGAAATGATGTCTTTTAGCTGCCTGTAAAATTTCAGCTCGATCGGAGTACTGTAGAATATGAAATGACCAAAATACCCTTGACTGCCCATAAGCCCTATTTTCGCGGACAGTTTTCTGTCTTCGTGGGGATTTCAATTTTTGACTCTGAAAATGCATGATTTGGCTTTGGAGGTCTTCATAAGAAATGTAAGTATATGTCTTGGCTTCAAAACGCCATAATATACACCTCAATCGGACATTGGTAGCCTGAGTTATTGTCATTTAATCATAGTGCGATTAACTAGTCCGATTGTGAGATGCTGGTTCTGTAATTTGAAATTTTGACCTAGATACACTACGAACTGGACTAAGTGGTCTTCATCAAAGTTGCAGACCTTTTGCTGAGCTTCGAAACGGTCTAAATTACACCCCAATCCGATAAGTATAGCTTCAGTTGTGTCTGTTCCGCTAAGAGACGTCAAACCTGCTATTTAGCTTTTGTCCTTAAAACTTGATTTCTAGTTGCATTCCTAGACCTGCTTTGTATTTGGATGAACTTGAGCCTAGTTGAAGGGCTATTGTATTGAGATTTCCTATGTGTTGAATTGGACTGACTTGAGGAAAAACAATGAAGCCATAAATGGCTGGAATATAGCAAAATACAGAGGGCATGCTGCCTAAAATTTTAGGGCTACACGTTTCCTTCAAGTTGAGTTGATCTTAGTAAAAATGAAGGGTTTTGAGGGTTGTTTGTAACCGTAGGACCAACTGTTATCTTTTTACTCAAAAGTCATATTTTTATTCTTCTGTACTAGTACTTAACCTGGAAAGGCGTACGACATGTAGTCGAGCCTCATTTATGCATTCCATTTACTAGGTTTGTGGATGTGCGAACTATAATTGTTTTATCTTGATTATTTTAGGGTTTCTTGGCGTTTAAAGCCACTTTGGGTAAAAAACTTTTGAAGTATCTGTACTGGAACCGGTGAGTGTACCACTCCCCTCATTTGTTGTTTAACTTGGTTTCTGCACCTGCAATCTATGATTTGAATGACTGTATCATCTGTTTATTCTGTTTGAGACGAGGGTGTACTTTATCACACTCGTTCTCTTGTCTGTCTGTATGCCTATTTACTGTGTATAATCAGTTATCTGTATCTGAGTCTGTTCGGACGTCGTTTGGAGGCTGGTATTCAACGACCTTTCTGTGACCTCTGAGCTCAACACCTGTGGCTAGTTACTCGAATCGGGCCGGCAAGGGCCTGGTCGATTAGATAACGAACCACGGTAGTCTGTTTCTGGGAATCTTTGGGTATAGAGACTCTTGATTCCGGTATACTCGAGTATTACCACTTCTGTATTTGGTATAGGTGTTTGGGCCCGGTAGGGGCATGTTTGGTGGATGGAAATTGGTGTAAAGTGAGGTCTACGGATATGTTGGTTCTATTTACGTTGACAGAGAGTCAACGGGTTCGGATCAAGTACTGCAAATGGAAATCTGGCTCCTGAGAGTCACTTGTATCCTTTCCTCATTGAATCACTGCGTCTAATTGCTTTCCTTTCTATCTGGTATATGTATCTGATTGGTTAAACGTGAAAGGCCATGATTTTACCCCATATGTTTGGTACCTCATTGAGCGTAAGTTCACCCCTTTCTGTTACCTTTGTTTTCCTTACAGGGGACAAACTTGGAAATCATGGTTTTGGAAGAAAAGGGTCAAGCTAGTATATATGTCATGTTGTTGAGCTCTTTTGAAAACGAAGCCCTAATTGTATTTTGTGTAGTATGAATACCATGGATTGCACCGTATGTTAATTTGTTCAAGATTCCAATGTAAATATATGTATAAATGTATTCCGTTGAGACTATGATTTTATGATTTGGTAAGCATGTTCTCACCTTAGTAGTTTCCGATTGTTCGTTTTCTTTGGGTCCTATCGCGCGTACTATCTTGGGTTTTTGTGAATCGACTCCGTAGTGATAGCGAGAGCTGGGCAGGCGGTCCGCTGAACCCTTTGGTTCGCCTTAGGGTGAGGTGGGGCTGTCATAGTTGCTCACTTGATGTCCAAGTTGGCCGCATTTGAAATATAAACCAGTTTTAAAATAACATAATCCAGTATGAATTTTGTTACAGATTTCACACTTAGCATCCATGCATCTCTTCTTGAAGTGTCCATTTTTTATTTTCTCCTTCTCTTTATACTTTATAGCGAGTTCATCTTCACTAGTCGTTTTACGTTTCTCTATAGTATCGTGGGAACTTCCTTCACCCCTTTCAACTTGATTATTAGGAAGGTCTTGATATACTACTTGACTATGCGAATGTGCCAATTCAAATTTATTCCGCACCTCTTTAGGGATCCCTTTATATTTCTTTTTCAATTCCACATCCTTGTGTAGCAACCCAATTTTCTCCACATACTCTTTTTTCCAGCGCCCTTCCCAGTAGTCAGCCAATTTCTTTTGAAATTCCACCTCCATTCAAAGGATGTCTATTTCCTTTTGCATACCTTCCAAATTTGTCATATCGCCGATTCCCTTAAGGTCAAATGATAGCCTGCCAGGAAAATCAAAAGATCGGAATAAATAACTAATCACAATTGGAAACTCTGGCCACATTACTCCTTCATTCTTTTGCTTGCAAGTCACCCAGTAAATATGAAACTTAACTATACTCTACTGAGGTAGATATGAATTCTAAATATAAGTACTTACTCCTATTCTTGGGTCTTTCACAAGAATTACTATCATCGCTTATCCATAAATCAAAATGTGGAATTATATTCCTTAAAGTAGAAGTTCCGCACCCTAACTCACTTTCTATTACACACTCACTTACAAACTTGCTCAAGAAGAAACTATAACCTCTTACCCCTCAATAATGCCTTTTCCATCCTCCATCAGGGCGGTTATCCTAATTTCGCCAAAATTCGTATACAAGTATAGAACTCACATTTTTGTCCCCAAAATCCCATACATAATCCAAAACTTAAATAGGAATCAAAGTCAAGTTCCTATGCGATACCCAAGAGTTAACAAGTTCAAAAGAAATACGTATATAACATGAATCAAATCGTAACAAAATCATGAAAACATGAAACAAGAATACACAGGTACGGGAGAAATGAAACAAGCTGCAATACTAGCGCCTTAACGTTCACGACGACCACAAAACTAGACATCATCCAGAGAAACCCTAACCAGACATACACGAAACTAATCCATGACGACACTCATTGATCCACTCTCGTTGATCAGTTCAATCTCAAGTCCAATGCTAGAATCTTTCACGCCTTGACTTATACCATCCAAATTTATCTCAAGTTAAATCGAGATATCGATCCTTATTCTAGTGCTCTCCACTTTTGGTACCCGGGTACAAGAATCCGAAATTATGAGAATTCACATCTCAGGCCGTACGCTCCCAGGTGCAAATCATCCAAGTTTAAGATTCCTACCTGACATACATATCTAGCTTTCTCAAGTATCATGATAAAGGTTTTATGCCTCTAACTTTCATGATTCACAACTTATGCTCATGAAGAGGACTTAGTCCTTTATACTTATTCATATAATTGGGACCATATCACCACTGTAGACACCAAATTTTTGATTTTTTAACTTTATTGGTTTAATTAATTGAATTTTGCTTTATTTGTTGCAATTCTAGGGTTTTATTTTATTTTATTTTGTTCTAGTTCATTTTATTTTATTATCTATTTTTGTCTTCATACTAAAATTCCAAAAAAAAAAAAAAATTATGCATGAACGAATGGAGAAAACAAAAATGCAGCTCCATTTTTCCAGTTTGTTTTCCGGGCATTTTTGCCCATTTTTCTACTCCATCAGATTGGCATAGTACAAGGCCATCTGGCCTTTATCTTGAACCTCAATCTCATAAGGAACGGAGGCCATCCAATGGTGTAGAAATGAGCAGAAGGAAAACGCAGCAGCTGTGCATCGTGGATACTAGGTTTTGGGTGCTTATAAGAAGCCTTGAAATGAGAAGGGATTGGGTAGAGGGCTGAGAGCATCTAATGACGGCTAAAAATCTGGAGAGAAAAAGAAAAGGGGGGAGACGAGTGGAGAATTGGGGACGATCGAGAGAAAAAGGGGACGGCAGGAAAAAAAATGCGATCGAGAGAGAGCTAAGCAGGGTGGCGGCTAAGAGTTTGAGAGAATAGAGGAAGGAACCAGAAACCGAGGGGGAGACGGCAAGAAAACAGGGAGAGGCTGGTGACGGCTGGAGAGAGTAAACACCGGCTAGGTTTTTGAGAGAAAAGAAACGAGAGAGAAAGGAGGACGGCTGATAAAAGAGCGGCGGCAGCGTGAGGAAGAAAGGAGATTTGGGGTTACAAGGACGGTGTTGTGTCATCATCACTGCCCTCCCGTTGATATCCTTCGAAGGCCTGGCAGAATCATCCGAATCCTTTCATGGTTATTCCCCCGACTCATCTTGTGATTAAGGTAATACCCTTATCCCTTAGAATTAGAAACAGTTTTCTTCAATCGTGGGTTGGCACCCTTTTTGCTATATGCCGTTCAGTGGTCCTTTGTAGCCTTTCATTTCGTTTCCGTAGGTTGTTTTAAGTTTGGGTTTTGGGATTAAAATTCACAGTGGGACTGTTATGCTTGCTTGACTTGTGTGATGTTTGCTGAGGTTGAAAACGTAGCAAAGCTTCACAGTTTTCGCCTCCTGTTGCTGTTGACTGGGTTTGTTTAGCGTTGGGTTGTATGGGTGCGCGACTTTGTTAGGCTAGAGATGGGTTTGTGCGGTCTGTGAATCTAGTAGAGTAAACGCAGAAAAGTTGCAAAATTTTACAGATTTCGCATGACCTCTTAGTCTGTCCTTTTGTTTCTTTACTTGAACTCCTGGTTTGATGGCCATTAGAATGTGTTGTATGTAATGTTCGCCGCAACAAGCTTGAAGTTGTCGGTTTTGTTGCTGCAGTTTTTCTTTTCACTTTTGGGTCCAATGTTGATAATGAGTGAGTTTGCAGTGTTTGGAGGGTGATTCTTCTTTGCAAAAAGGCTTTGGTAAACCAGAAGCTAGGAAAGGATTTGTAGCTTTGATGCTCCTTGTTTTATTCCTCCTGCATTTTTGCTGCGCTTGAACCAAACTGAAGTTGCGTATCTTTGGTTCATGGGCTAGTTTCATTTATCTCCCTCAATGGAGCGATTCGATCATGTGCATAACTGACTTTACCGCAAGCTTCATTCCTTTCTTGGCTGCATTTCTGGTCTAGTTGATTTGATTGAACCTCCTAGGATAGAAGATCTTATTTAAGGGGATGTTAACGACAATGGATTGAAACTTGATACTTTGGTTTGGTCGTTAATTTAATAGAGCTGTTTTGAGCTCTTTACGTGCAAGTATCTCTAGCTGAACTGAAAAAAGTAAAAAGCTGCTGCATTCTCTCTGCTGTTTTCCTTTCCGCGGCTGCTCACCAAGTTTTGACACCCAACTTGCTTGTTGACCTTATGTTGGAAAGAAGAAATTGGATAAGTGGTGTTTGAGTTTGCATGTTTAGGGTCTAAAACACTTGAATCATGTTCGAATACTTGCTGGAAAATAAACAATCAGGTTGCCGAACCATTTTTTTTTTGCATGCTTTTCCAGAATTTTGGATGATATCTTTCCAAGTGTTCTGATCATTTGGATTGTGATCATTATGTAGTTTGTTGCTTAGTTTAAAGTTGTGATGTTGGGTTGAAAAATATCTAATCAAAGTTGTGTATTTGAGTCGAAAATCTGGTCTGCGTGAAGAAATGGAAAGAAAAGCCGTGACTGGAAAAAATTGCAGAATGCTTTCGGTTGGAGAAATGAGTTCCTCATAGCTTGCATGCATGAAATTCCTTTTTAAAATTACATTTCAACCTCACATGTTTCCCCTTATGCTACCAAAGGCCCAATTATGTTCTAAATTCTTGCAATTAGGCCCTAGAGTAATTGCAATTTGAACCATAACTTGACCCCTCTTTGCTCTTGGACCCGTGAATTTCCCAAAATGTGTTAATTGGGCTTGAGTGATTGGTTAATATTTGCAATTGGGTCCTTGGTAGTTTTTCTATTTTTGAAATATGATCAATAATTTACTTTTCTTGGAAATTATGCATTATTTGATTTCATTTAAGTTGCAATTGGGAGGGATTTGGTGATTTTGTTTATACTTTACTATTTAATTGGTGCCTTGACCCTTTTATTATTTTGAAGCTATTTTTCCTTCATTTGATTACCATTGCAAGGGAGGTACACTCTATCCTTTATTTCCACTTTATTTGACCCTATGTGTCTATGTGATTTATGTGCTTAATTGCATGCCTTTTGAAGGTTTTCATTTTATTTATTTATTTATTTATCCACTTTATTTGTTTTAGTTTTGTATAATTATTTTCAATTTCGATCATTTGAAAGGCACTTGAATGCCAAAGTTGTAATAGCTAGGTTATTATTTTATTTATTTTATTTTATTCCTTCCCCTCTTAGATTGTAGTAGGCTTCTCCCAAATGTAATAGTTAGGGCTTTATTTGCCTATGTGTGTTTTGCATGTCTATGTGCTATGTGTTACCGCTTTCTTAGGATCTTGCATCTACATACCATGCTTATGTGTTATGTGCTATATGTGATTTACGTGTTTATTCGTTTTATTATGCTTTACATGATTTATTTGGTTGTAATAAATGCATGTCGTCACCACACTAGTCCAACGCTAGTTGTGGCCGCCGTTCCCGAATCCGCACTAGTCCAATGCTAGTTATGGCTCTTTGTTCGATTTCTCATTAGTCCAACGCTAGTGAGAAAGTAGAAATATGGGCTAGTCCAATGCTAGACCCTTAGGAGCCCCTTCGCGCGATAGATCATGATTGTGTGATAAAATCACTTCATCTCATGCATATTTTACTTTTTAGGGTCTTTTATCATTTTGTATGATATACCCTTATACATATAGCCCTTATCCCTAATTTTCCTATATATATTCCCCCCATGTATGATACATAACATTAGACTTGCATTTCATTTAAGAATTAGGATTAGGGTAGTGCATTTGCTTGCTTGGATTAGGGAATACCCCCTTGGATATGGGATATGGACGAGTTTGGTTTTCTAACCTTAGCACGCTCGTATTCCCTCTATTAAAGGGAAAATTGAGTCACGAACATTAGTCCCCCGTACCTGACATGATGCATTCCCTTAGGTCACGTATATTTGTATTTATGTAATTATCTTGTTCCTTTTCCTTTTTTTAGAGTCTCATATTTTTGCATTATTCGTGACATCTTCGAAAAATCTTTATTGGACGTCACAATTAATGTGATTGGTACCAATTAACTTCGAAGGGATATTTTGACCCCCCGATGCCCTCCTAGGTTTAGGGTTTGCATTCATATAGTACATCCAAATGTAATAAATTTTTTGGTTAAAACAAGAAAATCTTTGACTAAATCACGCAACTAGCCTTGGCTAGGTCGAAGGAGTGCCTTGGATTCTTATCCTTGCCTTCCCCTTCGTCAAATGTGACTCCCGAACCTTTTTCGTTGGTTTTCGTAGACTTGGAGTCGTTTAAAAAGGGTTTTCTACTTTGTTTCTTTAAAAATTCATTTTTTAGGTGACTTGGTACACCTTAACTCAATACCAAGTGGCGACTTCGATTTTATTTCAAAAACCCTTTTTAAAACTATTATTTTGGGTCGAAACGTCGCATCTTCAAGCCCCATTTAGACCCATGCTTTTTATTCATTTTTCAAATCAAAAATTCACTTTTTAAACCATTTATTTATTTTATAAAAAATGGGGCGCGACAACCACTTGGCCCAAACACACCCCGCGCATAGACCACATGAAGTAGCCCTGATACCACCTGTGACCACCCCACTTCCTCCTAGGGCGTACCACAGGGTTTTGCGGACCGCCTGCCCAATTCTCGCCAGGACTCGCTCACTCACTTCAATATAACGGGTTACAACTTCAAAAGTAAATGAAACAGCAGTTCCCAAATTTAGGATGTACATTTATACTCAGTTCTATCTCAAATATTCATATATTTTCCAAAATAACAAAAGATTCAAATTCTAGATAACTTCAACCCTAATCGAGCACTAGCACAAGTACAATCACAAAAGTCAAAACTAGATAACACCAGCTTGTACTAGCCTCACGCCAATGCTCGTCTTACCTATAAGGAAAACAAAACTAATAGGATGAGCCAAAGCTCCGCGAGGTTCCAAAACATCATGCAAACCCAAGTAACAAGTTGACTATTGTATAAAACTTGAAATTTCAAAGTAGTAAGCATAAGAGTTCATAAAAATGTGCAATAACACTTCAAATAGCAAATTATTAGATATCTAACATTTTCAGGTAAAAAGATACAGTCTGCTCTCGCGAGCAGGTTCTGTGGCCACTTGTTCAAAATCTGTTGACATTCCGTCAACCATGGAATTATAACAAGTCCAGTAGAGCACCACTTAACTCCAATCTCCGTCCACCAGTGAAACCCCCTACCGGGCCCGAACTCCAAGATAAAAACTGGTGATAATACTCGAGCATACCAATTAGTTGTGGAGATAACACTTCACTCGACAGAACAAGAGACCTATGGTTCGTTATCTAATCGACCAGGCCCTGCCGCCTCGACTCAATTAATTAGCTAGTGGGATTTGGGTTCCCAAGCAGTCAATATAGTCGATGATATAACATCTCCAATTGACTTAATCAAGATAAAAGTACGGAGATGAAATGAGAAGCACCTCCCACTCGGATTGAGTGTGGTACATGTTGCCGCTCAGCACTTACAAGTCAAGCATAAGTATAAACACAAATACAGGTCAATCAAGTTCAAGTAAGTACAAGATCATTCAAGAAGAGGAGGACGAGTGCGAATAAGGGCACACTCGCCTAGCCCTAACCAAGTCACAAATAATTCCTAGCATGCCACATTTCCACGCATTTCAAGTATTTCAAGTCAATATACAAGTAACATGCAAATCAAATTACTTGTACATGCATGAATGAAATATCAAGTGTTTAGTTGAGTTAGGTCATGTGCGATAAAGTACACACTCGCCTATGAATGTCAAATCAAGCGTTTAGTAAATTTCTAGCAACAATGAGCAGCGAACATGCAGTTGGAACACTCACCAATGATTTACTGCTTTCCAAAACTAAGTTTAGGTTCAACTCCCTGGTTAGAGTCAAAATCTGTGATAAAATATCGAATAGCAACTTGAAATCAAATAGGGTTTCAAAATATAAGAGTTTCACTTAAAGAAAATCAAGTAAATAGAACTCATTTAAGTAGTTCTCATTTTACTTATCAAACCCTAGAAAATTCATGTTCTCTCTTTTAGTTTCGATAAAGAAGCGTTTAAAACTTTTAAGTTCGCAACTTGGTATAAGAAACGAGAAAATCTTGTTTAAAGTGGTCGCTACATTCTCGTTATAAAATATATAAGTTTTGGCAAAAATTTCTGTTTATACGTCCCTACTAAGGGGAACTCAAATACCCTAAACAATCTAGATTCAATTCAACCAAGAATCACCACTCAAGTTCCAATCTCACTTGCTTGATGTGACGACCCAAAAAGTATGAGTGTGAGAACCCGAAAATTTTCTAATTTTCTAGGGTTTATTTAATTTAATCGCCCGCCTTTTCTACAGTTTCTTTATTAGAAAAATTCTCCAAATAAAGTTTATGAGCAAAAATAGTTTTAAAATGATTTTTCTAGTATCGGTTAGTTTTTGAGAAATTAAGAGCGTATTTTGAACGTGGGACCCGCAAGTGCGGTAAACGCAATATATTTTTGACAACTTCTTGGAATTTTGTATTTAGTGATATTATTTTACAAGGTGTTAAGATATTTGTATTGGAGAGACAAAAAGATAAGTTTTGAACCAAAAGGTGACAAGTGTCACCATAAGATTAAGTCTTGGACTTTGACCATTTGACTTTACCTTTACCTTTACCAAATAAATATCAAAAAATTGCCAAAAATCATCCTTATTTCTAAAGCTTCATAGCCGGCTCTCTCTCAAAGGAAAAGAAAGAAAAGCTCTCAATTTCTTCCTTCTATTTCTTGCTCAATCTTCAAATCCAACCAATAAAACTCCAAATCATTCCATAAAATCTCTTTGCTAAGTGGTCTTGAGGTGTTTTGTGGAGTTGTTTGGAAAGCTAAGGTGACTAGTTGCTCTATCTCTTGTATTGCTAAGGTGAGTTGTGAAGGACCCCTCTCCTTCCTCTAATGATGTTCAATTCATGATTGGTGGTGGTATAAGATGCACTTTTATGGATTAAATCTTGATTTTGGTTGAATTGGTGAAGTTTTATAATTATTGGGGATTTTTCTGTTTTCATATGAATATGATTATGGGGTCATGTATGATGATTGTAAATGATGTTTAATGACTCTAGGAGGTGGAAAAAGTGATTAATTGCAACCAATTTCTGTTTTGGACCAAAAATTGAAAAGTGAGGGTTTTGTGATGAACATTCTGTCCGAATTTTTAGGTCCTAGATAGAAGCCGAATTAGCCTTATCTCAAAACATGAAAGTTGTAGAGAATGACATTTTAGAGGCTCCTACAAAATTTTAGGTCAATCGGAGTTGTGTAGAGTGAGAAAAGTTGAAATTACTATTGCTGTTCTGGTTTACCCGAAATTGGGATTTGCGACTGTAATTGGTTGTTTTGGTCAGGATTTCTTCCGAATTGGTTGTTGAGGTCTTCTGATGAAATTTAGACCTGTTTCTTAGCTTTCAACGGGTTTTGGAATTTCTGGATTTGGACTTGTAGAGCCTGAGTTATGATGTTTCCGCTAGAATGCGTTTTGGTGAATCTGTTTTACGTTGTTGCTGAAGTATCTTGTATTTTTGACCTGTTTTCACTCGAAACTGGGTTGAGTGACCTTCTGCAATATTGTAGCCCTATCTCTTAGCTTCGAAACGGTGTATCTTGTACCTTCATCCGACAATCGTAGTGCCTTTGGTGCCATTACCGCAAAATGACGTCAAAACTGTTTTTCTGGTTTTGAGCTTAACTTTCATTTCCGGACTTTTCCGTAGTTTGACTTGTACTAGTACTACTTGGAACTTGCTGAATGACTATTAGATGAACTTGTTGTTGTGTGTGTACCTTTGGGACTGGCTGAGGAAATAATGAAGCCATGATGGCTGGAAAAGTTAGCAAATTCAGGGGAAGTGCTGTCCGAACTTTGAAGGGATTTGTTTGCATTGAGTTTGTGATCTAAGACTCGGATTTGAGCAAGGCAATGATATATGATGGATGGTTTCTGAGCCATGGAGGTGAGTGACCCTAAACTATTTCCAAAGTACTTGTGAAATGTTTCTTACATTATTTACTTTTGAACTGTTTCCAAAGCTATTTTTGAACTGTTTTCTTGCATATCATGCGTGCTTATATGAAAGTGTTCCTTGTTTGATATATTTCCTTGACTTCATGACTTGTATTATTGATTGATAATGTGTTACGTGCTTTGAATGATTTCCAAAACGAGCTTTCTAGGCGAGTGTGTATTTTATCGCACTCGACCTAAATCAATGTGAAATTTTCATGATAAATGATTAAATGCTACTTGCGCATGAATGTAAGCCTTTTGGGCTGAACTGGCCATTGCCCCTTGTTACCGGTCGTCTCGAGCCAGAAACGGACTCGGTCGGGCGATTAGGGACCTGGGTGAACGTTTGGTATACTCGAGTATTACCTTTGTAGGTTGGTGGAGGTTGGTGGAAAATGATGCAATTTCAAATGAAAAAAAAAAAGGAAATGACAGGAGAACGAACGTATCTTTTCATGAATGTTACTATCGCTTTCCATTGTACATGTTTCTTGAATTATTGATACTCCATATTTAATGTTTTGTAAATGTTGTAATTGTTTCTGGACTTATCATTTGATTTATGACATCATTGAAAAGAAATATTGTTAAATCGATTTGATTACTGATTTTCTGGTTACTCGCTGAGCTTCAAGCTCACCCCAAAAATATTTTATTCCCCTCCACAGGGCTCAAAGCGAAGGAAGGCTTGTAGTACTTGTGCGCGTGATTGGATGGCCTTTATGTTGTACAGTTTGGATTTGGAATCATTTTATGTATAGTTGGGAATTGTTTCCACTTCGCTTTTGACATGTAATTATTGGAGAATGTGATGTAATATTTGAGATTTATCTTGTAATCTGTTTGAGGAATGTAGTGAACGACTGAGTCCCGGCGAGAGCTGGGCAGGCGGCCCGTCGAACCCTCTGGTTCGCCTTAGGGGGAGGTGGGGCTGTCACACTTGAACTTCACGAAATAAAACGGACAGCGTTTCCTTTGTGTTTTCCTAATTTTCAAGCCGTTACAAGGATTTATTTTCTTCTCAAATCAACACACAAGTAACAAGATAAAATAACTCTTAATCTAGGCCATAAAACCATCTAATTGTAGCTCATTTCTAGCATATATCATCACAATATCAAAGCTGAAAATCTCTCTATTAAAGCTGAAATTGTGGAACTAAAGCTGGAAATTTCTAGTTGAAAACTAAAAAGTCATAATAAAGCTATAAATCTTCACACAAGTCCATAACAAAGCTAAATACCATCATATCATAGCTGAAAAACACAAATCAAGGCTGGAAAATGAAACCCTAAGCTGGAAAATTCCACCAACTTCACAAATCCATGATATCTTCCATACAACTTCCATATTCAAGTCATCTATCCAATAAAATGCAAGATAAGAGAGATAAGAAGAGATTCTTAGCTTAATACCTTCAAACCTCAAGGAAAAACACAAAACCAAGGTTGCCTCTGCAAGATTACTCCGCCCCAAGCTTCCTTGTCACCTTGTTGCAAGTTTGTTCAGTTTATTTTTTGTGATTTCAACTCAAACAAGGCCAGAATCAAGATGGAAATTGAAGCTCTCTCCTCCCTATTTTCTCTCCAAACTCACAGCCAAACCAAGCAAGAAATAAAGAAAAACTAGTCCAAGAGAAAGATAAGAAGAAAGGAAATGGTCTTAGTCAAACATCTCTTGGATTGCCAATACTTCTCACCACCAATTTTCCTCTTTTTTTTTTTCTTTTCCTCTTGTTTTTAGGTCAAGAATTTTGGCTGGTCTAAGGGTCAAATTAGGGAGAATTAAATGAAATAAAATCAAGGAGATTAAGGTAAGAAAATATTGTTCAAGCGGTGTACTTGACCGGTAACAAACGGCGCACGTCAGTTCAAGCTTATTTTCCTTAACTCTCTCATACTTTTGTTTTAACTTATGATTCACTAACTTATTATTAGCACTTCTAATCACATATTTCCTCTTAATTAATACCCGCTCTTATCCATCAAATTTAGTACACACACCTTACCAAGTGATCACACTACCAAAATGCACCAAAAACACACCAAAAACCCTAGTATGCACCATTCCTTTAGAAAATTCATAATTTAAGATATAATTATCAAAAATTCATACAACTTGGCCTATTAAACATAGAATTCAAATACTAATAATCTTTAGAAGACACCTCAAAGACATTCAGTTCATAAGTTGGGCCAAATTAGGCCGTAAGCTACTATAACATTCCTATTTTTACTTGTGCAGGGCAGAATTTTCAGTCAACTTGGCCAATTTTATGGAATTATAGAGATTGAATCAAACTTTGAATTTTATACCGTAGGAAGCCCTATGAGTCTAGTTTCAAACCCAACAAACAAAACTCAATTTTGACTTTCCTATACGAAGTTCTAACCAATTTCCCAAAACTGCGCAGAGGCTCCTGCGAAAATTTTAAGATTTTCTAACTTGACATTATAAAACTTTTCTTAACAAAATTCACTTCCTTGGCTCAAATTCAACCATTAAAACAACCAAGAATCTAAGGCAAGTAAGTTCAAATAAGAGTTATAAAGACAAGTAAAATTTCGGAGCCTCACACTCTCTCCCCTTTAAAAGAATTTCGTCCTCGAAATTCTAACCTTTGCTCGCACAAAACTTGACGTTACAGGATTTTTCTCTAATTCCTAAGTGGCTTTCTCTTACTCATAGTACTGCTACAAACTTAACTAGAGAGAAAATCTTATCACGTAAGGGCTAAGCTAATATGCTAAAGAAGTTTAACAAAGATATTAAAATGTGTAGGGTAATATAGGCTTAAGAACTCGATGAAAAGAGAAAGCGATAACTATTGTGACGACCCCATCTCCCCCTAAGGCGTACCCTAGGGTTTAGCGAGTCGCCTGCCCAACTCTCGCCATGACTCACTCACTCACTCAAAACTCGAGACAATAATTTACATCCATAGAATAATAAATAACATAATAATTCAAAATTAATATATACATTGATGTTCAAACCCAGATACAAGGTTTCGACACACCAAAATACTTTAAAGTGTTTACAATTCAAGTACAATCAACCCTAGTCGGGTGCTAGAGTGAGTACAATTACAAAATTCAAAACTACTAGACCACGCTGGTCTTTACAAGTCTCACGCCTCGCTCGTACCCCTGTAAGGAAAACAAAACTAACGGAGTGAGCTAAAACTCAGTGATGTTCCAAATAGAATTGACCATTAATTAACAGTGAATGTATCATAATAGTGAAATAGCGAGCATAACAAGTCAAGAAAATGAGCAATATACTTTGGATCGCCAATATTTCACATTCCGTATTCCATGTAAAAGGATACAGTTGCCTTTGTAGCTTGATCAAGTAGTAGTTGACACTCCGTCAACTTGCAAATAAGGTAACTAGTCTAGCAGTACACCACTTAACTCCAATCTCCGTCCACCAATCAAAACCCTTACCGGGCCCGAACTCCACAATAAACACTGGTGGTAATACTCGAATATACCGATTAGTCGAAGAGATAACACTCCACTCGACATCACTAACTACCCAGGGTTCGTTATCTAATCGACCAGGCCCTTGCCGGCTCGACTTGATTAACAAGCCACAGGGTTTCTAGAATTGCAGACAAGATACAATTCATATGCATGTATATCAATTCAATTGAAATCAATGAACAAGAATAAATCACATTAGGGCAAGCGCGATAAAGTACACTCTTGCCCTATCAATCCACTCATATATCATGTAATCACATTAGACAAGTATTAAACACAAGTGTCAAGTTCAATCAGGTATTTGGATGCACTCACCAAAAGATGTAGTGCCTTTACGGGTCACGTTCGGGTATTACTCCGTGTTTGGAGTCCAAATCTGCGAGAAAACAATGTTTAAGAGTTTTGAAAATTAACTAAGGTTCGAAACTTAAACGTTTTGTTTAACGAGAATCAAGTAATTGAAACTCATTTAGAGAATATTCGTAAAACTCTTGCTCGCTCTTCAAACGGTGAAACTTTGAAGCAATTATATTTTGAAATACCATTTGAGTCGAAGAAACGAGGAAAACGTATTTCTATTAGTTGTAAATTTCATTTTTTCAGGGGTACAAGTTTCGGCCGAATTCTAACTTATATACCTCCACAAAAGGGGACTCAAATAACTTAGACAATTCGAGTTAGATTCGTTCTCAAATCCTTACTCAAGTCTCGAGTATCTCTACCTAGCCCTCAAGTGAAAATTTGGGCAACACGCCCTTTGGGTTTACCTATTTTCCAGCCATTTATGGCTTCATTATTTTTCTCAATTCAGCCCCACAATCACACAAAAGTAATGTTACTAATATAGCCCTTCAATTAGGCTCCAAAATCATCCAATTACAACACAAGTCTAATAATACAATCGGAAATCAGTTTTGAAGACAAAAAGCTAAACAGCAGATTTGACATCTTATACCATTTTGGTCACAACTAGAGCTACGTTTATCGGATTGGGGTGCACCTTATACCATTTCAAAACTAAGACCAAGAGTTACAACTTTCATAAAGGCAACATAACCCAATTCATAGCTGATCTAGGTCGAATTTGCAAATTATAGAACCAGAAGTTCATGGTCAGTCTGGTTGTTAGTACTGAATTCAAATGGTAATAAATCAAGCTACACAATTCCGTTTGAGGCGTTTCCTGATGCGTTGGAAAGCGGAAACATAGGGCTAAAAGTTTTGTGTTTTGGCCAAAGGCTGATTTGATACGGATCAAGGTGAAAAATGAAACCAAACTTGTGAAATCTCAAAACTGTCCACGAAATGAGGCTTTTGATAGTCAGGGGTATTTCGATCATTTTACATGCTATAGTACTAAGATCGAGCTAAAATTTTACAGGAAGCTATATAACATCATTTTCTACAAATTTCATGTTTTAACCTAAGCCTAATTCGGCCTCTAACATACACGAATAAAGCTGGTCAGAACAGAACAGTTTCAATCCTTAAATCTGGAATTTAATGCATTCAAGGTATAAACTTCACATTTCTAGCTTGAACCACTACTTCAACTTCCTATACAAGATTATAGACATCATATACTCTCTAAACAACAAGGAATACAACTGAACAACTCAAACCCTAACTCAAAATCCACCATATCCATCAAAACTACCAAAAGAACTATGATTTACCACAAGTATGAGTTGTTATCCAAACTTAATCAAGTTGAAGGAAGAGATAAAGGAAAGGCAACCATGTACCTATCTAAGATGCTTGCAAGAGAAATCTTTCACCTTTCCTTTCCAAACTTTAGCACCCTAAGCTTCCTAAACTCCCAATTTAGAAGTTAATCGGTTTAGATTTTCGGTTTTCTCTCCACTAAGCTAGGAATCAAGATGGAATGAAGTGAGCTTTCTCTCTTGTTTTCTTTCCTTAAGTCTCGGCTGGAATGGCAGAAATGAAGAGGAAAAGAAGTGAATTTGGTGATAAATATGAAAGAAATTGGTTGGTCAACAACCTTGGGATGTTCGCCACTTGTTGCCTCAAGATTGCATCTTGAATTTTTTTTCTTTTCCTTTCTTTTTTTAGTCCAGAATTTTGGCTCTCTCACTAGGATAATTAGGGCTGATATTTTTGCACTAATGACAAGGAGATTAAGTTAATAAAGTAGTGGTGAAGTGGTGTGTTCAATCGGTAGTGAACGGTAAACGTCGGTTCACATCGTTTCCCTAACTCGTACGTACTAGGATTTTCACTTATAACTCACTAACTTATCATGATTACTTCTAATCACACATTTAATATCATCTAAAACTCACTCTTAATCACTAAATTTAGTACACACTCCGTACCGATTACTCACACTACTAAAAGGCGTAAAAACCCTAGTTTATCTTAACGATGAAAGTGAAAAGGAAACCCTTGGTTCTATGATTAATTGTAACTATTGGGGAAGTGAATGAATAGTAAAGCTAATATAAGGTAATAATTTCCAAATTAAAGGGAATTTTAAAAAAAATATAAGGGATTTTATAAGTTCTCACACTCTCTCCCCCTTAAGAGAATTTCGACCTCCAAATTCATACATTTTTCTGTAAATAGATCTGGATACTTTTCTTGCATGTCCTTCTCTAGCTCGCAGGTTGCTTCCTCTACCTCATGGTGTTTCCATAGAACCTTCACTAGTGAAATCTGCTTGTTTCTCAAGTCCTTCACATTCCTATCTAATACTCGAATAGGTCGTTTCTCATAGGTTAAAGACTCCTCTAGTTCAATATCTTCTGGTGGTAAAATGTGAATCGGATTCGGATGATATTTCTTAAGCAAAGAAACATAAAAAATATCATGGATCAGAGACAAACTAGCTGGTAACTCAAGTCGATAAGCCACCTTTCCTATTCGCTGGAGTATACTGAAAAGTCCTATATACCTCGGTTGCAACTTTTTCCCTTTTCCTGCTTTAATTTTTCCTTTCAATGGAGTAACCCTAAGAAATACTTTATCTCCTATCTCAAACTCCAAATCCTTCCTCCGATGATCAGCATAACTCTTTTGTCGGTTTTGGGCCGTTTGAAGCCTCTGACGAATCACCTTTACCCTTTTGTAGGCTTCCTCAACCCATAGTATTGTAGCCGGATCTATGATCTTTCTCTCTTCTACCTCATCCCAATAGATTGGTGATTCACACCTTCATCCATACAATGCTTTATATGGGGCCATTTGGATAGACGAATGGTAACTATTGTTATACGCAAACTCAACCAGGGTTAAATATTGGCTCCAACTCCCTCCCAAATCTACAATACAGGCTCTCAGCATATCTTCAATAGTTTGAATGGTTCTCTCAGATTGTCCATCGGTTTGAGGATGATACGTTGTACTATAGTTCAACTTAGTTCCTAGAGCCTCTTGCAACTTTTGCCAGAATCGAGATACAAATCTGGGGTCTCTATAGGATACGATGCTCACTGGTACCCCATGTAATCTCACTACTTCATCCATATAAAGTTTGACAAGTTTCTCCAAAGAATATTTTATATTAACTGGCAGGAAATGTGCGGTCTTAGTTAAGCGGTCTACTATCACCCAAATCGCATCATGACCTTTTTGAGTTCGTGGTAACCCCGATACGAAACCCATTGTTATATGCTTCCACTTCCATTCAGGGATCTCTAAAGGTTGTAACAGACCCGACGGTTTTTTATGCTCAGTTTTCACTTGTTGGCACGTAAGACACTTTGGTACAAACTGGGCAATCTCCACCTTCATATTATCCCACCAATACAGACTTTTAAGATCCTAGTACATTTTACCACTACCTGAATACACCGTATATTTAGAACGGTGAGATTCCTCCAAAATCTCCTTCCTTAGTTCTTCATTCTTAGGTACCACGATGTGATTTTGAAACTTTAAAATCCCATCAGACCCTAGGTTGAAATCAGGCAATTCTCCCTTCTTTACTCTTTCCACCCACTTTTGTACCGTTGGTTCTGTCATTTGGCCCTCTTTAATCTGTTCCAACAGTGTCGACTTCACCTCAATATTTTCAAAAATAACTTTCTGTGGCTTCAGACGAGGGTTCCATTCACATACATCCTCCAACAAGCTCCACTCTCCCACCATTAAGCTTGCTAATTGAGCCTTTCGACTTAGAGCATCTGCTACAAGGTTGGCCTTTCCTGGATAGTAATTAATCATACAGTCATAGTCTTCTAAAAACTCCACCCACCAACGTTGTCTCAGATTTAGCTCTTTCTGAGAAAATAAGTATTTAAGACTCTTATGATCCGTGTATATCTCAAATGTCACCCCGTATAAATAATGCCGCCATTTCTTCAAAGCAAACACAACCGCTGCAAGCTCTAAGTCATGGGTTGGATAGTTTTGCTCATGAGACTTTAACTTACGAGATGCGCAGGCAATCACATTCATAGTTTGCATTAAAACACACCCTAACTCTTCTCTCGAAGCATCGGTATAAACCGTATAGCTATCCTTCCCATTGAGCAAAGCTAGTACTGGAGCCATGGTCAATTGCTTCTTAAGCTCTTGGAAACTATTCACTCACTTAACATCCGAAATGTACTTTCCTTGTTTCTTTGTCAAGTCAGTTAGGGGTCCCGCAATTCTCGAGAAATTCTTTATAAACCGGCGGTAGTACCCCGCTGACCCAAAAAGCTTCGTACTTCAGTAGGATTCTTTGGCTGTTTCCATTTAGCTACAGCTTCCACTTTGGCCGAGTCCACAGTAAGTCCATCCTTTGAAATTATATGGCCTAGGAACGCCACTTTCTCTAACCAAAATTCACACTTGCTGAACTTGGCAAACAACTGGTGCTCTCTTAGGGTTTGTAATACTATTCTCAAGTGCTGTTCATGCTCCTCCCTTGTCTTCGAATACACTAGGATATCGTCAATAACACCATCACAAACTTATCCAAATAGGGTTTAAACACTCGATGCATTAGATCCATGAATGCCGTTGGGGCATTGGTTAAACTAAAAGGCATTACCGCAAACTCGAAATGCCCATATCGAGTGTTAAAGGCCGTTTTTGGCACATCTTCCTTTCTAATTTTCAATTGATAATACCCTTGTCAAAGATCCAACTTAGAGAACGCCACAACCCCTTGTAATTGATCAAACAACTCATCGATATGGGGCAAAGGATATTTATTCTTAATGGTTACTGCATTCAATCCTCGATAATCAATGCATAACCTTAAACTTCCGTCCTTCTTTTTAACAAATAGCACTGGAGCGCCCCATGGTGACTCGCTCTCATGTATGAATCCCCATTCTAGCAAGTCTTGCAATTGAAATTTTAACTCCTTAAGTTCGGCGGGTGCCATTCGATAAGGGATTTTTGAAATCGGAGTAGTTCCAGGAGCTAGGTCAACCTTAAATTCAATCTCTCTTTCGGGTGGCAATGACGCCAACTCCTCCGGGAACACGTCTGGATACTCATTGATCACCGGTATATCTTCTAACTTAATCTTTTCTCCTGGGGTATCAACCAGAAAAGCTAGGTAACCCCGTACCCCATGACTAAGCAATTTTCTAGCCCTTATTCCCAAAATGAGAGCAGATGAAACTAACATACCCCTCATGTCTAATTTGACAGTTGCCTCACCCGGTACACAAAATTCGACCACCTTCATCCTACAATCTACCCGAGCATGATAATGAACTAGTCAATCCATGCCTAGAATAACATCGTACCCCTTAATGGATAGACTTATGAGGTCAACTACTAACTTTCGCTCACCGATCCAAATGTCGCAGTTTCTATACACCTCATTCGCAAGTAAAGTTTGATTGCCCGTAGGTGTCTTTACTTCTAGGTCATATGGTAATCTTTCAGCTTTCACATCAATTCCAAGCATAAATATGGGGCTAACAAAAGAATGGGTAGCACCAGGGTCTATCAAAATTTTGACTAAACGATGGAAAACAGGAATCATACATTGGTTGGCTTCGGGTTTGATTTGCCAGCCGACTGAGTATCGCTGATTAGTGGGCAATTTGCAATCTGGTGCTCTATACTCCCACACCATAAACACTTCCGAGCTTTTCTCCAACAGTTATCCTCGGTATGGTTTGATTTCCCGCAATATCCACACGATACTCGGGAAGCGGAGGTCTGGCCTCCCTGTGGAACACCTCTTCTCTGTCCTCTTCTACTTTGGCCTCATCTCGGAGTATCTCCCCTCGATGTACCCGTAAACCTTCCCCCTCCATCTCCACGACCGACTTTAAAGGGTGGTATGATTCGATCACTCTATGCCGGCCCTTGATGTCCACCAGGCGTCCGTCTCCGTTTTGCATGAAAATTTCTTACTTGTGCCCTGGCAATCTCTATTCTGCGGGCCTTCTCCAAAACCTCCGTGAAAGTGTTAATCTGGGCCGCCGCTAAGGCCTCCTGTATCTCTACATTGAGCCCCTACACAAACTTTCTTACCCTTCTTTGCTCCGTGGCTATCAATTCAGGAGCAAATTTGGATAATTTTGTAAACTGAGTCTCATACTCAGCTACACTTAAATTTCCCTGACGGAGCTTAATAAAATCGTCCTCTCTCTTCTCCTGGATGATAGGTGGGAGGTATTTTTTCGTTAAATTCCCACACGAAATTCAACCAGGTCCATGCGGTTCCCTCTCTCTCCCACTTAGCTCTAATTACATTCCACCAAACCCTGGCTGGACTCTCAAACTGAAAAATAGCAAATTGCACTTGCCTATCCTCTGCATAGTTTAAAGCGGCGAATATATTGATCATGGTTTCTAACCATCTTTCCGCTACCTCAGGGTCCGGTCCTCCCAGGAACTTAGGAGGAGAGAGCTTTTGGAATCTCTCTAGGGCCCTATCTTGCCCCATTTCTGGATCCCTAGGTTGATTCACAGGGGTTTGACCCTGTTGCTCTACCAATCGGGCAAGGATATTAGTCATCTGTCGAATTGCCATCGCTACCTGATCCCCCCATTCCGCTCGGGGTCCAAGTTGCGGCTCAGCTGTTTCACCTCTTTCCCCTCTCGGTTCTTGCACCGATTCCTGTGTCTGTCTACCCCCACACCCACGATTAGAGCCACGCCCTCGAGTAACTCCCTGATCCTGGCTTCTTCTACCTTCCATGATTCTTGACTAACCAACTATATAAATATAAACAAAATAAGGTATGGCTCAAATAAAATGTTTCCAAATCATAAAATAGAGGCCATAAAACACATTCAAAATAAACATTGCCTTCATATACATAGCAAAATAAGTCACATAACAAGTTAGAAAGTACTATACATGCCAACCTAGTCAAGTCAAAGACTTATACTAGCCAAGGGACATAGAACAAAACAAACCCCATTTACATCCACCTTAACACGTCAAATTCAAAAACAAAAGGGAACGTGTCATCCCACTATGTCCCTAACTACCTCACAAAAATCTCTCAAACCCTAAACTAAGATTCTAGGTGGATGCCGACCCAACTAACTCCGTAGGTAAAACCGGCTCCTCCTCCAGATCCTCCGCAGGATCCACCTCCGGGTCCTCCTCAGGATCCTCCTCCGGATCACTGGGAGCCGCAGGCCTTTGACCCTCCTCGGCCAAGTCTTGAGGCACATTCTCCACTAGAGCCCCGCACTCAGTCAAGATACGGTCGGTCCGGTCTCTGACGTCTCTAACTACCTGAACAAGACGACCAGTAGTTTCCTGAGCCTGCTCTCTGAAGGCATCAGTCCGCTCCTGCTCCTTCAGAATCGAAGCCTCAAGCTCTCGGATCCTGGCCCCCTGTACTCAGAGGACTGCCTGGAGATGCTCTATCTCCGTCTGACATCTAAGATTGGCACTACCTAACCATCTTCTCTCATCGTCCATGGCAAGTACTACCCTATCGGGGTAGGAGTAGGTCTTCTAACAGTCGCAACGTCGAATCTTGCGCGCCGGAGACCATCGACACACGAGCCCACCGGGACTCTCCTGATAGGTAAGTAAACGACATATAGGCCTCTCAAGGTGCACCTGGTCAGTAGGTACGGGCTGAGATGGCCCGGCACCCCCAGTAGCATCTTTACCCTCCATCACCTACATTACAATGAACAGTGCAAAAGTAAACAAGTGAAACATATAAATCGAAGCTAAAGTTCTATTCTCAAGTGTAAAATCCTAGCCTATCATAACCAACCTATCACCAAGAAATATCAAGTATAAATCACTCAATCAACCCAAATCAATTCAAACCTAGGCTCTGATACCACCTGTGACGACCCCACCTCCCCCTAAGGCGTACTCTAGGGTTGAGTGAGTCGCCTATCCAGCTCTCGCCAGGACTCACTCACTCACTCAAAACTCGAGACAATAACTTACATCCATAGAATAATAAATAACACAATAATTCAAACTTAATATATACATTGATGCTTAAACCCAGATACAAGGCTTCGACACACCAAAATACTTTAAAGTGTTTACAATTCAAGTACAATCAACCCTAGTCGGGTGCTAGCATGAGTTCAATTACAAAATTCAAAACTACTAGACTACACTAGTCTTTACAAGTCTCACGCCTCGCTCGTACCCCTGTAAGAAAAATAAAACTAACGCAGTGAGCTAAAACTCAGTGATGTTCCAAATAGAAAATTAACCATTAATTAACAGTGAATGTATCATAATAGTGAAATAGCGAGTATAACAAGTCAAGAAAATGAGCAATATACTTTGGATAGCCAATATTTCACATTCCGTATTCCACGTAAAAGGATATAGTTGCCTTTGTAGCTTGATCAAGTAGTAGTTGACACTCCGTCAACTTTCAAATAAGGTAACTAGTCCAGTAGTACACCACTTAACTCCAATCTCCGTCCACCGACCAAAACCCTTATCGGGCCCGAATTCCACAATAAACACTGGTGGTAATACTCGAGTAGACCGATTAGTCGAGGGGATAACACTCCACTCGACATCACTAACTACCCAGGGTTCGTTATCTAATCGACCTGGCCCTTGCTGACTCGACTTGATTAACTAGCCACAGGATTTCTAGAATTCCAGACAAGATACAATTCATATGCATGTATATCAATTCAATTGAAATCGATGAACAAGAATAAATCACATTAGGGCAAGTGCGATAAAGTACACTCTTGCCCTATCAATCCACTCATATATCATGTAATCACATTAGACAAGTATTAAACACAAGTGTCAAGTTCAATCAGGTATTTGGATGCACTCACCAAAAGATGTAGTGCTTTTACGGGTTACGTTCGAGTATTACTCCGTGTTTGGAGTCCAAATCTGCGAGAAAACATTGTTTAAGAGCTTTAAAAATTAACTAAGGTTCGAAACTTAAACGTTTTGTTTAAAGAGAATCAAGTAATTGAAACTCATTTAGAGAATATTCGTAAAACTCTTGCTCGCTCTTCAAACGGTGAAACTTTGAAGCCATTATATTTTGAAATACCATTTGAGTCGAAGAAACGAGGAAAACGTATTTCTATTAGTCGTAAATTTCATTTTTTCAGGGGTACAAGTTTCGGCCGAATTCTAACTTATATACCTCCACAAAAGAGAACTCGAATAACCTAGACAATTCGAGTTAGATTCGTTCTCAAATCCTTACTCAAGTCGCGAGTATCTCTACCTAGCCCTCAAGTGAAAATTTGGGCAACACGCCCTTTGGGTTTACCTATTTTCCATCCATTTATGGCTTCATTGTTTTTCTCAATTCAGCCCCACAATCACACACAAGTAATGTTACTAACATAGCCCTTCAATTAGGCTCCAAAATCATCCAATTATAACACAAGTCTAATAATACAATCGAAAATCAGTTTTGAAGACAAAAAGCTAAACAGCAGATTTGACATCTTTTACCATTTTGGTCACAACTGGAGCTACATTTATTGGATTGGGGTGCACCTTATACCATTTCAAAACTAAGACCAAGGTTTACAACTTTCATGAAGAAAATTTAACCCAGTTCACATCTGATCTAGGTCGAATTTGCAAATTACAGAACCAGAAGTTCATGGTCAGTCTGGTTGTCAGTACTGAATTCAAACGGCAATAAATCAAGCTACATAATTCCGTTTGAGGCGTTTCTAGATGCGTTGGAAAGATGAAACATAGGGATAAAAGTTTTGTGTTTTGGCCAAGGCTGATTTGATACGGATCAAGGTGAAAAATGAAATCAAACTTGTGAAATCTCAAAACTGTCCACGAAATGAGGCTTTTGACAGTCAGGGATAGTTCGGTCATTTCATATCCTACTGTACTCCGATCGAGTTGAAATTTTACAGGCAGCTATATAGAATCATTTCCTACAACTTTTATGTTTTAACCTGAGCCTAATTCAGCCTATAATATACACGAATAAAGCTGGTCAGAACAGAGCAGTTTCAATCCTTAAATCTGGAATTTAATGCATTCAAGGTATAAACTTCACATTTTTAGCCTGAACCACTACTTCAACTTCCTATACAAGATTATAGACATCATATGCTCTCTATACAACAACGAATGCAACTGAACAACTCAAACCCTAACTCAAATCCACCATATCCATCGAAACTACCAAAAGAACTATCATTTACCACAAGTTTGAGTTGTTATCCAAACTTAATCAAGTTTAAGGAAGAGATAAAGGAAAGGCAACAATGTACCTCTCTAACATGCTTGCAATAGAAATCTTTCACCTTTCCTTTCCAAACTTTAGCACCCCAAGCTTCCTAAGCTCCCAATTTAGAAGTTAATCGGTTTACCTTTTCGGTTTTCTCTCCACTAAGCTAGGAATCAAGATGGAATGAAGTGAGTTTTCTTTCTTGTTTTCTTTCCTTAAGTCTCGGCTGGAATGGCAGAAATGAAGAGCAAAAGAAGTGAATTTGGTGATAAATATGAAAGTAATTGGTTGGTCAACAACCTTGGAATGTTCGCCACTTGTCGTCTCAAGATTGCATCTTGAATTTTTTTCTTTTCCTTTCTTTTTTTATTCAAGAATTTTGGATCTCTCACTAGGATAATTAGGGCTGATATTTTTGCACTAATGACAAGGAGATTAAGTTAATAAAGTGGTGGTCAAGTGGTGTGTTCAATCGGAAGTGAACGGTACACGTCGGTTCACACCGTTTCCCTAACTCGCACGTACTAGGGTTTTCACTTATAACTCACTAACTTATTATGATTACTTCTAATCACACATTTAATATCATCTAAAACTCACTCTTAATCACTAAATTTAATAAACACTCCGTACCGATTACTCACATTACTAAAAGGCGTAAAAACCCTAGTTTATCTTAACGATGAAAGTAAAAAGGAAACCCTTGGTTCTATGATTAATTGTAACTATTGGGGAAGTGAATGAGTAGTAAAGCTAATGTAAGGTAATAATTTCCAAATAAAAGGGAATTTTGAGAAAAATATAAGGGATTTTACAGGTGCTCACAACTACGAAACTTGGTTACTACTTCTGCTAGATTTTGAAATCAAAAACTGTACACTAGCAATATGCTATCTTCTTTAATCGAACTGCCTTCCTTCATTATTAACTAAAAAAAAAATTCTTGTTCAAATCCAAGAACAAGGTGTCGAAATTGAATCACGGTTAGGAATTTAACTCCAAAGAAGCATAGATGTTTAATATCACTAATCAAAACATCAGGCACTATGTTCACTGTTTCTAACGGAGATACAACTTATATATAAATTTTTCACTATACATAATCTAATAAATACAGCTATTTCAAGTAAAACATCGCTAATTGCTAATCTTAACTATTATAACAGCTTCACCCTCATGAAATTCATTTATCTTGGGCAGTTGCTCACTTGATTTCCAAGTTGGCAGCATTTGAAATATGCACCAATTTTTAAATAACATAATCCAGTATGAATTTTGTTACAGATTTCACACTTAGCATCCATGCATCTCCTCTTGAAATGTGCATTCTTTGTTTCCTCCTTCTCTTTATACTTCATAGCGAGTTCATCTTCACTAGTCGCTTTACGTTTCTCTCTAGTATCGTGGGAACTTCCTTCACCCCTTTCAAGTTGATTACCAGGAAGGTCTTGAGATTCTACTTGACTAGGCGAATGTACCAATTCAAACTTATTCCGCACCTTTTCTGGGATCCCTTTATATTTCTTTTCCAATTCCACGTCCTTATGTAGCAACCTAATTTTCTCCGCACACTCTTGTTTCTAGCGCCCTTCCCAGTAGTCAGCCAATTTCTTTTGAAATTTCACCTCCATTCAAAGGATGTCTATTTCCTTATGCTTACCTTCCAAATTTGTCATATCACCGATTCTGTTAAGGTCAAATGATAGCCTGCCAGGAAAATCAAAAGATCGGAATAAGTAACTAATCACAATTGAAAACTCTGGCCATATTACTCTTTCATTCTTTTGCTTGCAAGTCATCCAGTAAATATGAATCTTAACTATACTCTACTGAGGTAGATACGAAATCTAAATATAGGTACTTACTCCTATTCTTGGGTCTTTTGACGAGAATTACTATCATCGCTTATCCATAAATGAAAATGTAGAATTATATTCCTTAAAGTAGAAGTTCTGCACCCTAACTCACTCTCTATTATACACTCACTTATAAACTCGCTCAAGAAGAAACTATAACCTCTTACCCCTCAATAGTGCCTTTTCCATCCTCCATAAGGGTGGTTATCCTAATTCTGCCAAAATTCGTATACAAGAATAGAACTCACATTTTTGTCCCCAAAATCCCATACATAATCCAAAACTTAAATAGGAATCAAAGTCTAGTTCCTATGCGGTACCGTAGAAGGGTAGAAAATGGAAAAAAAAACAGTCAAGCAAGAGTTAACACAAGTTCAAAAGAAATACATATATAGCAGTAATCAAATCGTAACAAAATCATGAAAACACGAAACAAGAATACATAGGTACGGAAGAAATGAAACAAGCTGCAATACTAGCACCTTAATGTTCATGACGACTACAAAACTAGACATCATCCATAGAAACCCTAGCCAGACATGCACGAAACTAATCCATGACGACACTCATTGATCCACTCTCCTTAATCAGTTCAATCTCAAGTCCAATATTAGAATCTTTCACGCCTTGACTTATACCATCCTACGGAAGAAATGAAACAAGCTGCAATACTAGCGCCTTAACGTTCATGACAACTACAAAACTAGACATCATCCATAGAAATCCTAGCCAGACATGCACGAAACTAATCCATGACGACACTCATTGATCCACTCTCCTTGATCAGTTCAATCTCAAGTCCAATACTAGAATCTTTCACGCCTTGACTTAAACCATCCAAATTTATCTCAAGTTCAATCGAGATATCGATCCTTATTCTAGTGCTCTCCACTTTTGGTACCCGGGTACAAGAATTCGAAACTAGGAGAATTCACATCTCAGACCGTATGCTCCCAAGTGCAAATCATTCAAGTTTAAGATTCCTATTTGACATACATATCTAGCTTTCTCAAGTATCATGATAAAGGTTTTACACCTATAACTCTCATGATTCACAACTTACGCTCATGAAGAGTGCTTAGTCCTTTATACTTATTCATATATTTGGAACCATATCACCACTTGGCCCAAACTCACCCCGCGCAGAGACTACACGAAATAGCTCTGATACCACCTGTGATGACCCCACTTCCCTCTAGGACGTACCCCAGGGTTTAGCGGACCGCCTGGCCAACTATCGCCGGGACTCGGTCACTCACTTCAATAAAACGGGTTACAACTTCAAAAGTAAATGAAACAGCAGTTCCCAAATTTAGGTGTACATTTATACTCAGTTCTATCTCAAATATTCATATATTTTCTAATATAACAAAAGATTCAAATTCTAGATAACTTCAACCCTAATCGAGCACTAGAGCAAGTACAATCACAAAATTCAAAACTAGATGACACCAACTTGTACCAGCCTCACGCCAATGCTCGTCTCACCTGTAAGGAAAACAAAACTAATAGGATGAGCCAAAGCTCAGCGAGGTTCCAAAACATCATGCAAACCCAAGTAGCGAGTTGACTATTGTATAAAACTTGAAATATCAAAGTAGCGAGCATAAGAGTTCATAAAAATGAGCAATAACACTTCAAATAGAAATTATTAGATATCCAACATTTTCTGGTAAAAAGATATAGTCTGCTCTCGAGAGCAGGTTCTGTGGCCACATGTTCAAAATCTATTGACTCCGTCAACCATGGAATTATAACAAGTTCAGTAGAGCACCACTTAACTCCAATTTCCGTCCACCAGTCAAACCCCCTATCGGGCTCGAACTCCAAGATAAATACTGATGGTAGTTGTGACGCCCCCATTTCTCCCTAAGGCGAACCAAAGGGTATCCGCGGAATGCCTACCCAACTCTCGCCAGGATTCAAGATAAATCCCGTTCGAGCTTAATGAAATACCTGCCATCACGATGATATAAGTAAGAAAGGGAGGTCACTCCCATAAATAACATTCAAACTTACATCACGGATTCCAAAATACGTCAAGTATCCAATCCTTACATCAAATCCCAAAAGATGCAATAATCCAGAGTCTGACCAAGTACATTGAAAACCCTAATACAAAAGTACATTCAAAAGGGATTTCTCCGAGGTTCACTTCCGATCCTTTCCTGTTAAGGAAAATAAAACTGCAGGATGAGCGAAACGCTCGTGAGGCCAAGAACACACATGTAGGCACGTTGTTCAAGTAACAATCCCAATATAACACATAGAGCAATAATATTTCAATAAATAAAAATTCGAGCGAGAAAAGTAAACAGAAACAATTCAAGGATATAAGAGCTCTCAGGAGCTATTTTCCACTTGCGCGATCACGAACCTCCACGAATTGACACTCAGTCAACCGGGTAGGTTTAGTCTGTAGAATTTCACTTATTATGTCCCCTTTCACCTTACATACCCCTGTATCGGGTCCGCCTGTCTTTTGTTTGAGGCGATACTGCTCGAGTATGCCAAGCAAGACCTCTTAATAGGTCAAGCTTTTATTTTCTCATGGTTCGCCAAGGAGCCCGACCAAGCCCATGCCAGATCGAGTCCAGGGTTAGCCAGTGAGATTTGGGCGTCCCCCACTTAACGCTTAAGAGTCGAGGAGATTCACTCCCATCGACTTATGCAGCCATAGCATAATTAATCACTTAAACACTTCACTTAAATTCACTTAACAAGTCACTTCAATCAATTCAAATATTTCATGTCACGAAATTCAAGTACACTTCACTTAAATGAGTACGAGTGTGATAAAGTACACACTCGACTAAGCATTTTCAAAATATTCTATTATCAAAGCAATTAACACGTTTTCACACACTTGACACTCACCGAGTGATTCAAGTAGCAAGTACAAGTGTTAAGCTAGGCGTCTCCTGTGAGATCCTCTTGAAGGTCTTCTTGAGTGCCTGAACAATTAATAATAATCTATCACTCATAACCCTAATTATCGAAGAAGATTGTACTAGAGTATAATCTAAGAAAATCTCATGAAAATGAACCCTATTTACTCGTAAATCGAGACTCAAATGCGAAATTTTAAAGCACAAGATGTGAGAACCCGAACATTTTCTTATTTTCTAGGCATTTATTTTAGTCTTTTGTGCCTAAATTCCATATTTTCTTTCTTATATGAATATTTTGAAAATTTTTATGAGAACATATGATTTTTTTAAATTATTTTTCCCATATAAGTTATTTTCTGTGTTAAGGGTGGTGTACAGTGGATGTGGTACCCGCTAGTACGGTAAGTGCGGTAACTAAGGTTAATTGGGAGAAGTTGTATACAGGGATTATATTACATGGTATTGTGAGCTAATTAGAGGTTAGCTATTTAATTAAGTATTGCAAGACAAAGAGTTGAGATAAGCTTAATAAGGCCACATGTTGCATTTTCATTGGATGGTGGACTTTTGACTAGTCTTCTTCACCTTTACTAAAATAATTTTTGACCAAAAGTCATCTTTATTTCCTCCCTCTTAGCTGTGCACCTTGGAGACAAGAAGAGAGAAAAGCTTCTTCAATTTTCCTTTCTTTCTTGCTTGAATCTTGCAAACCTACCGTTTAAATTCCAAATTCCTCCACAAAAGTGAGTTGATAAGCTAGTTTAAGGCCTTTGGTGGAGTCATTTGTGAAGAACAAGCTCTAGCTATCTTGTTTCTTGGAGTTGCAAAGGTAAGTTGTCAAGGAAATTCTCTTTTGTCCTTAATAATTTGGAATTGGAGGGTTATAGAGGTTGAATATGTTAGTTTGTGGATGATTTCATGACTTATGGTTGAGTTGTGCAAATTTTTTTATTTATTGAGGAATTTTTTATTTTATATAGTATCTTGTGGTTGGCTATGGATTGATAGTCTTAAATGAAGTAATTTGGAGCCTCTATGTGATTATTGTGGTTTATTGTGGAAATTTTCAGATTTTAGAGGGATTTTCGGTTTTAGGGTTTCCACTGACCCTGTTCTGCCCGGTTCATTTTAGCCATGATGGAGGCCGAATTAGCCTTAGGTTAAAATTGAAAGTTATAGGAAATGATGTTTTATAGTTGCCTGTAAAATTTCAGCTCAATCCGAGCTCTGTAACCTGTGAAAAGATCGAAATACCCCTGACTGCCATAGGTAGAGTTCGGTGGACAGGGTTGGCATTTCACCCAATCTGATTGTGTCTGTTCACCCTGATGCATACTGATTTAGCCTTTGGTCAAAACACGGAAGTTGTAGTGTTATGTCTTAGATTTCCAGCGGCCCTAGAAACGCCTCAATTGGACTTCGGTAGCCTGAGTTGTTGTCGTTTAACCGTCACGCGGCTAACTAATCTGATTGTGAGGCTTTGGTTTAGTAATTTGAAATTTTGACCCGGATACACTAGGAACTGGGTTAAGAGGTCTTCATCAAAGTTGTAGCCCCCTGTCTTAGCTTCGAAATGGTTTAAGTTTCACCCCAATCCGGTAACTGTAGATTCGGTTGTATCCGATACGCTAAATGACGTCAAAACTGTCTTTTGGTTTTAGGGCATAAACTTCATTTCCGGACTCTCCCTAGCTTGATTATGCACTTATACGTTCTATTGGGCCTTATTTTTGGTAGTGTGTGGATTTGATTTGACTCGTGTTCGAGTCTTAATTGTGATATTCTTGTTGTATAGGTCGTACCGGTGATCCGACGCCTACGCCTGAAGCTAACTTGGGAATTTGCTTACTTACCTTGGCGAGTGTACCATTATATGGTCTAGTACTTAGAGGGTTATTTATATTTGTTATGTGAACTTGAATGGCTTGAATGAGACGAGAGTGTACTTTATCGCTCTCGATCTCTTATCTGTATTACTGTTACTGTCAAAGGTGAAATTGTATACATGTGTGATTTGACATGGCTTGGAGTTTTGCCCGACAATTTAACTGTGCTATCTGAGCTCATACCCCATTGGTCTTTAATCGAGTCGAGCCGGCAAGGGCTTGGGCGAATCGATAATGGACCTTGGGTTCACTGCAGTCGAGTGGAGTGTTAACTCCTCGACCTTATGGTATACTCGAGTACTACCCTCTCGGTTACTGCGAGATGTTCGGGCCCGGTAAGGGGGTGACATGTGGAAGGGATATGGAGTAAAGTGGGGATCTAAGGGATGTTCGTCTCTTTAAAGGTTGACGGAGTGTCAACGGGTTGGAGATCAGGTGCGGCAAGTGGAAAGTGGCTCTTGAGAGTCAATTGTATCCTTTTATTGACTTGTTTTGTTTATGAGATTTGGGATCCTTATGTGATAAAAGGTGTTTACTGGTGTGTCTTGTTGGTACATCACGAGCGTAAGCTCACCCTCGTTACTTTATTTTCCTCACAGGGATCATTTTGGAACCGTATTAAAGAAATGGGTTGAGCTAGTTAGGCATTTTGTTCTTTTGCATAGCTCCTCGTTTTTGGAGAAACCTTAACTGTAACCAATCATACATTCTCTTTTGATTTGTACTTGTAATCCTATGCCTTTGAGAAGGTGTTTTGTTATGTTATATAATGTATAGTTTACATGATATGTTCCTACACTTTTAGTGATGATAAGCTCTGTGTATGTTCGTCGGACTTTCGTACAAGTACAAAGTTGCAAAAGAGGAAAACTCTTGACGCGGTACTATTCATCCGCGGCAATTTTGGTTCTTCGTTTCCGTGTCCAGTTCCGCGTTCGAAGGCTGTAGTCTCCTTCCTGATGAGATCCCTAGTGTGTGAATGATTTATTAAGCTTCAATAATTTGTTTTCTTTGATTTCTCTTGCGAGTTGAATTACTAGTGCATGTTTCGTCTCCGTAGTCCTGGCGAGTGTTCGGCAGGCGATCCGCCGAACCCTTTGGTTCACCTTAGGGTAAGGTGGGGCCGTCACAGTTGGTATCAGAGCGCTAGGTTTAGTATTGATTTAGGCAAGTTTGACTGTTATTTCTTAGGACCTGTGAGGTTGTGCTAAGGCGCCGTTAAGTGTGATTCGATTGTTGCAGACATGAACACTGTTGCTCATTTTGTAGGCTATGGCTGGAGCAAGTGGAGAGGGCGGGGGTGAACCGCCTCAGAGACGCCCTCGTGTGATTGATTATCAGGAACGACTGGGAGGTCCGATCAGGTTTTGGTATACCTCCAGTCGGGTTCATCGTTGTAACCGTTGTCGAAACTACTCTTACGTCGGTCGTGGCGGTGCTAGGCGAACGAAAAAGGCTTAGACGAGCTGCCGCCAGGGATCACACTGAGATACTTAGGCTAAGAGGAATCACGAGGATGCAAGCGGATAGATTGGAGAGCTTCGTGAGGAGGTAGCCCTGGAGCAGGAGCGAACGAATGCTCTTAGGGAGCAGTTGCAAAAGGTTAATAATCGTCTCACGAACGTGGTCAGGAAAGTGAGGGACTGTTCAAGCAATATTATTAACGAGTGTGAGGCGCTGATCCAGGGAGTGATTGGCGCTAATGTGCCAGGGAGCGTTCCGGGCGATAGAGCTCCAGGTGAGGGAGGCGCCCCTAGTTCTAGCTCTGGGGAGGAGTCGGCTGGCTCAGTTGGGAACTAGGCTAGAGTTCCCTAGCCCGTGTTTTGACCCCGTGTGAGGGGTACCCAGGACAGTTCTCTGTCAGCGGTTTTGTATTTTGGCTTAGCTTTGTATAGTGTCTTTTGGAGGACCCCTTTAGTTTTATGGGATTACTTTTGTATGTATGTACTTGACTGACTACTTCTGTATGACTATCTGAAAACGTTATGTGTTGTGTGTGTAAATGTTCCATGTGTATATATATGTCTTGTGTGTGTTATTTGCTTATTGGATCATGTCTATGCTTATGTGCCCCTTTAACAGTATATCTGTGCCTCGGTGTTAGTTTGATTTAAACCAATGGAGAGCACTCGTAGTGGACGAGGCCGTAGGCGTGGAGTTAGGCAACCCACGTCTGAAAGGGGCACTGGAAAAACCTCGTCTGGACCAAACCCTGAACCTAGGATTGACCCCAATGTTCAAATAGCTGCCGCTATGCAGCAAATGACCGATTTCCTGGCCCACGTGGTGCAACAACAGGGCCACAACCCTACCCCACCTGTCGGGAATCCCGAAAACCCTAGGAATCATGTGGAAAGTGAGAATCGAGCTCTTGAAAGGTTCCAAAAGTTCTCCCCACCGAAATTTCTTGGAGGGCCCGATCCCGATGTGGCTGAAAGGTGGTTGGAGAAGATGGTAGACATCTTTGCGGCCTTACATTATTCAGAAGAGAGACAGGTTACTTTTGCGGTCTTTCAACTGGAAGGGGCCGCTCGTTCCTGGTGGAATGTTATACGCACCAAGTGGGAGAGAGAACAGACACCAAGAACGTGGGTGAACTTCGTTAGGGAATTTAACGCCAACTACTTTCCGCCCTTGATCCAAGAAAAGAAAGAAGACGAGTTCATCCGACTTCGCCAAGGCACCCAATCCGTGGCCGAATACGAGAGCCAGTTTACCCGATTAGCTCAATTTGCCCCTGAACTCATTATGACTGAACAAAGAAGGGTACGACGTTTTATTCAGGGGTTAAGTGTAGAAATCCAAAAAGATTTAGCTGTGACCCAGATTAACACTTTCAGTGACGTTGTGGATAAGGCTTTGCGAGCCGAGAACGCAAGGCTTCAAGTTCGGAATTTCCAAGTTAGAAAACGTGGATTTTCGAGGAATAGTTTTACTCAGGGGGATAAGAGTACCCCTCCTAAATTTGGAAGGGGAGCTGGAGGATGATTTTCGGGAACGGCGAGGGGGACTCCGTCAAGAGGTGGCCAGACGGGTTGAGGCCAATAGAGGAGTGCCTCAGAAGGAAGCTCAGCCACTGTTTCTCGTGGCCCGTGTGGGTTTTGTGGGAAGCCAAACCACACGGAAGATAACTGTTGGAGAAAGGAGAAAAAATGCCTACACTGTGGGAGCGCGGAGCACCAGATAGCCAGTTGTCCGGTTCAACCCCGAGAGGCAAGAGGGTCTACCCAATCTTCTAAGGCGATCTCAGGGCAGTCAAAAGTGGAAGGGACGAAACTGAAGGTGCCTGCGCGAGTGTACTCTCTTGAGCAACGTCCTGTGCCTGATTCGGCGGAGGTGGTGGAAGGTACGATTCCTGTCTTCCACCGTCTAGCTAGGATTTTGATAGACTCCGGTGCTACCCATTCCTTTGTTAACCCCAAATTCATGTGTGAAATTGATATAACCCCTGTAAACCTGTCCTATGAATTGGAAGTGAGTATGCCTACGGGGGACCAATGTTTGGTTACTAATAAAATGTTTGCAAACTGTGAAATTTGGGTAGGAAAGCGGAAGTTATTGGGGAATTTGATAAGTTTGGCAATTAAGGGGTACGATGTGATATTGGGCATGGACTGGTTAGTTAGGTATGATGCCCAACTTGATTGTAAAAGGAAAGTAGTGGAATTTCGTATACCGGAAGAATCGACCTTAAAGCTAGATATGAGGGGCAGTTTAGCCTCATCTGTAATGATTTCGGGTATTCGGGTTAGGAAATTATTGAGTAGAGGGGCACAAGGGTTCTTAGCCTTTCTCCTTAACCCTCCCGCCGACACGTTGAAAGTAGAAGATGTTCCAGTAGTGGCCGAACATTCGGATGTGTTTCCCGATGAGTTAGTGAATCTACCACCGCAAAGAGAGATAGAATTTGAGATTAACTTGTTACCGGGGACTTCACCTATCTCTAAGACCCCATACCGCATGGCACCTGCTGAACTTAAAGAGTTGAAGTTGCAGTTGCAAGACCTTTTGGAGCGGGGTTTTATCCGTGAGAGTGGATCTCCTTGGGGGGCACCCGTTCTCTTTGTTAAAAAGAAGGACGGGACCTTGAGGTTGTGTATCGATTATCGAGGGTTGAACAGCGTAACCGTTAAGAATAAGTGTCCACTACCTCACATTGATGAGCTGTTTGACCAGTTGCGAGGTGCAGTGGTCTTTTCAAAACTAGACCTTCGACAGGGGTACTACCAATTATTAATCCGAAAGGAGGATGTGCCTAAAACTGCCTTTAATTCTCGGTATGGGCATTTCGAATTTGCCGTTATGCCCTTTGGACTAACCAACGCCCCTGCCGCTTTTATGGACTTGATGCATCGAGTTTTCAAACCCTACATGGACCAATTTGTCGTTGTGTTTATCGATGACATTTTGGTCTATTCAAAAACCCGGGAGAAGCATGTGCGGCACCTGAAATTAGTTTTACAAACCCTAAGGGATCACCAATTATACGCAAAATTTAGTAAATGTGAGTTTTGGCTGGAGAAGATTTCCTTCTTGAGGCATTTGATTTCGAAGGAAGGGATTGCAGTAGATCCGGTGAAGGTAGAGGCAGTGATCGAGTGGAAGAGACCTGAGAGTCCGACTGAGATTCGAAACTTCTTAGGGTTGACGGGTTACTATCATCGATTTATTAAGGATTTCTCGAAACTTACCAGCCTTTAACCAATTTGACAAAGAAAAATAATCGATTTCTGTGGGATGCCTGATGTGAGCAAAGTTTTTAGGAATTGAAGGAGAGGTTAACTATGGCTCCTGTACTGGCCTTGCCTAATGGTAAAGATAGTTTCACTGTTTATACTGATGCTTTGAGGGAAGGCTTAGGGTGTGTATTGATGCAAACTAAAAATGTGATAGCCTTTGCCTCTAGGAAATTGAAGACCCACGAGCAAAACTATCCCACTCATGACTTGGAGCTAGCCGCAGTTGTCTTTGCTCTGAAAAAGTAGAGACACTACCTGTATGGGGTAACATTTGAGGTTTATTCCGATCACAAGAGCCTTAAGTACCTCTTTTCCCAAAAGGAGTTGAATATGAGACAACGTCGGTGGATGGAATTCTTAGAAGATTATGACTGTACAATCAACTACCATCCGGGTAAGGCTAATGTGGTGGCTGATGCCCTCAGTCGGAAGGTTCAAATATCTGGGTTAATGGTCAAGGAGTGGGAAATGATAGGAGCCGTTGGAGAATGGAACCCTAGGGTGGAACATAAGAAGATAACCTTTGGAAATATCCGTGTGACCTCCACTCTAGTGGGACGAATCAAAGAAGCCCAAACTGAGGATCCGATGGTACAGAAGTGGGTGAAAAAGGTGAAAAAAGGGGAAATTCCTGATTTTAATTGGAAATTCCTGATTTTAATTTAAGTCTTGAGGGAATTTTGAGATTTAGAAATCGAATAGTAGTGCCTGAGGATGAGAATTTGATGAGGGAGATTCTGGATGAAGCCCATCGATCGAAATATACCATCCATCCTGGTAGTACTAAGATGTATCAGGACTTACGACGGTTATACTGGTGGGATAAGATGAAGAGGGAGATTGCTCAATATGTACAAACCTATCTAGTCTGTCAGCAGGTTAAGGCTGAACACCAAAAACCTTATGGATTACTACAACCTCTTGAGATACCTGAATGGAAATGGGAGAACATTACCATGGACTTCGTTTCCGGTTTGCCTAGAACACAAAAAGGACACGATGCCGTTTGGGTGATCGTCGATCAGTTAACCAAATCGGCTCACTTCGTACCTGTGAATATGAAATATTCCATGGATAAGTTGGCTCGGGTGTATATGGAGGAGATTGTGAGATTACATGGGGTCCCTGTCAGTATAGTGTCCGACCGAGACCCTCGTTTTGTATCAAGGTTTTGGCAAAAGTTTCAGGAGACCTTGGGAACTAAACTGAACCTAAGTACCACTTATCACCCTCAAACGGATGAGCAGTCGGAGCAAATGATTCAAACTCTTGAAGATATGCTAAGAACTTGTGTTTTAGACTTCGGGGGTAGTTGGGCCAACATATGACATTAGTAGAATTCGCCTACAACAACAGTTACCATTCATCGATTCAAATGGCACCGTATGAGGCTCTTTATGGACGGAAGTGTCGATCTCCGTTATATTGGGATGAGGTGGGAGAAAAGAAGGTCTTGGACCCAACAGTTATCCCATGGATGGAGGATGCTCAAGAAAAGGTTAAGTTAATTCGTCGGAGACTCCAAACCGCTCAAAGTCGTCAAAAGAGCTACGCGGACAACCGAAGAAAAGACTTGGAGTTTGAAGTTGGAGATCGTGTTTTTCTTAAAATTACACCACTACGAAGTGTTACGATGGGTAGAGGAAAGAAACTTCAACCAAGATTCGTAGGGCCTTACCCGATACTCCAACGAGTTGGGAAAGTCGCATACCAGCATGAGTTACCGCCAAGCTTGTCTCCGATACACGATGTCTTCCACGTGTCAATGCTCAAGAAATATTACCCTGACCCGACTCATATTGTGCAATCAGAGGAGATTGAGATAGATGAATCCCTTACCTACGAGGAGAAACCTGTACGTTTACTAGATCGAAAGGTGAAGGAGCTGAGGAGTAAACAAATTTCATTAGTGAAAATCCTGTGGAAGAACCACGGAGTCGAAGAAGCGACCTGGGAGATGGAGGAGGATATGAAAAAGAAATACCCTGAACTGTTTGTGAATGAAGGTGAGAAATTTCGAGGACGAAATTCTTTTAAGGGTGAGAGAGTGTGAGAACCCGAACATTTTCTTATTTTCTAGGCATTTATTTTAGTCTTTTGTGCCTAAATTCCATATTTTATTTCTTATATGAATATTTTGGAAATTTTTATGGGAACATATGATTTTTTTAAATTATGTTTCCCATATAAGTTATTTTCTGTGTTAAGGGTGGTGTACAGTGGATGTGGGACCCGCTAGTGCGGTAAGTGCGGTAACTAAGGTTAATTGGGAGAAGTTGTATACAGGGGTTATATTACATGGTATTGTGAGCTAATTAGAGGTTAGCTATTTAATTAAGTATTGCAAGACAAAGAGTTGAGATAAGCTTAAAAAGGCCACATGTTGCATTTTCATTGGATGGTGGACTTTTGACTAGTCTTCTTCACTTTTACTAAAATAATTTTTGACCAAAAATCATCTTTATTTCCTCCCTCTTAGCGGTGCACCTTGGAGACAAGAAGAGAGAAAAGCTTCTTCAATTTTCCTTTCTTTCTTGCTTGAATCTTGCAAACCTACCGTTTAAATTCCAAATTCCTCCACAAAAGTGAGTTGATAAGCTAGTTTAAGGCCTTTGGTGGAGTCATTTGTGAAGAACAAGCTCTAGCTATCTTGTTTCTTGCAGTTGCAAAGGTAAGTTGTCAAGGAAATTCTCTTTTGTCCTTAATAATGTGGAATTGGAGGCTTATAGAGGTTGAATATGTTAGTTTGTGGATTATTTCATGACTTATGGTTGAGTTGTGCAAATTTTCCTATTTATTGAGGAATTTTCTGTTTTATATAGTATCTTGTGGTTGGCTATGGATTGATAGTCTTATATGAAGTAATTTGGAGCCTCTATGTGATTATTGTGGTTTATTGTGGAAATTTCCAGATTTTAGAGGGATTTTCGGTTTTAGGGTTTCCACTGACCCTGTTCTGCCCGGTTCATTTTAGCCATGATGAAGGCTGAATTAGCCTTAGGTTAAAACATGAAAGTTATAGGAAATGATGTTTTATAGTTTCCAATAAAAGTTTAGCTCAATCCGAGCTCTGTAGCCTGTGAAAAGATCGAAATACCCCTGACTGCCATAGGTAGAGTTCGGTGGACAGGGTTGGCATTTCACCCAATCTGACCGTGTCTGTTCGCCCTGATGCGTACTGATTTAGCCTTTGGTCAAAACACGGAAGTTGTAGTGTTATGTCTTAGATTTCCAACGGGCCTAGAAATGCCTCAATTGGACTTCGGTAGCCTGAGTTGTTGTCGTTTAACCGTCATGCGGTTAACTAATCTGATTGTGAGGCTTTGGTTTGGTAATTTGAAATTTTGACCCAGATACACTAGGAACTGGGTTAAGAGGTCTTCATCAAAGTTGTAACCCCCTATCTTAACTTCGAAACGGTATAAGTTGTACCCCAATCCGGTAACCGTAGCTTCGGTTGTATCCGATACGCTAAATGACGTCAAAACTGTCTTTTGGTTTTAGGGCATAAACTTCATTTCTGAACTCTCCCTAGCTTGATTATGTACTTATACGTTCTATTGGGCCTTATTTTTGGTAGTGTGTGGATTTGATTTGACTCGTGTTCGAGTCTTAATTGTGATATTCTTGTTGTATAGGTCGTGCCGGTGATCCGACGCCTACGCCTGAAGCTAACTTGTGAATTTGCTTACTTACCTTGGTGAGTGTACCATTATATGGTCTAATGCTTAAAGGGTTATTTATATTTGTTATGTGAACTTGAATGGCTTGAATGAGACGAGAGTGCACTTTATCGCTCTCGATCTCTTATCTGTATTACTGTTACTGTCAAAGGTGAAATTGTATACATGTGTGATTTAACATGGCTTGGGGTTTTGTCTGACAATTTAACTGTGCTATCTGAGCTCATACCCCATTGGTCTTTAATCGAGTCGAGCCGGCAAGGGCTTGGGCGAATCGATAACGGACCTTGGATTCACTGCAGTCGAGTGGAATGTTAACTCCTCGACCTTATGGTATACTCGAGTACTACCCTCTCTGTTACTGTGAGGTGTTCGGCCCCGGTAAGGGGGTGACCGGTGGAAGGGATATAAAGTAAAGTGGGGATCTACGGGATGTTCGTCTCTTTAAAGGTTGACGGAGTGTCAATGGGTTGGAGATCAAGTGCGGCAAGTGGAAAGTGGCTCTTGAGAGCCAATTGTATCCTTTTATTGACTTGTTTTGTTTATGAGATTTGGGATCCTTATGTGATAAAAGGTGTTTACTGGTGTGTCTTGTTGGTACCTCACGAGCGTAAGCTCACCCTCGTTACTTTGTTTCCTTATAGGGATCATTTTGGAACCGTATTAAAGAAATGGGTTGAGCTAGTTAGGCATTTTGTTCTTTTGCATAGCTCCTTGTTTTTGGAGAAACCTTAACTGTAACCAATCATACATTCTCTTTTGATTTGTACTTGTAATCCTATACCTTTGAGAAGGTGTTTTGTTATGTTATGTAATGTATAGTTTGCATGATATGTTCCTACACTTTTAGTGATGATAAGCTCTGTGTATGTTGGCGGACTTTCGTACAAGTACGAAGTTGCTAAAAAGGAAAACTCTTGACGCGGTACTGTTCATCCGCGGCAATTTTGTTTCTTCGTTTCCGTGTCCAGTTCCGCGTTCGAAGGCTGTAGTCTCCTTCATGATGAGATCCCTAGTGTGTGAATGATTTATTAAGCTTCAATAATCATTTTCTTTGATTTCTCTTGCGAGTTAAATTACTAGTGCATGTTTCGTCTCCGTAGTCCTGGCGAGAGCTGGACAGGCGGTCCGCCGAACCCTTTGGTTCGCCTTAGGGTAAGGTGGGGCCGTCACACAAGAGAAATATGGTTTTCATCTCTAAATTCAAGTGTAAAACAATCATGTGATATCAAAGGGAAAAAGGAGAATTCAAAAAACTGTATTTCCTTAAGTTTCGAAAATTTCAGCTTTGATACGAGATCTTTGAAAAATAGTATCTCACTCTTTACAAATCCAAAATTCAAAAACTTGGTACCATTGGAAACTTCTTCCAAAGTACTAAAAGTTCCTAGAAGACACTTTTCCAAGATTCCAAATGAAGGACATTCAAAATTTGGCTCAAAGTTACTGTTTTAGGCTACCAAGGCAGTTTCGGGGTTGGTTTTTGGCCAATTTTGGAAATTCGGTAAAATTCACAGAATTTGAACTAGCCTCTTAAATTTGAAACTCAATTAGATTTACAATAAAAGTTTAAAAAAAAAATAAGAGGAACAAAAATTGGATTTTTGAGCACCAAGATATGGCGGCTCAAAGTTACTAAAAAGTGAGACCGTTAGGCCAAATTCCAGATTCAATTCACGAAGGTTAGGACTTCGGTTGATCATCGAAACGGACTCGGAATGGCACCAAAATGAGCAGTATTACACTACCATATAAGGGCTATTCCTCTATCAAGTTTCATAAAGTCCCATGAATTTCCAAGATAAATCTGTCTTTGTATGCAAATTTTCCTTTTCTAAATATTCGGCTAATGAAAACATCTCAAATCTGGTTCATTTAGGTAGACAATGTCTAAGAAGCATCCAAGATGTGTTTGGCAGGTGATTAACACCAAGAATTTCGAAACAACAAGTCCCAATCAAGGTTAAGGCATCAACTAGCCAAAAGAGGGTTTTCAATCCCTGAATCAGTTTCGAACTTCAGCCACAACTCACTCAATTCAACTTGGAATTGAGCGTGGTTGGTGGCGTTGAAAACTAGATTCATAAAGCTACAATGTCTCAGAAGAAATCATTTTCAAAATCTGTCCACAACTAGCTCACATTTGAGCATCAATTCGCTGCTCAAAACAGAGCTTCCAGTGAATTAGCGAAACAGGACAGTCACGTTCGAACGATTGGTATGGATTACTCAGATGGATTCAGGATGTGCATTTTATACCGTTGAAAAGCTGGGAATGTCTAGATTCCAGTTCCGCAAACGGCACTCGATTTCGGCATCGAAGAAAAAGGTTATGCTGTTTGAAAAACACTGCCAGTGCAATACGGGAAAAATTTCAGTTTTGAATGAACTTTCGAAATCACCACATTTGGCCAACCAAATCACGTAATTTTTTGTGGAAACCTTCCACACAACCCATACAACATATATACATCATAAACAAGTCAATAGAACTTCAAAAAAGCTCTAAAGGTCACGGCATTCACAGGGGCAGAAATGGAAAAATTCTCCCCTTCACTTCCTTTGAGCTTTCATCCATAATATCACTCATTTCTACTAATTTAAGCACTAATCCAACATTATTAACATCAAAACTCACAAAATCAGTCCATCAAGCCATAGTGGGAGTTCATAGAGCCCACTCACCAATTTTCCAACAATTTAAAACTACCCATAAGAAATTATGAACTCATAAGTGCTAAACAACTTCCATAAGTCAAGATTTGCAAGGTTGATCGTCACTTACTTTCTTAGATGATTAAGGCAGAAATTTCGGTCCAACTTGCTCAAGAAAAACCGTGGATTTGAAGCTCTTTTTGTAGCTTGAGTTGCTCTCCAAGTAGATTGCAAAGTGTGGTTAAAGTTTGAGGTGATTTGGTGGAAATTTAGTGATGAAATGAAGAAGAACTTGGAGGAGAAATTTGGTTCTTTTCTTCTTGATATGCACAGCTGGAATGGAGCAAAAAGAGAGTGTTTTGGGCTCTAATGAAGCTTCAAAGAGAAGCTAAAATGTGTGGCTCTAATTAATTCAAAAGTCAACTCTTTCTCCCGCGCGCACGTGGGCGTTTTGTGCTCGATTCCTCTCGAGTTTGTTGCACTAGTGCACTAAACCTCTAATGCACTTACATTCATACTATTATTATTCACTCTTAATGGTCTAAAAAATAAAGGTCTAAAGTCCCTCAATTAATCGCACGGGTAAAAACGCATACTTCCGATTTGTGAGCGATAAAGTGGAATTTTCAAGAAATTCTTATAACGATAGTATAACTATCTAACACTTGAACACTTAACATAAAAATACCTATTTTAAGACTAATGTACAAGTCTCCAATTTTCCAGGCTCATTGTACTCTCAAATCGGTTATTGCTTCCAAACGCGCATTCACTATTCTCACTTAACGAGCTTCCAAAAATTATATTTTGAAACAAGTCACTTTAAAAATATAATTAAGCTATAGATCCATGTAATTAGGTCTAAAAAGGTTAGAAAATAATATTCGGGGCAAACATGCAATTAAATATTTAAATAAGCTAGTAATAGGAATTTAAAATAAGTAAATTTTTGCAAGTCCTCACAGTAATACTCGAGCATACCAATTAATCGAGGAGATAATACTCCACTCGACAGAACAAGAGACCTATGGTTCGTTATCTAATCGACCAGGCTCCTGCCGGCTCGACTCAATTAACTAGCTAGTGCGGTTTGGGTTCCCAAGTAGTCAGTATAGTCGATGAGATAACATCTCCAATCCAATTAATCAAGATAAAAGTACGGAGACGAAATGAGAGGCACCTCCCACTCAGATTAAGTGTGATACATGCTGCCACTCAGCACTTACAAGTCAAGCACAAGTATAAACACAAATACATGTCAATCAAGTTCAACTAAGTACAAGATCATTCAAGAAGGGGAGGACGAGTGCGAATAAGAGCACACTTGCCTAGCCCTGACCAAGTCACAAATAATGCCTAGCATGCCACATTTCCACGCATTTCAAGTATTTCAAGTCAATATACAGGTAACATACAAATCAAGTTACTTGTACATGCATGAATGAAATATCAAGTGTTTAGTTGAGTTAGGTCAAGTGCGATAAAGTACACACTCGTTTATGAATGTCAAATCAGGTGTTTAGTAAATTTCTAGCAATAATGAGCAGGGACCATGGAGTTGGAACACTCACCAATGATTTGCTGCTTTCCAAAACCAAGTTCAGGTTCAACTCCCTGGTTAGAGTCAAAATCTGTGATAAAATATCGTATAGCAACTTGAAATCAATTAGGCTTTCAAAATATAAGAGTTTCGCTTAAAGAAAACCAAGTAAATAGAACTCATTTAAGTAGTACTCATTTTACTTATCAAACCCTAGAAAATTCATGTTCGCTCTTTTAGTTTCGATAAAGAAGCATTTAAAACTTTTAAATTCAAAACTTGGTATAAGAAACGAGAAAATCTTGTTTAAAGCGGTCGCTACTTTCTCTTTATAAAATATATAAGTTTTGGCAAAAATTTCTGCTTATACATCCCTACTAAGGGGAACTCAAATACCCTAAACAATCAAGGTTCAATTCAACCAAGAATCACCACTCAAGTTCCAATTTCACTTGCTTGAACTTCACGAAATAAAACGGACAGCATTTCCTTTGTATTTTCCTAATTTTCCAGCCATTACAAGACTTTATTTTCTTCTCAAATCTGCCCCAAATCAACACACAAGCAACAAGATAAAACAGCTCTTAATCTAGGCCATAAAACCATCTAATTGTAGCTCATTTCTAGCATATATCATCACAATATCAAAGCTGAAAATCTCTCTATTAAAGCTGAAATTGTGGAACTAAAGCTGAACATTCCTAGTTGAAAACCAAAAAGTCATAATAAAGCTATAAATCTTCACACAAGTCCATAACAAAGCTAAATACCATCATATCATAGCTGAAAAACACAAATCAAGGCTAGAAAATGAAACCCTAAGCTGGAAAATTCCACCAACTTCACAAATCTATGATATCTTCCATACAACTTCAATATTCAAGTCATCTATCCAATAAAATGCAAGATAAGAGAGATAAGAAGCGTTTCTTAGCTTAATACCTTCAAACCTCAAGGAAAAACACAAAACCAAGGCTGCCCCTGCAAGATCACTCCACCCCAAGCTTCCTTGTCACCTTGTTGCAAGTTTGTTCGGTTTATTTTTGTGATTTCAATTCAAACAAGGCAAGAATCAAGATGGAAATTGAAGCTCTCTCCTCCCTATTTTCTCTCCAAACTCATAGCCAAACCAAGCAAGAAATGAAGAAAAATTATTCCAAGAGAAAGATAAGAAGAAAGGAAATGGTCTTGGTCAAACATCTCTTGGATTGCCAGCACTTCTCACCACCAATTTTCCTCTTGCTTTTTTTTTCTTTTCCTCTTGTTTTTAGGTCAAGAATTTTGGCTAGTCTAAGGGTCAAATTAGGGAGAATTAAATGAAATAAAATCAAGGAGATTAAGGTAAGAAAATATTGTTCAAGCGGTGTACTCAACCGGTAACAAACGGCGCACGTCGGTTCAAGCCTATTTTTCTTAACTCTCTCATACTTTTGTTTTAACTTCTGATTCACTAACTTATTATTAGCACTTCTAATCACATATTTCCTCTTCATTAATACCCGCTCTTATCCACCAAATTTAGTACACACACCTCACCAAGTGATCACACTACCAAAATGCACCGAAAACACACCAAAAACCCTAGTATGCACCATTCCTTTAGAAAATTCATAACTTAAGTTATAATTATCAAAAATTCATACAACTTGGCCTATTAAAAGAAGAATTCAAAAACTAATAATCTTTAGAAGACACCTCAAAGAGATTCAGTTCATAAGTTGGTTCAAATTTAGTCGTAAGCTACTATAACATTCCTATTTTTACTTGTGCAGGCCAGAATTTTCAGTCAACTTTGCCAATTGATACGAATCGATTCTCCAAGGACCACTCGAGAAGAAATCAAATCGATCAGGCAGCGAAAGGATCTATCTTGATTAGGTTATGGGTACAAAAGATGGATTCTAAACCAATCAAGGACAGCTAGAGATTGTTTAGAATGGTAGAATAGCGCCACAATTCAACGTGGTCTTGAATGATAAGCCAAAACTTGAACAAAGGAGACATGACTCACTTTGTATCAAGGAACATTCCCAAAGGAACAAGAAAGAGAAAACTCTCACATTTTATTCATAATTGTCTTTCCCTTGAAAATATCATAAGCTTGGCTATTTATAGCCTTACAAGACTCAAAACCCTAATCTAAATTGGAAACAATACAAGTTTCCTTATTTGACTTGACTTCTAAACTTGACACTACTTCCTAAATAAATTTGGAAGCAATTAACTACTTTCCTAAAACTCTAATTCAACTAGAATAGGAAACTAACTCAAATAGGCTTAACTATGGTCAATATGACCTTAGCCTTTATTTCCCTTATTAAGGACTCAAAAATAACTCAAGACTAACTCTAATTAACTAACAATATTTGCTGAAAACTTAATTAAATAAATAACAAGAAATAAGCATGACACGGGGTTGGATCTTCAATGATTCTCGAGCCCAATTGCACCATCAACCATCTTTGGAACGTGAAGACTTGTAAAATGAATTTTCTTGGACTTGAAAGGAATCCAAATCTTCATGTTCTCATTACCAATTTTCTGAAATTATAGAGATTGAATCAAATTTTGAATTTTATACCATAGGAAGTCTATGAGTCTAGTTTCAAACGCAACTAACAGAACTCAATTCCGACTTTCCTATATGAAATTATAGCCAATTTCCTAAAACTACGCAGAGCCTCCTGCGAAAATTTTCAGATTTTCTAACAACTTGAGATTATGAAACTTTTCTTAACAAAATTCACTCCCTTTGCTCAAATTCAACCATTAAAACAACCAAGAATCTAAGGCAAGTATGTTCAAAAGAGAACTATAAATACAAGTAAAATTTTGGAGCCTCACATTCTCTCTCCTTTAAAAAAATTTCGTTCTCGAAATTCTAACCTTTGCTCGCATAAAACTTGATGTTACAGGATTTTCCTCCAATTCCTAAGTGGCTTTCTCTTACTCATAGTACTGCTACAAACTTACCTAGAGAGAAAATCTTATCATGTAAGGACTAAGCTAATATGCTAAAGAAGTTTAACAAAGATATTAAAATGTGTAGGATAATATAGGCTTCAGAACCCGATGAAAAGAGAAAGCGATAACTACGAAACTTGGTTACTACTTCTGCTAGATTTTGAAATCAAACACAGTACACTAACAATATGCTATCTTCTTTAATCGAACTGCCTTCCTTCATTATTAACTAAAAAAAGAAATTCTTGGTCAAATCCAAAAACAAGGTGCAGAAATTGAATCACGGATAGGAATTTAACTCCAAACAAACACAGATGTTTAATATCACTAATCAAAACATCAGGTACTATGTTCACTGTTTCTAACGGAAATACAACTTATATATAAAATTTTCACTAGACATAGTCTAATAAATACAGTTATTTCAAGTAAAACATCGCTAATTGCTAATCTTAACTATTATAACAGCTTCACCCTCATGAAATTCATTTATCTTGAGCAGTTCCTCACTTGATGTCCAAGTTGGCCGCATTTGAAATATGCACCAGTTTTTAAATAACATAATCCAGTATGAATTTTTTTACAGGTTTCACACTTAACATCCATGCATCTCTTCTTGAAGTGTCCATTCTTCGTTTTCTCCTTCTCTTTATACTTCATAGCGAGTTCATCTTCATTAGTCGCTTTACGTTTCTCTCTAGTATCATGGGAACTTCCTTCACCCCTTTCAACTTGATTACTAGGAAGGTCTTGAGATACTACTTGACTATGCGAATGTTACCAATTCAAACTTATTCCGCACCTCTTCTGGGATCCCTTTATATTTCTTTTCCAATTCCACGTCCTTATGTAGCAACCCAATTTTCTCCGCATACTCTTGTTTCCTGCGACCTTCCCTGTAGTCAGCCAATTTCTTTTGAAATTTCACCTCCATTCAAAGGATGTCTATTTCCTTATGTATACCTTCCAAATTTGTCATATCACCGATTCCCTTAAGGTCAAATGATAGCCTGCCATGAAAATCAAAAGATCGGAATAAATAACTAATCACAATTGAAAACTCTGGCCATATTACTCTTTTATTCTTTTGCTTGCAAGTCACCCAATAAATATGAATCTTAACTATACTCTACAGAGGTGGATACGAAATCTAAATATAAGTACTTACTCTTATTCTTGGATCTTTTCACAAAAATTAGTATCATCGCTTATCTATAAATCAAAATGTGAAATTATATTCCTTAAAGTAGAAGTTTCGCACCCTAACTCACACTCTATTATACACTCACTTATAAACTTGCTCAAGAAGAAACTATAACCTCTTACCCCTCAATAGTGCCTTTTCCATCCTCCATCAGGGTAGTTATCCTAATTCCGCCAAAATTCGTATACAAGTACAGAACTCACATTTTTGTCCCCAAAATCTCATACATAATCCAAAACTTAAATAGGAATCAAAGTCAAGTTCCTATGCGGTACCGTAGAAGGGTAGAAAATGGAAAAAAAATAGTCAAGCAAGAGTTAACACAAGTTCAAAAGAAATACATATATAACAGTAATCAAATCATTACAAAATCATGGAAACACGAAACAAGAATACACAGGTACGGGAAAAATGAAACAAGCTGCAATACTAGCGCCTTAACGTTTACGATGACCACAAAACTAGACATCATCCATAGAAACCCTAGCCAGACATATGTGAAACTAATCCATGATGACACTCATTGATCCACTCTCCTTGATCAGTTCAATCTCAAGTCCAATACTAGAATCTTTCACGCCTTGACTTATACCATCCAAATTTATCTCAAATTCAATCGAGATATCGATCCGCATTCTAGTGCTCTCCACTCTTGGTACTCGGGTACAAGAATCCGAAACTAGAAGAATTCACATCTCAGGTCGTACGCTCCCAAGTACAAATCATCCAAGTTTAAGATTCCTACTTGACATACATATCTAGCTTTCTCAAGTATCATAATAAAGGTTTTACGCCTATAACTTTCATGATTCGTAACTTACGCTCATGAAGAGCACTTAGTCCTTTATACTTATTCATATAATTGGGACCATATCACCAATTGGCCTAAACTCACCCCGTGCAGAGACCACACAAAACAGCTCTGATACCACCTGTGACCACCCCACTTCTCCCTAGGGCGTACCCCAGGGTTTAGCGGACCGACTGCCCAACTCTCGCCAGGACTGGCTCACTCACTTCAATAAAACAGGTTACAACTTTAAAAGTAAATGAAACAGCAATTCCCAAATTTAGGATGTACATTTATACTCAGTTCTATCTCAAACATTCATATATTTTCCAATATAACAAAAGATTGAAATTCTAGATAACTTCAACCCTAATCGAGCACTAGTGCAAGTACAATCAAAAAAGTCAAAACTAGATGACACCAGCTTCTACCAGCCTCACGCCAATGCTCGTCTCACCTGTAAGGAAAACAAAACTAATAGGATGAGTCAAAGCTCAGCGAGGTTCCAAAACATCATGCAAACCCAAGTAGCGAGTTGACCATTGTATAAAACTTGAAATATTAAAGTATCAAGCATAAGAGTTCATAAAAATGAGCAATAACACTTCAAATAGTAAATTATTAGATATCCAACATTTTCAGGTAAAAAGATACAGTCTGCTCTTGGGAGCAGGTTCTGTGGCCACTTGTTCAAAATCAGTTGACACTCCGTCAACCATGGAATTATAACAAGTCCAGTAGAGCACCACTTAACTCCAATCTCCGTCCACCAGTCAAACCCCCTATCGGGCTCGAACTCCAATATAAACACTAGTAGTAATACTCGAGCATACCAATTAGTCGAGAAGATAACACTCCACCCGACAGAACAGGGACCTATGGTTCGTTATCTAATTGACCAGGCCCCTGCCGACTCGACACAATTAACTAGACAGTGGGGTTTGGGTTCCCAAGCAGTCAGTATAGTCGATGAGATAACATCTCCAAACTACTTAATCAAAATAAAAGTACGGAGACGGAATGAGAGACACCTCCCACTCGGATTGAGTGTGGTACAAGCAGTCAGTTATCTCATCGACTTAATAAAGATAAAAGTATGGAGACGGAATAAGAGGCACCTCCCACTCGGATTGAGTGTGGTACATGCTGCCGCTCAACACTTACAAGTCAAGCACAAGTATAAACACAAATACAGGTCAATCAAGTTCAAGTAAGTACAAGATCATTCAAGAAAGAGAGGACGAGTGCGAATAAGGGCACACTCGCCTAACCCTGACCAAGTCACAAATAATGCCTAGCATGCCACATTTCTACGCATTTCAAGTATTTCAAGTCAATATACAGGTAACATGCAAATCAAGTTACTTGTACATGCATGAATGAAATATCAAGTGTTTAGTTGAGTTAGGTCAAGTGCGATAAAGTATACACTCGTTTATGAATGTGAAATCAGGTGTTTAGTAAATTTCTAGCAACAATGAGCAGGGAACTTGCAGTTAGAACACTCACCAACGATTTACTGCTTTTCAAAACCAAGTTCAAGTTCAACTCCGTGGTTAGAGTCAAAATCTGTAATAAAATATCGTATAGCAACTTGAAATCAATTATGGTTTCAAAATACAAGAGTTTCGCTTAAAGAAAAACCAAGTAAATAGAACTCATTTAAATAGTACTCATTTTACTTATCAAACCCTAGAAATTTCATGTTCGCTCTTTTAGTTTCGATAAAGAAGCGTTTAAAACTTTTAAATTCGCAACTTGGTATAAGAAATGAGAAAATCTTGTTTAAAGCGGTTGCTACTTTCTCTTTATAAAATATATAAGTTTTGGCAAACATTTCTGCTTATACATTGTGAGGACCCGAAAATTTTCTTATTTTTATCTTATTTTACTGGTTATTTAATTATTCATTCACCCATTTTCTCCGCTAATTTATTTCAACCATTTTGAATCTGTTTTCATGAAACAATGCCTCGCTTGTATTTTTTAAACGTCCAGTTAGCAAATTTAATTTTTCGGAGGCTCGTTTAGTAAGAAATAGCGAGTACATGTTTTCGAGGCAATATTCGATCCTATAGTGCAATTGTAGACACCAAAATTTTAGCCTTTCTTTTTATTTATTCTAGGTGATTTTTGTTTATTTATTTATTTTATTTTTATTATTATTTCTTGCTTAGTTTATCTCATTCTCATTTTTGTTAAGAAAATTGTTTTTGTTTTTATTAATTAATCCACTGGTAAAAGGAAAAAAAGGAAAATCATCAATCAAACACAAAAATTTTAGCATGTTGTTTTTATCTTTTTATTCCTAGTTTTTGTTCATTTTATTCGATTTTACCTAAATTGTTATTTTTCGTTATTTTTTTTATTATTGATTAACTGATTCATTGAAAAAGAAAAAAAGAAGAAGCATGCGGGAATAACCTAGAAGGGAAAGGGTCCGATGGCTAAAACAAAAGGCAGGAATTGAGGATTCTTGGGGAGCCCTTTAGATGAGGGTTAGAGAGCCGAAGTTCCATATAAAAAAAAAGGTCACAGCCGCAGCCAAGGGCGAGAGTAGTTGATGGCGGAAGGAAAGAGTGAAGGGAGAGTTTGAGGGCTAGAGAGAGTTTTGGAGAGGGTGACGGCCGAAAGAAAGAAACCAAGCGAGAGGAAACCAAGGAAAGGTGAAGCGACTTCATCAACGTAAAGGGCATTTCATGGGTCTTCGTTTCCAGAAACAAAGTGTTTGTCCTGAGACTGGGAGAGAAACGAATCAAGAGTCTGAGGAAGACACAAGGGAGGATCAGGGAACAAGCAAAGGAAATTTGCAAAATCTTGAAGAAGGCTTCGAAGCTGAGAGCGAGGGAAAGAGGACTGCTCGACGAGGCGGCAACTTCTGCAGCAAAAGTTCCCGTTCGCGTTCCTGGGAACCCGTATGCATTTCCGGGCAGATCTCAAAGCCGCTCAACCGTGCTAGCATTCTCAGGTAAAAATGCCTCTTATTTGGTGGATTTTAACATGTTTTTATGAAAGATAAAGCCATCGGATGTGAATCTTTTTGTTTGCTACTGGGTCAAGCTCTCGCTGGTTCTATGATTCTGCCATTTTGCTCATTTGCTAAGATCGGATTCAATAGGAACCTATGAGATGAGTCTGATTAAGAACATGGGGTTTAGGGTTTTCTATAGTGGTCACCTGATGAATCCATGAGTTCTTTGCTCGATGTTTATGGTCAGTCTTTGTGTGCTTGAATAAGCAAACCCAGAAAAGTGGCGTAAATCTTCAGACAAGTCTGTTTTGATGTTTCCTTGATTGTTGCTTCTCCATTTCTTGTTGTTTGTGTAATGTTTGATATCGGGTTTCAGTGTTAAATGGAGTAAATGGTGAGTTTTGGTTGTTGGCTTGGAGATTGATCCATCGGATCCGAACGTTTGATAATAAAAATGGTAGAAGGTTTTTTGAATGCACCTGGTTTGATGTTAGTTTTGTACTTGGGTTATGTTAGCAAGGGTGATTTGGAGATTTATGAGAGTTCTAGCTCACAAACAAAATAAGTTTCGTTGATTTCTTTTCATATAATATCAGCGTGGGTTGAGCTGCAATTTCGCAGCAGAAGAAGAATGTTTTTTCATATCAGGTTGCATGATCCTTTTGTATGAGTCTCGGGTGCTTAAATATAATGGTTTTATGTTAGAAAACAGAGGGGGGAATGTTTAATAATCCTGTTGCCTGGCTTCAGTTTGCATTGCGCTTATAGTTTGCGCATAAGAATGCTTGTTGCAGCGGTATGGACGAGGTTCTGTTTTTTCCTTTTCCTACTTCAAGTTCGAGTTTTGACTGTGGAATATGTGTGTTTTGTTGCTCAATTTAAGTTGAAGTCTAGGTGAAAAGTTTTAGATCAAGTCTGGAATCCATATTTGAAATGAAAGGGCAGCAGCGTGCATTTATTCTTGATTGCAGAAGCTTTAAGCTTCGGAATTGTGCATGGACTTGCATGAATAGCTTTCAAAATTTTCACTTTGCTCCCCTTAGCTTCTATCTATGCTACAAAGGCCCAATTATGTTCTAATTTCTTGCAATTAGGTCCTAAAGTAATTGCCATTTGGACCATTGCTTGACCTTTCCATTACTTATGGGCCTTTGAAGTTCCCAAATATTTTAATTGGACTTGAATGATTGGTTAAGGCTTGCTCTTGGGTCCTTAGTAGTTTTTTTTTCTATTTTAGGAACTTGATTGACAATTTACCTTCCTTGCAATTATGCATTATTTGATTACATTCAAGTTTTCAATCGGGAAGGATTAGGTGAATTGTTGGTTTAACTTATTTTGTGTTTTTGTTTATATGGTTATTCGTGATGCCTTGACCTTTTCTTTTATTTTGGAGGGTAAATAAGTAATCTCACTCCATTAGGGCCCCAATTCAAGGGAGGTACACCCTATCTCTTATTTCTTACTTTATTTGACTCTACGTGCCCTATGTGACTTTACGTGTTTGATTGAATGCCTCTTGAATTTTTTTTATTATTATTATTTATTTATTTATTTGTTTGCTTTATTGGCTTTAGTTTTGTATATTTATTTAAGTTCAATTTCGATCATTTGAAAGGCAATTTAATGCCAAAGTTGTAATAGCTAGGTTATGATTTTATTTATTTCTTTCTTTCCCCCTTAGATTGTAGTAGGCATTCCCTTTTGTAATAGATAGGGCTTGTGTGCTATGTGCTTGTGTGTGCCTACATGCCTATGTGTTTAATTGCTTTCCCTAGGTTTCTGCATCTAGATAAACATGCTTATGTGTTACGTGCTATGTGAAACTATGTGCTTTGCATGTCTATTTGCTTTAGTATTATATCTGATTATGTGGATGGAATGCACGTTACCGTGGCTAGTCCAATGCTAGTCATGGTCTTCCCCTCGATCACTCAAAAATCCAATGCTTGTGAGAGAGCGTTAGTAAAGGGCTAGTCCAATGCTAGACCCAATAGGGCCATCCCTCGCTAGTACATACTCGCATGCCTTCACTACATTTTCATGCATTTTTCTTAGTATTTTTTACGTTTTGCATGATCCTTTACCCTTTTCCCACATTCAAAGTATGATCTTTAGGATGTTGCATTTCACTCTAGCCATTAGGGTCATTTGCCTGATTAGGTTAGCGAGTTACTCTTTTGGTAAGGGGAATGGACGAGTTTGGCTACACATAGCCTTAGCACGCTCATTCTTCTTCTAACCAAAAGAAAAAACAAAAGTCACGATTTAGGGTCTCCCCGTACACGTCTTGCTTGCATTCCTCTAGGGTTCATGCATTTCATTTACTCACTATCACTTTGCACTCTCACTTCATATACTATTACTTTTTCCACATGTTCACTTCACATGACTCTTATCTTACACATTCTCACTCTACCACTAGCACTTTACATACTACCACTGAGCACACATGCACTTCACACTATCACTTTACATACCTCACCTTACACCCCCATTTACACACTCCCACTTACACACTATTATTTTTATTATTACTTTTTTCACTTCACACAAGCTCGTGTTTTCACATTGCATACATTCATTTCATTTATTCTTTTGTCATTAGCATTACTCGTGACCTCTTGGGGGGCTTATCCTTGGCTATCACAACTCATGTGATTTAGTCCGATCGAGCCTCTAAGAGATATCTGTCCCTTTCGATTTCTCATTAGGTTTAGGATTGCATTCATATTAGTTACATCCAAATGCGATACATCTTTTGGTTAGAAATTAGGAAATCATGACTAAATCATGCAACTAGCTTAGGCTAGGTTGAGAGGGTGCCTTAGACATTGTCTTTGCCTTCCCTCTCTTCAACTGTGACCCCCGAACCATTTTCCTCTGATTTATCGTAGATTTTGGAGTCAATCTAAAAAGGTTTTACATTTAAATCCACATTTTTTTTGGGTGACTTGGTACACCCTAACTCAATACCAAGTGGCGACTCCTACATTTTACCAAAACCTTTTTAGATTACTATTTTTGGCCAAAACGTCGCATTTCAAAGTCCCATGGCCTTTCCCTTTCACACACATCACCATTTTCAAAACATACTTCACTCACTTATTATACTTTTATTATTAAAAAATGGGGCGCGACAAGAACAGGTATAGTCGATAAAATAACATCTTCAATTGACTTTCAAGTCATACACATGTATATCAGTTCACTTGTAAATAGGATAACAAGAGCTCAGTCAAGTTAGGTCGAGTGTAATAAAGTACACACTCGCCTTTGCAATAACAAGTCAAGATATCTAGCGTTTTCAGGCAACAAGTCACATTTCGATCAACAAATCACATGAAGCATCAATCAAGTGAATCACATGGTCCTAACATGTAGTTGGAACACTCACTAATTGATCACAATCTTTTCACTTCATACCCTGATTCTTCCTCTTGGACACTTTCAAGTCCGGTGGTCATATGATACATCAAGAGTCGAGGAGCTCAAAGCCAATGTACATAAGAAATTAGAGGTTCAAAACTTCATTTAGAAAACACATCAATTAGTAGGTTTTATCCTATTATAGCCTCCAAAGTTGCATAGGTTTCTTGTTCACATCAAGGGGAAAATCCACATGCATGCTAGGTCAATATCTTAAGCAACATATAGAGCAAATGGATGTCGATCATAGGCAAAAATGGAACTTACGAGTAATCAAACATTTTGGAGCAAATTGTTTACTTCCTCGTAAACTACATTGGTTTAGCTCAAATCCAACAGACAGGCAAAGATCAAAGTCTTGTCAAGTGATTTGCGCCACAATATGTCAAAACTCTCACAAGTAAGTAACAAGTACCATTAGGTATGAATTCCACCAAGAATCCACCTATAAACTGTCACATACCCAAAACTCTAAAGAACAAGATTTTTGCTTCACCAAAACTCTTTGTTAAAATCTCAAAATCAATATACATATGAAGAGTAAGATTTTAACAAGTGTCTTGGGCAAAAGTAACAAGAATATGTGCAAGAGTAAGCCAAACTAGCTCTTCCTCTCTCAAACGACCAATCAAGCAAAATGTTGAACAACTTGTCCCCAAGTTCTAGGTAAACCTCCAACTTCCACCCCTATTCCCATGACAAACACACTAGCAATCAAACTAACATATCATGAAGTGTATGGTGCATATGCTAGGCAAGGAAATCCATCAAACTTTCACATATATAAAGGTCAAAACTAAACTAACTAGATTATGCACCAAAGCTTGAATTTTTTCAACATAACTTGAAATACATAAAATCCCTCATACAAGTCCTTCCCTCGCTCACCCGATCAACCAAGCAAAACTTAGTAACACTTAACCCCTAATTCCTCCATCTAAACTTCCTAGTTTTAACTTTATCCGCATGGCAAAAATACAATAAATCATGGTTAACATAGCATGTGTGATATGGTATATATTCTTGGCAAGAAAAACTATCAAAATTACACATATATAACTTGCAACTAGCCTATACACTTCATGTACCAAAGCTGGAAATTGACCATATAAGTTGAAAACAACATGAAACCTTCTGTAGAAATCCTTCCTTCTCATCCTAGACCAACATACATCAAGTGTGACGACCCCTCCCATCTCCCCCTAGGGCGTACCCAAGGGTTTGGCGGACTGTCTGCCTAACTCTCATCAGGACCCACTCACGTCATCACGAAATTTACAAAGTAACAACCTCAACAATAATGCAATATCAATTACAAACTTAGACTTATACAATCATGGACATCAAATGCCCATACAATCTCTAAATACAGTCAAAGAGTTAAACTTACAAAATAAAACCAAACAAGCCCGCTAGAGAGCTAAGGACTGCCTATGCGAGCAATAAACAAAACTTAGACAAAGTCCAATTCCCATTCTCACGTTCTTACTCCTGTAAGGAAAACAAATTTATGGAATGAGCTAGAAGCCCAGTAAGGTTCCAAGAAAATATGTAAGTAAACTAGCAGACATGATATAATGTATAGCAAAGCAAGTAATCAGATAGATCATGTAATAATGTACAGTAAAGATCACATTCCTATCAAAGAATATAGTCTACTCTCAGGAGCAGGTACCACAGTAGCTTGTCCAGGGTCCGTTAACACTCCGTCAACCATGGAATTATAATGTCCGTAGATCATTACTAAACGTTCATCTCCGTCCACCGATCATCCCCTTATCGGGCTCGAACATCACTCAAGTACCCATGATTAGTCAATCTTCTTGACCAAACCCTTTGCTAGCTCGATTCGACCAACTAACCAAGGAATGGTCTTACAGCCCCATATATTTAAGTATTCATGATCTGGGCCTCAAGTATTCAAGTATTCATGATCTGGGTTTAAAACCCCAAGTATTCAAGTATTCATGATCTGGGCCACAAGTATTCAAGTATTCATGATCTGAGTTTAAAACCCCAAGTATTCAAGTTTTCACGAGTGGAGTTGTTGGTTGTGACCCAACACTCACGCAAGTAAAGATTGGAGACGTTAGCTGTCATCTAACGCTCCGTATTCAAACATGTCACGAGTTCAAGTTATGAATTCAAGTCACGAGTAAACAGATTAGGAACTTCGTTTGTTACCCAAGGTTGCCCAATTTACCCGACCGCTCTAAGGCTAGTCCCAAGCAAGAGGTTCAATGAGAGCTCAGTTCATCCGTTACCGACCTACATTCATGCATACGCATGAGTAACCCAAGTTCCCACTTACCCGACGTCTCAGATAAAGGTCCAAGGGCCCAGTTCAATCGCTGCAAGAAGATATACAGTCGATCTACAACCATGCACATGTACATGCAAGTTCGCATGCAAGTTCAAGTATTTCAAGTCAAGATACAGGACACTTGTAAATCAAATTGCTTGTACATGTATGAACAAGATATCAAAAGTTTAATTGAGTTAGATCAAGTGAGATAAAATACACACTCGCCTAAAAAATGACAAATCAAGTGTCTGGTAAATTTAGCAACAAGTAGCATAGAACATGCAGTTAGAACACTCACCCATTGATCACAATCTTTTTACTTCAAACCCTTGGTTCTTTCTCTTGGTCAGTATCAAGTCCTGTGGTCGGATAACACATCAAGAGTCAAGCCAATTCATGCCAATATAAATGCAAATTATAAATTTTGAAACTTCACTTAGCCAATAAAGCAATTTGCAGGTTTACCCCAATATAGGTGTCAAAAGTGCAAAGTTTTCTTATTCAAATCTCAGGGTAAAATTTCATGCATGATAGATCAATATGTCACGTATCATATGAATCAGGAACATGTCAATGATAGCCAAAACTTGTGAAGAGAATGGGACAAGAATCTCGAGGTTCAAAGCTAGTTCAAGAATCATATTAATGACTACCTTCTCACCTAGCCATACTCAAGTACAATCTTAAAGATGCCACACTATTCCAAGCCACAACATTTAAAGGAAATTACTTCCAAATCAACTAAGTAAGCTCACCCCAAATCATATAGTTTCCAGTTCATTTCAAGAGGAAAATTATATGTTAGGTCAATGATTCAAGTAAAAGATGGTGCAAAAATATTTCCTTTTCATCCATGAATTTGAGCTTAAAACTGTCCAAAATAGTTTGGTTGTCAGGCCGGAAATTCAACACTTGAAACAAAAAAAATTGAGGTTGTTACCTCCTAAAACCTATCATTTTTTGCTCTCATGCTAGGATTATGGTATAATCAAGTATTTAGGGCATTAACAAGATAATTTCACCATACAAAACCAAGAGAAAAGCCAAACACAATTGCTCTCTCTCTCTCTCTTAACTAGCTTTGAACAAATTTCCAGCTTTGGTGACATTTTTTGAAAAGGTATAACTTGAGTTCTGTAAGTCAGAAAATCACAAAACTTATACCGTTGGAAAATAGACTCGAAGCACTAACATTAGAAGGCACCTTCATAAAATTCAGTTCATAGATTAGTCAAATTTCAGGTTATAAATCACTACTATCACAAGTAAAGAAACAGAATAGTCATGATTTTCAAGAAATTTTGCAGATTTGTTGTTCCTTATAGAAATTGAATCAAACCCTGAATTTTATATCGTTGTAAATCTCTCAGTCTAGTTTCAAACGCAATAAACAGAACTCAATTTCGACTTTTCTATATGAAGTTATACCAAATTCCCCAAAGCTGTGCAGAGCTTCCTGTGAAAATTTCCAAATTGCTAATAATGTCAAAAAAAATGCAACTTTCACTAACAAAACCTCACTCCCTTGACTCAAATTCAACATACACTTGTAGTATAAAGTCTCATAGTGTATTTTAAGCAAAATTGAACTTAAAATCATCATGAAATTTTGGAAATCAAAGCTAAAAATCCAGCCTCTTTTTTCAGCCAGCAAGCACATGGTTTCTCAATTGTTTTTCCAATCATTCCTTCAACTAAATTCCCACAATTTCAAGCAAATTTAGCTAATACATCCATAAGGTTTTATCACCAACATAAAAATAGGTATCTATAGCCAAAATCTTAACAAGAAATTCACCATAAGTGCATACACCATCCAAACCCTAAGAACTCAAGCATCAAGTTCAAGTATCATCAAGTTTAAGTACCACAAGATTTCACTTATCTTAAACATAAGACAAAGAAAGAAGGATGATCTAGTATTTTTACCTCTTTTGCTTTCCAAACCAAGATAAAACTCAACCCACAATCCATCAACTCTTCTTCCCTTCCAAGCTCATGCCAAGGTTGATGGTCAATCCAAGATTTCCCCTTCCTTTTCCCACAAAACTAAGCAAGATGGAAGCTAGATTGGATGAAGTTCCCCTTTTCCTCCCCAAATTTTGGGCCTCTCTCTCTCTCTCTCTTTCTCTTAGTGTTTAATTTTGGAAGACAAGAAATGGAAATGGCAAGAAAGCTTGGTCAATGATGTCTTAAAGAGATAAAACTTGGTTCCTATTGTGGCACATGTCCAATTCTCTTAGTTTCTTGCTTCAAATATCTCAATTGTCTCTTATTGCACTAAACCCCTTTTTTCTCCACTATATTCCTCACACACCTCACTAAAATTTGCTATCACCACGCTCACTAACTCCCACATGCATCGATTAAAAAAAATCATGAAGACTACTAATCACGATCAAATCTTTAGACAAATATATAAATAGACAATCAAATTAAGTATTAAATGAGTAAAGTGAAATGCAGTTAGAACGTATAAAACGTGTAAAATGGAAAAATTTTCTCTTGAATCCTCACACTCTCTCCCCCCTTAAGAGAATTTTGCCCTCGAAATTCCAACCTTTGCTCGCACAAAACTTGATTCTACAAGATTTTTCTCCAACTCCTAAGTGACTTCCTCTCACCTACAAAATGTTATCTAGCGGAAGATCGCACTAACATAATGGTAAAGCTGATATATGAAAGAAGTTCAACAATGGTTTAAAATAAGCAGAAGGATATAGACTTGGAACTTGATGAAAGAAGAAACCGTAACTATGCAACGTATCTCCCATTCGTTCTAGAAATCATACACTATGCTTTGGCAACTAGCCCACAACGTAAACCTCCGATCCTTGCTACACTTGAATCACTAGACACGTACTACCCTTTCACATCCCAAGTCCTTCATTACTAACCACAAATGAAGAATCCTCACTTAAGCCCAAAATAAATTGCAAATATTGAAGCCTAAAAATGGGTTTAACTCTAAGCACACACAGCATATACAACTTTTGATGCAAATGGAGACGTAGCTCAAACGAAGGAAGTGGAGCAAGTGAAAGTGCCCCTAGGTCTAGTCACACGAGCACGCGCCAAGAAGATGAAGGATGCTCTCCAACTATTGGTCAAAGCAGTGCACGAACAAGTGGGAAGACCCAAGCTTATAGAAGACCTTGCTTGTGAGAATGAAAGGTAAATTACCGTGCTACAAGCCATACTCGATGAAGGAAATCAGCCTTGAAGCCTCGTAGCTTGTTGGAGTTATTTAGTTATCTCATTGGAGTTATTTAGCTAGTAGTTATATCAATTAGTTAGACTAAATAAATAAGCTCAAGTTGAGCATGAAGGACCACGCATAGGAGCTGTCCCTTAATGGGCCAAGAATAGCTTAGGGTTAAGGCCTTATCCGACACCCAATCACCTTTGGATTACGTGTTTAGTAGTAGTATAAATAGGAACTCGCTTGTTCAAGCATCATTATTATTTTTGATATTAAGAATTTGAGAGTTCTATATTTTGGCTTCTTGCGAGCTTTCCTTGAATATCTTAGACTAATCTCTAGGATCTTCAACTAGACTTATCAATCTAGAAACACACTAGGTTGTGGCATCAACTATCTCATACCAAGGTTTGTTAGCCACGTGATTAACGGGTCAAGGTTCATCCATCCAAGCGTGCTATTTACTTCCCTAGATCCTGAGACTTATCTCTTACGGGTTTCGTCACAAGTTGGCGACGTTCGTATCAGTTGGTAATCAGAGCTAGTTAAGAGGTATCACGTTATATCCCTTTTCTTATTTTTGAGTCAAGTTTTATCGTCCCAATTCATGTTTAGGTTGTTAGGGTTTATTCTAGCAAGTCCATAATTCTAGTTTTGTGTTTAAAGTTGTTGTCCGAATTTTTCCAGATTTGTTTCATCGTGTTTTGTGTCTAGTTTGTTGTTAATTGGTGTTGGTTATTCGTGTTTTGTCTAGAAAGAAAAATGAAAAAAAAATATTGCAGCCACTAGGGTTTTCGTTCTCTTCTTGTCTCGTCTCAAGTAGGATTTGTTTCTTGTGTTGCAATCTGTCCAAAAATTTCAGTCGTTAATTGCTACTAGTTTTTGTCCAGATTGTAGTATAATTCTTGTTGATTGTTGTGTTGTTTTGGTTGTGAAAACAGCCCAGCAAAAGTAAAAAAAAAAAAGGTGTTACATACCTCATTGTTTCTTGAGTCAATTGCTGGAAAATTCTCTTGGAGCTGTCCGAACTTGTTTGCCATTGATTCTTGAATTTTTGTGTTGTCTCTTGCAAAACTTGAATACCAAAACATATTTTGGGAAGTTCTTGAGCTTCTTGAATAAAATTCTTAAAGTTCTTGGACCACCAAAGGCTGATTTGGAAGTTCTTGAAACTCTTGTCCCAAACTCTAGGGTTTCTTGAAACTTGAAGCAAACTTCAACCTTCTCTTGGCAAATCTAGAATTTTGATCTGAATTCAAGGAGTTATTGGGACTAAATTTGTGTTTCTTGAAAGAATCAGTTTGAGCCATGAAAGAAAAAAAAGAGAAAAAAAAAGGAAAGAAAGAACGTTGGCTCTAGTTTCCTAATTGTGAAACAAGTCCCAACCTTGAACTACAACTAATCCTAGTCCTTTGTGGATTAGCCAAGAAACCCATCAAAACCAAATCCAAAACACACCCAACTACCCTCAAATTACCTCAACCGACCTGACTATCTTCCTAAAACATCTCATCGGTTTTCTAAACTCGCCATAAACTATCTTGACCCATCCACCAAATCCCAGCCAACTTAGCCTTGTTTCTTGAATCGGTTGAACACCAAATTGTGAGCCGATTTAGCTGAAATTGAAGGACTGAGATTCACACCTTTTGAACACTCCAAAAGCACCAAAATACCCTACAAATACTGCCAGAAATTCAGCGCAATAGCAGCTTCAGAAAATTCCAGAAAAAAAGGGCAAGTCAGGTAGAAGTCTTTCTAGGATTTCAAACTTTAGCTTTTGAGTTTTGTGTCATATCTTGTGTCGATCATTTTTATCTTGTTCCTTACATCAGTTGAGTCATAAACAACATTTAAAGTGAGTCATAAACCTGATCTCTTTCCAGTTTTGCCACATTCTTGTTCAATTCGTGATTCAAAGGTTGACCTTGAAGCTACTTGGAGAAAATTCTGATTTCTTCAAGGGGAGCAAACAAAAGCCATTGAGAGTTAATCGTGAGCTCATTAGAGTGAATAGAATTGAGTGAAACATGAGTGTTGAGCGTAAACACGTAAGAGAGTGTGAAAGGAAATATATACCTCTTTCTTTGCTAACTCCTTTTGCAGGTTACCTTAGCATGGAATCTCACACCTTTGACAATAAACTCAACATGGAGGCCTTGATGAGTGAGTTCAACAGGATGTTGAATCAATCCCTTGAGCCAATACATGAACGCATAGACCAACTTGAGAACCATCAACTAAGGAGTGATTCGGTCCATGGAGGAAGCATTAAGGAGGAGTCCGAACCTCCCCATGAGCTCGTAACGTATGACATGCAGTCTAGGATTGTTCAAAGGGACCAAAGGAGAAGTGACGATGCACTCAAGGGAATCAAAATTAAAATTCCCTCTTTCCAAGGAAAGTCCAATCGGGATGCTTGCCTAGTGTGGGAAAAACGCATAGACCAACTTGAGAACCATCAACTAAGGAGTGATTCGGTCCATGGAGGAAGCATTAAGGAGGAGTCCGAACCTCCCCATGAGCTCGTAACGTATGACATGCAGTCTAGGCTTGTTCAAAGGGACCAAAGGAGAAGTGACGATGCACTCAAGGGAATCAAAATTAAAATTCCCTCTTTCCAAGGAAAGTCCAATCGGGATGCTTGCCTAGTGTGGGAAAAACGTATAGATGTGAGGACCCGAATTTTTCCTTACTTTTAATTCTATTTTTTGGGCTTACCTAATTATTTATTCACCCGTTTTATCCAAATAATTTGTTTCAACCAATTTAAAATCATTTAAATGGAATATTGTCCCACTTATATTTTAAAACGTCCCGTTAGCAAATTTAATTTTTCGGAGGCTCGTTTATTAAGAAATAGTGAATACATGTTTTTTGAGGCAATATTTGAATCGAGAGTGCAATAATCCTAGCAAATTAAGAATGAGTAATAGTTGACTAAGAAAAGTTAATTGATGGATTAGAGGTGAGTGAGTTAAAAATTTAAGCTTATACCGCAAGTACGTCGAAAGTTTCCCGAAAGTCGAGCCTGTACAAACTAATTGGAGATTTGAGAAATTAACACTTGTGAGAACTCATGTTTTATTTCAAAAATAGTTATTTTTAGGATTATTTACCCTAGTATTAGTGAGTTATATTATCGTTACAAGAATTTCTTTTGAGTGTCGCTTTATCGCACTCGAATCGGAAGTTCGCGTATTTCGCGTCAAAACGGTTAAGTGGAGATTTAACAAACTAATACTAGACTACTAAGAGTGAATAATTATAATGTTAAAGGAAGTACATTAGAGGTTTAGTGCACAAGTGAAACAAACCCGAAAGAAAACGGATAGGAAACGCGCCCGCGCGAGTACTATTCATAGTTGATTTTTGCACAAAATTTTAACCACAAAACACTTAAGCTTCCAAGGGAAGTTTCATTCATCAGCCACACTCTCTCTCCTCACCTCCATAGCCGACCAAACCAGCCAAGGAAGAAGAAGAGAAAGCTCTTCATCATTCTTGCTCCATTCTTGCACAATTTCACTCCAAAATCTTCACTCAACTTCCATATCACTTAGAGATTAGCTTAAGCTTGGTGGAAGACTTCATCTTGGCGGTTTTCTTGGAGATTTTGTGATCAAAATTTTTGGTTCTTCAAGGGTTCAAGAGGTATACACCTCAACTCATCCAATCTTTCATTTCTTGGCTTTAATGAGTTTCATTCTTGGCTTGAAGCTTGTAGCTTCCTTGTTGTTATTGTTATATGGATTGGATTGGTTGAAGTGGGCTCTATGAACTCCCACCTTGGTTATATAAGGACTGCCATGATATTAAAATGGGTGTTAGTGTGTTTGTGATGAGTGTTAAGGTTAGAAATTGAAGGAAAGATCGAAGGAAATTGTGTAGGAATGCAAGCCGAATCTATCCTATTTTTCCCGTGCCTTTATTTTGAAATTTTTATGCTCAAATTACTGTGAAACATATGTATATATGTTGTATAGGGTGTGTTGAAAGTTTCTACAAAAAATCATTTGAATTGGTTGAGCAAAACTTGAAATTTCGAAACGTAAAGAAATCTGAAAATGTGTTCGGACAGCTTGAACAGTGTCCCTTTGATCACACATATCTTTTTGTACAGATATCAAAATTGACTGCCGTTTATGGCATTTGAAACTAGATATTTGTAGCTTTCCAACGGTATAAAATTCACTATCTAGTTCAAAATGAGTGAGTCGTAGTGATTCGGCAAAGTTGCTGTCCTGTTCTGATGGTCCATCCGAGAGAAAGGTAGAAGCTGCATTTTGTGGCTCTATTTTCTCTCACTTATGAATTGATTTTGAGAATAACTTGTTCTGATGAAATGTAGCATTATGATTTTAGTTTCCAACGCCACCAACCATTTGCAATTCCAAGTTCTATTGAGTGAGATATGTTCCAATTTTCAAACTGCGACAGAACTGGAAAACCCTTCTTTTGGGCTGGCCAATTGGTTTAGTTGTTTGTCAGAAGTTTTATTTTGAAATTTTGATGTCCACCAACTATCAATTGCTTATGAAATGTTTCTTGGACCTTGGTTTAACAAATGAACCAAAATGGGACTGATTTCATGGTGCAAAGTGTTTGAAAAGGAAAAGAAAGCAAGAAGACAGATTTGCTTTGGGAATTTCTTGGATTTTGGTAGTTTTGTTAACTACCTCCCCGTACGAGTTTTTATGTGAAATTTGATAGAGGAGTAGTCCTCCTATGGAAGTCAAAATTTACCAAATTTGGTGTTATTCTAAGTCCATTTCGATACCCAAATGATGTGCCAAAGTTGTTCTTCAAATCTGGAAAATTTACTGAACTGTCTTCAATTTTGGCCAACTTTGAGCTGCTATATTTTGGCACTCAAAACTCCAAATTTAGTTCCGTTTATTGTGTTTGAAACCTTGATTGAAATTCTCATTGTGTTACAAATTTCAGAGACTAGTTAACTTTTTGTGAATTTTACCGAATTTCCAAAGTTTGCCAAAAAACAAGACTAAAACTGTCTCCTGTGCTTATATCAGCCACTTTGAGCTGAAATTTGAATGTCTTCCATTTAGAATCTTGGAAAGGTGTCTTCTGGGAACTTTTAGTATTTTGAACCAAGATTCCAACGGTATCAAGTTTTCCAATTTTGAACCTATTGACAGCAAGTTCTGATTTTTCTAACTTTGGTGTGCAAAACTGAAATTTTTCGATTCGATGGGAAATGAGTTTTTGGAAACTATTCCCTATCCTTTGATATTAATTTCATGAAAAAAAATAGTTTTTCCTGGTGTTATGTTTTGTGTTTGAAACCTTGATTGAAATTCTCATTGTGTTACAAATTTCAGAGGCTAGTTCACTTTTTGTGAATTTTGTCGAATTTTCAAAATTTGCCGAAAAACAAGACTAAAACTGTCTCCTGTGCTTATATCAGCCACTTTGAGCTGAAATTTGAATGTCTTCCGTTTAGAATCTTGGAAAGGTGTTTTCTGGGAACTTTTAGTACTTTGAACCAAGATTCCAACAATATCAAGTTTTCCAATTTTGGATCTATTGAGTGCAAGTTCTGATTTTTCTAAATTTGGTGTGCAAAACTGAAATTTTCCGATTCGATGGGAAATGAGTTTCTGGAAACTCTTCCCTATCTTTTGATATTGATTGACCGTTTTAAACTGGATTTCGTGCAAAAAATCAATTTTTTCTGGTGTTATTAAACCCCACTTTTGAGTCTCGATTTACGAGTAACTAAGCCTCTCTTTCATGACATTTTCTTAGTATTGTACAAGTGTACAATCTTTCTTGTTAACAAGGGGTTTATAAGTGATAGAGCGTGATAGTCAATTATTACTTGCTTAGGCGCTCAAGAGGACCTTCAAAAGGAACTCGAAGCGAACACCTAAACGTTGTTTGAGCACTTACTCCCTATTTTGATTGGTGAGTGTCAAGTGCATGATTTGTTGCAATTATGTGAATTGCTTCTTATGGACTGAATGGTTTATGATTGTTGAGTCGAGTGTGTACTTTATCGCATTCGTTCTCTTTTAACTGATTGAACAACTGAATTGAACTGCTTGTAACTGAATTGTAACTGAACTGCTTGCATGTCGTTGGAGTGAATCTCCTCGACTTATAACTGAACTGCTTGCATGTCGTTGGACTGAATCACCTCGACCTATAACTGAACTGAACTGGGGCACGCCCAAATCTCAATTGGCTGACCTTGCGACTCGAGCCAGCAAGGGCTTGGTCGAGGAGCTTGGTGAACCATGAGATAACTGTAAGCTTGATCTATTGAGAGATCTTGCTTGGCCTACTCGCGTAGTAGTGCCTTTTATATAACTTCGGGCCCGGTGCTGTGTATGGTAGACGTAATTGACGTGTAAGTGGAGTTCTACGGACTTAAATATCGATCCGGTTGACGGAGTGTCATCGCGGGAAGGTTTTTGATCGAAACTTGGTGAAACAAGTGGAACTTAGCTCCTGAGAGGTCCTGTATCCTCATTGAATGTGTTTAATTGAAAATTGTGGATTGCTTGAATGTTACTGCTTTAATTCTTGCTTAAATGCCATTGCTACTTGAACTATGTGTTTTGCATGTTTTCTTGGCCTCACGAGCATCCGCTCATCCCGTTAGATTTGTTTTCCTTAACAGGAGCTGAACTGGAAGGGATTATGAAAACGCCTACTTGATGGCACTTTTGGCTAGAATTTTGAAATGTATTTGTCTAGACATCCTTTTGGGAAGTTGTATATTTTGAAAGTGGTTGTATTTTGAACTTGTGGTGTGAGATTGGATATTTATATATGGAAGCGACTTCTCTTTCTTACTTCGTCTTGTCTTATTAGTTATTATGGTATTAAACTTGAACGAAATTGTACCGAGTCCTGGCGAGAGTTGGGCAGGCATCCCGCCGATACCCTTTGGTTCGCCTTAGGGAGAAGTGGGGGCGTCACAGTTGGTATCAGAGCTTAGGCTTCAGATCTTTGTAGTGTATCCTAGGCTTAAATGTTTAGGATGTCGAACTGTGGGATTTGATTGTGTATTAAGTGCAGTGTGACCTTGGTGCTTGATGTTTTAGCGAGTAATATTGAAGTGTTTGTGTTTAATTAGAGTGATGTTGAATACTAGTGTTTTATTTTTATTGGAGTTAAATCCTTATACATTTATGATTTATTGTCTTGTGAATTCTACTCAAAAGGTGATTCCATCTATTTAAGTTGTTCTTGAGTTGAGAACTTAAAGCGGCTTTGATTTCCAAAGTTTCTTGGTGTTGTAGCACCATTTTGCTCACACAACACTATAAAATTTTAAACTTCGAGTTATGTTGGAGGTGAGTCAAGATTATGGATTTTAAATGGCCATGTAATGAGTTTAAGGGTTGGACACCTTGCCTTCTCCACTATTTTACTTGTTGAAATTCCGGAAGAAAAGTTGAACCATTTGAACAATTTTGGACTCCACTTTGAACTTGAAAATGAGACATCTTTTGTACTCCTTTTGATTTGACCTATTACCCTATCCTGTATAGGAACTTTCATCTTGAATTTAGTGAGGAAACTTGTATTCATTGGAAATTTTAAGCTAGGAACTTAGAAAGTAGCTTAGGCTTTCAGATGGAATTTGAAAGTTATAATTATTCGAATGATGTGGTTTGGTATCGTGAATTCTTCTAATTTTGTCCCTAACTAGGCTTATGATCTTACTTCTTTTGATCCTGCTTAGGCTGGTAGGGGTGGTGCACGCCATGAAGTCTTTTGTATTTTGCCTGTATGTACCCCTATATTTTGTGGCACTTATTTGCCTATTTCCTGCATTTGACATAATTGGCTTGTTTTGTGATCTCCTGAGTCATACTATGACTTTTGAGATATGTAAAGAATCGTGCTTTAATTCTAAATATTTTTGGCAACTTGTATATGCATTGAGTTCTTTTATGCCCAATTATTCTTTTTCTTACGTCCATAAACATATATTAAGTATGGTTCAGCGAGGATGAAGAAAGGATCGTGAGCGTGGGTTTAGACAACTCCGCACTCCTAGAAAAGATGAGAGATCACGGAAGGAAAGATTGATGGATGGTCTTATGTAATTCTATGGGATCCTAGTGTAGATATGAGTCGGGAATGAATAAAAAGATTCGACCTACCAGTGTCATAATGGATTGACCTAGTTGGATACCTAGTGAGGTTCTTCCCTATGAAGTTTTAATAATTTCTCTACACATATCTTGTGATTGATCCTGTGGACATGTTCCAACATTTTATGAACGTTTGAACTCCCAAAAGTATTGCGTTGGTTATTCGTGAGGTGATTTGAACTCATTTTCTATTTGTTTTAATTGAATAAAAGCATTTTCAATTTTTGCTTGACTATCACTATATATATATATCCACTCACCTGTTGCCTCTTTTCCCACAAATATCTATATATATATATATATATATACACATTTTGAACCCACATGAGAATTGAAATTACGCAGAGCTTAAGTTCGGATCTTTTCTGAGGACTAAGAATGAATATTTGTTATGAATTGATGAGTAAAAAAATGGCCGAGCTTCATGTACCCTTAGAGTTAGCTCTTGGGTTAGATGTCAAGGGTGGTAAAAGTGTTGGGTCAAAGTTATGCATATATGAACCTGCATGTTTGCTTATTTTTCTTAAGGGCAATTTCTAAAATATACGTTTTACTCAAGCGTAACTCTTAACTCGAAACTTCGAGGGAAATTTTGAAACATCCTCAATGTATATGTTATTTTATTATACATGTGTTTTAATACCCACGTATTGAGTTGCCTGATTAAGTTTCTTAAACGTATTTGAGGAATTTGAAATATGTATTGATGATTATGGCAAAAACATTATTTGAAGTTTCTTATTAAGAAAATTTAGTTTCGAGCCATGAAGAAAAGTTTGTATCGTTAACTCAAAATTTAAAATTTTGAATCGCATTCTACCACATACATACCCAAAATACATTAAAGCCCTCGATTATATCTCGCATGTTATGATTGATTTGATTTGGACAATTGAGTTCGAAAATTTTGGTAAGCTTCGTTTTCTATTGAAAATATACCCTTCCATTCAAGTTTTGAACTACAAGAGTTAATCATTTGACTAGAGTTTGAATTGACCCTAGAACCAACTATTCTTGTGTAAGCCCTAGTTTTGTGAATGGTATAAATAAAGTGTGACTGCTTGCACTATGATTTGGAGGTTAAGACTCCTACAGGGGATCAGTGTTTAATTGTTAAGTGCAAACTTGGCAGATCTTAGTGGACCTAGTAACTAAGGGGTATGCTGTGATATTTGTGACAGCCCCACCTCCCCCTAAGGCGAACCAGAGGGTTCGGCGGGCCGCCTGCCCCGCTCTCGCCGGGACTCAGTCGCTCACTACAGTCCTCAAACAAATATAAGATAAAACTCAAATATTACATCAAATTCTCCAATAAATAATTACATATCCAAAATCGAAGCGTCCACGCTTCCGCTGCGCCACTCTGATCCATGATCCCAATTATTACACAAGAGGAATTCCACAAAAATAAAATCACAACAAGCCTTCCTTCGCCTTGAGCCCTGTGGAGGAGAATAAAACATTTTTGGGGTGAGCTAGAAGCTCAGCGAGTAACCAGTAAAATCAGTAATCAAATCGGTTTAACAATAGTTCATTTCAATGATGTCATAAATCAAATGATAAGTCCAGAAACAATTACAACATTTACAAAACATTAAATATGGAGTATCAATAATTCAAGAAACATGTGCAATGGAAAGCGATGAAAAGGATACGTTCGTTCTCCTGCCATTTCCTTTTTTTGTTTCATTTGAAATTGCATTTTTTTCATTCAACCTTTCCCGGACATCGTCCAGGCTCCACCAACCTCCACCAACCTACAAAGGTAATACTCGAGTATACCAAACGTTCACCCAGGTCCCTAATCGCCCGACCGAGTCCGCTTCTGGCTCGAGACGACCGGTAACAAGGGGCAATGACCAGTTCAGCCCAAAAGGCTTACATTCATGCGCAAGTAGCATTTAATCATTAAGCATGAAAATTTCACATTTATTTAGGTCGAGTGCGATAAAGTACACACTCGCCCAGAAAACTCGTTTTAACAATCATTGAAAGCGCTTAACACATTATCAATCCATAATAACAAGCCAATAAGTCAAGAAAATATATCAAACAAGGAACACTCTCATATAAGCACGCATGATATGCAAGAAAACAGTTCAAAAGTAACTTTGGAAACAGTTCGAAAGTAAATAATGCAAGAAACGTTTCACAAGTACTTTGGAAATAGTTTAGGGTCACTCACCTCCACGGCTCAGAAATCATCCATCATATAACATTGTCTTGCTCAAATCCAAGTTTTAGATCACAAACTCAATGCAAACAAATCCCTTCAAAGTTCGGACAGCACTTCCCCTGAATTTGCTAACTTTTCCAGCCATCATGGCTTCATTATTTCCTCATTCCAACCCAAAGGTACACACACAACAACAAGTTCATCCAATAGCCATTCAGCAAGCTCCAAGTAGTACTAGTACAAGTCAAGCTAGGGAAAAGTCCGGAAATGAAAGTTAAGCTCAAAACCAAAAAACAGTTTTGACGTCATTTTGCGGTAATGGCACCAAAGGCGCTACGATTGTCGGATGAAGGTGCAAGACCCACCATTTCGAAGCTAAGAGATTGGGCTACAATATTACAGAAGGTCACTCAACCCAGTTTCGAGTGTAACCAGGTCAAAAATGCAAGATACTATACCAGAATCACAAAAACAGATTCACAGAACGCATTCTAGCGGAAACATCATAAATCAGGCTATCCAAGTCCAAATCCAGAAATTCCGAAACCATATGAAAGCTAAGAAATAGGGATAAATTTCATCAGAATACCTAAACAACCAATTCGGAAGCAATTCCAGCCAAAACAACCAATTACAGGCGCAATTCTTGCATTCGGGTAAAACCAGAACAGCAATAGTAATTTTGACTTTTCTCGTTCTACACTAATCCGATTGATCAGAAATTTTGTAGGCACCTCCAAAATGTCATTCCCTACAACTTTCATGTTTTAAGCCAAGGCCAATTCGGCATCTAACTAGGAGCTATAAATTCAGGCAGAATGTATTCATCATAACCCTAACTTTCCAAAATTTCTTCCAAAACAGAAATTGTTTGCAATTTACCACTTTTTCCACCTCATAGAGTCCTTAAATATCATTTCCAATCATCATATATAACCACACAATCATATCCATATGAAAACAGAAAAATTCCCAATAATTATAAAACTTCACCAATTCAACCAAAAATCAAGATATAATCCATAAAAGTGCATCTTATACCACCACCAATCATGAATTGAACATCATTAGAGGAAGAAGAGGGGTCCTTCACAACTCACCTTAGCAATACAAGAGATAGAGTAACTAGTCACCTTAACTTTCCAAACAACTTCACAACCAAGCTCAACTCCACCAAACTAAGAGGTTTTATGGAGTAATTGGAAGATTAATCGGTTTAATTGAAAGATTGAGCAAGATTGGAGACTAGAAAATTGAGAGCTTTTCTTTCTTTCTTTGAGCAAGAAAGTCGGCCAAGAGAGGTAAGAAAATGAAAATGATTTTGGCCAATTTTTTGTATTTATTTGGTAAAGGTAAAGGTAAAGTTCAATGGTCAAAGTCAAGAGTAAATTAGATGGTGACACTTGTCACCTTTAGGTTAAAAACTTATCTTTTTGTCTCTCCAATACAAATATCTTAACACCTTGTAAAATAATATCACTTAATACAAAATTCCAACAAGTTGTCAAAAATATAATGCATTTACCGCACTAGCGGGTCCCACGTCCAAAATACGCTCTTAATTTCTCAAAAACTAACCGATACTAGAAAAATCATTTTAAAACTATCTTTGCTCATAAACTTTATCTGGGGAATTTTTCTAATAAAGAAAGTGTAGAAAAGGCGGGCGATTAAAAAAAATAAACCCTAGAAAATTAGAAAATTTCCGGGTTCTCACTCTCATACTTTTCGGGGCGTCACAAACTCCCCTCCTTAAAAGAATGTCGTCCTCGACATTCCATCTTGTACCAATCAAGTCGAGACATCCCGCAAGAATCACTAATATTTCAAACCAAACCCACAGTCCGGCATCCTAAACTTCAAGCCTAGGATACACTACAGAGATCTGAAACCTAAGCTCTGATACCAACTGTGACAGCCCCACCTCCCCCTAAGGCGAACCAGAGGGTTCGGCGGGCCGCCTGCCCAACTCTCGCCGGGACTCAGTCGCTCACTACAGTCCTCAAACAAATATAAGATAAAACTCAAATATTACATCAAATTCTCCAATAAATAATTACATATCCAAAAGCGAAGCGTCCACGCTTCCGCTGCGCCACTCTGATCCATGATCCCAATTATTACACAAGAGGAATTCCACAACAATAAAATCACAACAAGCCTTCCTTCGCCTTGAGCCCTGTGGAGGGGAATAAAACATTTTTGGGGTGAGCTAGAAGCTCAGCGAGTAACCAGTAAAATCAGTAATCAAATCGGTTTAACAATAGTTCATTTCAATGATGTCATAAATCAAATGATAAGTCCAGAAACAATTACAACATTTACAAAACATTAAATATGGAGTATCAATAATTCAAGAAACATGTGCAATGGAAAGCGATAGTAACATTCATGAAAAGGATACGTTCGTTCTCCTGCCATTTCCTTTTTTTGTTTCATTTGAAATTGCATTTTTTTCATTCAACCTTTCCCGGACATCGTCCAGGCTCCACCAACCTCCACCAACCTACAAAGGTAATACTCGAGTATACCAAACGTTCACCCAGGTCCCTAATCGCCCGACCGAGTCCGCTTCTGGCTCGAGACGACCGGTAACAAGTGGCAATGGCCAGTTCAGCCCAAAAGGCTTACATTCATGCGCAAGTAGCATTTAATCATTAAGCATGAAAATTTAACATTTATTTAGGTCGAGTGCGATAAAGTACACACTCGCCCAGAAAACTCGTTTTAACAATCATTGAAAGCGCTTAACACATTATCAATCCATAATAACAAGCCAATAAGTCAAGAAAATATATCAAACAAGGAACACTCTCATATAAGCACGCATGATATGCAAGAAAACAGTTCAAAAGTAACTTTGGAAACAGTTCGAAAGTAAATAATGCAAGAAACGTTTCACAAGTACTTTGGAAATAGTTTAGGGTCACTCACCTCCACGGCTCAGAAATCATCCATCATATAACATTGTCTTGCTCAAATCCAAGTTTTAGATCACAAACTCAATGCAAACAAATCCCTTCAAAGTTCGGACAGCACTTCCCCTGAATTTGCTAACTTTTCCAGCCATCATGGCTTCATTATTTCCTCATTCCAACCCAAAGGTACACACACAACAACAAGTTCATCCAATAGCCATTCAGCAAGCTCCAAGTAGTACTAGTACAAGTCAAGCTAGGGAAAAGTCCGGAAATGAAAGTTAAGCTCAAAACCAGAAAAACAGTTTTGACGTCATTTTGCGGTAATGGCACCAAAGGCGCTACGATTGTCGGATGAAGGTGCAAGACCCACCATTTCGAAGCTAAGAGATTGGGCTACAATATTACAGAAGGTCACTCAACCCAGTTTCGAGTGTAACCAGGTCAAAAATGCAAGATATTATACCAGAATCACAAAAACAGATTCACAGAATGCATTCTAGCGGAAACATCATAAATCAGGCTATCCAAGTCCAAATCCAGAAATTCCGAAACCATATGAAAGCTAATAAATAGGGATAAATTTCATCAGAATACCTAAACAACCAATTCGGAAGCAATTCCAGCCAAAACAACCAATTACAGGCGCAATTCTTACATTCGGGTAAAACCAGAACAGCAATAGTAATTTTGACTTTTCACGTTCTACACTAATCCGATTGACCAGAAATTTTGTAGGCACCTCCAAAATGTCATTCCCTACAACTTTCATGTTTTAAGCCAAGGCCAATTCGGCCTCTAACTAGGAGCTATAAATTCAGGCAGAATGTATTCATCATAACCCTAACTTTCCAAAATTTCTTCCAAAACAGAAATTGTTTGCAATTTACCACTTTTTCCACCTCATAGAGTCCTTAAATATCATTTCCAATCATCATATATAACCACACAATCATATCCATATGAAAACAGAAAAATTCCCAATAGTTATAAAACTTCACCAATTCAACCAAAAATCAAGATATAATCCATAAAAGTGCATCTTATACCACCACCAATCATGAATTGAACATCATTAGATGAAGAAGAGGGGTCCTTCACAACTCACCTTAGCAATACAAGAGATAGAGCAACTAGTCACCTTAACTTTCCAAACAACTTCACAACCAAGCTCAACTCCACCAAACTAAGAGGTTTTATGGAGTAATTGGAAGATTAATCGGTTTAATTGAAAGATTGAGCAAGATTGGAGACTAGAAAATTGAGAGCTTTTCTTTCTTTCTTTGAGCAAGAAAGTCGGCCAAGAGAGGTAAGAAAATGAAAATGATTTTGGCCAATTTTTTGTATTTATTTGGTAAAGGTAAAGGTAAAGTTCAATGGTCAAAGTCAAGAGTAAATTAGATGGTGACACTTGTCACCTTTAGGTTAAAAACTTATCTTTTTGTCTCTCCAATACAAATATCTTAACACCTTGTAAAATAATATCACTTAATACAAAATTCCAACAAGTTGTCAAAAATATAATGCATTTACCGCACTAGCGGGTCCCACGTCCAAAATACGCTCTTAATTTCTCAAAAACTAACCGATACTAGAAAAATCATTTTAAAACTATCTTTGCTCATAAACTTTATCTGGGGAATTTTTCTAATAAAGAAAGTGTAGAAAAGGCGGGCGATTAAAAAAAATAAACCCTAGAAAATTAGAAAATTTCCGGGTTCTCACTCTCATACTTTTCGGGGCGTCACAAACTCCCCTCCTTAAAAGAATGTCGTCCTCGACATTCCATCTTGTACCAATCAAGTCGAGACATCCCGCAAGAATCACTAATATTTCAAACCAAACCCACAGTCCGGCATCCTAAACTTCAAGCCTAGGATACACTACAGAGATCTGAAACCTAAGCTCTGATACCAACTGTGACAGCCCCACCTCCCCCTAAGGCGAACCAGAGGGTTCGGCGGGCCGCCTGCCCAACTCTCGCCGGGACTCAGTCGCTCACTACAGTCCTCAAACAAATATAAGATAAAACTCAAATATTACATCAAATTCTCCAATAAATAATTACATATCCAAAAGCGAAGCGTCCACGCTTCCGCTGCGCCACTCTGATCCATGATCCCAATTATTACACAAGAGGAATTCCACAACAATAAAATCACAACAAGCCTTCCTTCGCCTTGAGCCCTGTGGAGGGGAATAAAACATTTTTGCGGTGAGCTAGAAGCTCAGCGAGTAACCAGTAAAATCAGTAATCAAATCGGTTTAACAATAGTTCATTTCAATGATGTCATAAATCAAATGATAAGTCCAGAAACAATTACAACATTTACAAAACATTAAATATGGAGTATCAATAATTCAAGAAACATGTGCAATGGAAAGCGATAGTAACATTCATGAAAAGGATACGTTCGTTCTCCTGCCATTTCCTTTTTTTGTTTCATTTGAAATTGCATTTTTTCATTCAACCTTTCCCGGACATCGTCCAGGCTCCACCAACCTCCACCAACCTACAAAGGTAATACTCGAGTATACCAAACGTTCACCCAGGTCCCTAATCGCCCGACCGAGTCCGCTTCTGGCTCGAGACGACCGGTAACAAGGGGCAATGGCCAGTTCAGCCCAAAAGGCTTACATTCATGCGCAAGTAGCATTTAATCATTAAGCATGAAAATTTCACATTTATTTAGGTCGAGTGCGATAAAGTACACACTCGCCCAGAAAACTCGTTTTAACAATCATTGAAAGCGCTTAACACATTATCAATCCATAATAACAAGCCAATAAGTCAAGAAAATATATCAAACAAGGAACACTCTCATATAAGCACGCATGATATGCAAGAAAACAGTTCAAAAGTAACTTTGGAAACAGTTCGAAAGTAAATAATGCAAGAAACGTTTCACAAGTACTTTGGAAATAGTTTAGGGTCACTCACCTCCACGGCTCAGAAATCATCCATCATATAACATTGTCTTGCTCAAATCCAAGTTTTAGATCACAAACTCAATGCAAACAAATCCCTTCAAAGTTCGGACAGCACTTCCCCTGAATTTGCTAACTTTTCCAGCCATCATGGCTTCATTATTTCCTCATTCCAACCCAAAGGTACACACACAACAACAAGTTCATCCAATAGCCATTCAGCAAGCTCCAAGTAGTACTAGTACAAGTCAAGCTAGGGAAAAGTCCGGAAATGAAAGTTAAGCTCAAAACCAGAAAAACAGTTTTGACGTCATTTTGCGGTAATGGCACCAAAGGCGCTACGATTGTCGGATGAAGGTGCAAGACCCACCGTTTCGAAGCTAAGAGATTGGGCTACAATATTACAGAAGGTCACTCAACCCAGTTTCGAGTGTAACCAGGTCAAAAATGCAAGATACTATACCAGAATCACAAAAACAGATTCACAGAACGCATTCTAGCGGAAACATCATAAATCAGGCTATCCAAGTCCAAATCCAGAAATTCCGAAACCAAATGAAAGCTAAGAAATAGGGATAAATTTCATCAGAATACCTCAACAACCAATTCGGAAGCAATTCCAGCCAAAACAACCAATTACAGGCGCAATTCTTACATTCGGGTAAAACCAGAACAGCAATAGTAATTTTGACTTTTCTCGTTCTACACTAATCCGATTGACCAGAAATTTTGTAGGCACCTCCAAAATGTCATTCCCTACAACTTTCATATTTTAATCCAAGGCCAATTCGGCCTCTAACTAGGAGCTATAAATTCAGGCAGAATGTATTCATCATAACCCTAACTTTCCAAAATTTCTTCCAAAACAGAAATTGTTTGCAATTTACCACTTTTTCCACCTCATAGAGTCCTTAAATATCATTTCCAATCATCATATATAACCACACAATCATATCCATATGAAAACAGAAAAATTCCCAATAGTTATAAAACTTCACCAATTCAACCAAAAATCAAGATATAATCCATAAAAGTGCATCTTATACCACCACCAATCATGAATTGAACATCATTAGATGAAGAAGAGGGGTCCTTCACAACTCACCTTAGCAATACAAGAGATAGAGCAACTAGTCACCTTAACTTTCCAAACAACTTCACAACCAAGCTCAACTCCATCAAACTAAGAGGTTTTATGGAGTAATTGGAAGATTAATCGGTTTAATTGAAAGATTGAGCAAGATTGGAGACTAGAAAATTGAGAGCTTTTCTTTCTTTCTTTGGGCAAGAAAGTCGGCCAAGAGAGGTAAGAAAATGAAAATGATTTTGGCCAATTTTTGGTATTTATTTGGTAAAAGTAAAGGTAAAGTTCAATGGTCAAAGTCAAGAGTAAATTAGATGGTGACACTTGTCACCTTTAGGTTTAAAACTTATCTTTTTGTCTCTCCAATACAAATATCTTAACACCTTGTAAAATAATATCACTTAATACAAAATTTCAACAAGTTGTCAAAAATATAATGCATTTACCGCACTAGCGGGTCCCACGTCCAAAATACGCTCTTAATTTCTCAAAAACTAACCGATACTAGAAAAATCATTTTAAAACTATCTTTGCTCATAAACTTTATCTGGGGAATTTTTCTAATAAAGAAAGTGTAGAAAAGGCGGGCGATTAAAAAAAATAAACCCTAGAAAATTAGAAAATTTCCGGGTTCTCACTCTCATACTTTTCGGGGCGTCACAAACTCCCCTCCTTAAAAGAATGTCGTCCTCGACATTCCATCTTGTACCAATCAAGTCGAGACATCCCACAAGAATCACTAATATTTCAAACCAAACCCACAGTCCGGCATCCTAAACTTCAAGCCTAGGATACACTACAGAGATCTGAAACCTAAGCTCTGATACCAACTGTGACAGCCCCACCTCCCCCTAAGGCGAACCAGAGGGTTCGGCGGGCCGCCTGCCCAACTCTCGCCGGGACTCAGTCGCTCACTACAGTCCTCAAACAAATATAAGATAAAACTCAAATATTACATCAAATTCTCCAATAAATAATTACATATCCAAAAGCGAAGCGTCCACGCTTCCGCTGCGCCACTCTGATCCATGATCCCAATTATTACACAAGAGGAATTCCACAACAATAAAATCACAACAAGCCTTCCTTCGCCTTGAGCCCTGTGGAGGGGAATAAAACATTTTTGGGGTGAGCTAGAAGCTCAGCGAGTAACCAGTAAAATCAGTAATCAAATCGGTTTAACAATAGTTCATTTCAATGATGTCATAAATCAAATGATAAGTCCAGAAACAATTACAACATTTACAAAACATTAAATATGGAGTATCAATAATTCAAGAAACATGTTCAATGGAAAGCGATAGTAACATTCATGAAAAGGATACGTTCGTTCTCCTGCCATTTCCTTTTTTTCTTTCATTTGAAATTGAATTTTTTTCATTCAACCTTTCCCGGACATCGTCCAGGCTCCACCAACCTCCACCAACCTACAAAGGTAATACTCGAGTATACCAAACGTTCACCCAGGTCCCTAATGGCCCGACCGAGTCCGCTTCTGGCTCGAGACGACCGGTAACAAGGGGCAATGGCCAGTTCAGCCCAAAAGGCTTACATTCATGCGCAAGTAGCATTTAATCATTAAGCATGAAAATTTCACATTTATTTAGGTCGAGTGCGATAAAGTAAACACTCGCCTAGAAAACTCGTTTTAACAATCATTGAAAGCGCTTAACACATTATCAATCCATAATAACAAGCCAATAAGTCAAGAAAATATATCAAACAAGGAACACTCTCATATAAGCACGCATGATATGCAAGAAAACAGTTCAAAAGTAACTTTGGAAACAGTTTGAAAGTAAATAATGCAAGAAACGTTTCACAAGTACTTTGGAAATAGTTTAGGGTCACTCACCTCCACGGCTCAGAAATCATCCATCATATAACATTGTCTTGCTCAAATCCAAGTTTTAGATCACAAACTCAATGCAAACAAATCCCTTCAAAGTTCGGACAGCACTTCCCCTGAATTTGCTAACTTTTCCAGCCATCATGGCTTCATTATTTCCTCATTCCAACCCAAAGGTACACACACAACAACAAGTTCATCCAATAGCCATTCAGCAAGTTCCAAGTAGTACTAGTACAAGTCAAGCTAGGGAAAAGTCCGGAAATGAAAGTTAAGCTCAAAACCAGAAAAACAGTTTTGACGTCATTTTGCGGTAATGGCACCAAAGGCGCTACGATTGTCGGATGAAGGTGCAAGACCCACCGTTTCGAAGCTAAGAGATAGGGCTACAATATTACAGAATGTCACTCAACCCAGTTTCGAGTGTAACCAGGTCAAAAATGCAAGATACTATACCAGAATCACAAAAACAGATTCACAGAACGCATTCTAGCGGAAACATCATAAATCAGGCTATCCAAGTCCAAATCCAGAAATTCCGAAACCAAATGAAAGCTAAGAAATAGGGATAAATTTCATCAGAATACCTCAACAACCAATTCGGAAGCAATTCCAGCCAAAACAACCAATTACAGGCGCAATTCTTACATTCGGGTAAAACCAGAACAGCAATAGTAATTTTGACTTTTCTCGTTCTACACTAATCCGATTGACCAGAAATTTTGTAGGCACCTCCAAAATGTCATTCCCTACAACTTTCATGTTTTAAGCCAAGGCCAATTCGGCCTCTAACTAGGAGCTATAAATTCAGGCAGAATGTATTCATCATAACCCTAACTTTCCAAAATTTCTTCCAAAACAGAAATTGTTTGCAATTTACCACTTTTTCCACCTCATAGAGTCCTTAAATATCATTTCCAATCATCATATATAACCACACAATCATATCCATATGAAAACAGAAAAATTCCCAATAGTTATAAAACTTCACCAATTCAACCAAAAATCAAGATATAATCCATAAAAGTGCATCTTATACCACCACCAATCATGAATTGAACATCATTAGATGAAGAAGAGGGGTCCTTCACAACTCACCTTAGCAATACAAGAGATAGAGCAACTAGTCACCTTAACTTTCCAAACAACTTCACAACCAAGCTCAACTCCATCAAACTAAGAGGTTTTATGGAGTAATTGGAAGATTAATCGGTTTAATTGAAAGATTGAGCAAGATTGGAGACTAGAAAATTGAGAGCTTTTCTTTCTTTCTTTGGGCAAGAAAGTCGGCCAAGAGAGGTAAGAAAATGAAAATGATTTTGGCCAATTTTTGGTATTTATTTGGTAAAAGTAAAGGTAAAGTTCAATGGTCAAAGTCAAGAGTAAATTAGATGGTGACACTTGTCACCTTTAGGTTTAAAACTTATCTTTTTGTCTCTCCAATACAAATATCTTAACACCTTGTAAAATAATATCACTTAATACAAAATTTCAACAAGTTGTCAAAAATATAATGCATTTACCGCACTAGCGGGTCCCACGTCCAAAATACGCTCTTAATTTCTCAAAAACTAACCGATACTAGAAAAATCATTTTAAAACTATCTTTGCTCATAAACTTTATCTGGGGAATTTTTCTAATAAAGAAAGTGTAGAAAAGGCGGGCGATTAAAAAAAATAAACCCTAGAAAATTAGAAAATTTCCGGGTTCTCACTCTCATACTTTTCGGGGCGTCACAAACTCCCCTCCTTAAAAGAATGTCGTCCTCGACATTCCATCTTGTACCAATCAAGTCGAGACATCCCGCAAGAATCACTAATATTTCAAACCAAACCCACAGTCCGGCATCCTAAACTTCAAGCCTAGGATACACTACAGAGATCTGAAACCTAAGCTCTGATACCAACTGTGACAGCCCCACCTCCCCCTAAGGCGAACCAGAGGGTTCGGCGGGCCGCCTGCCCAACTCTCGCCGGGACTCAGTCGCTCACTACAGTCCTCAAACAAATATAAGATAAAACTCAAATATTACATCAAATTCTCCAATAAATAATTACATATCCAAAAGCGAAGCGTCCACGCTTCCGCTGCGCCACTCTGATCCATGATCCCAATTATTACACAAGAGGAATTCCACAACAATAAAATCACAACAAGCCTTCCTTCGCCTTGAGCCCTGTGGAGGGGAATAAAACATTTTTGGGGTGAGCTAGAAGCTCAGCGAGTAACCAGTAAAATCAGTAATCAAATCGGTTTAACAATAGTTCATTTCAATGATGTCATAAATCAAATGATAAGTCCAGAAACAATTACAACATTTACAAAACATTAAATATGGAGTATCAATAATTCAAGAAACATGTGCAATGGAAAGCGATAGTAACATTCATGAAAATGATACGTTCGTTCTCCTGCCATTTCCTTTTTTTGTTTCATTTGAAATTGAATTTTTTTCATTCAACCTTTCCCGGACATCGTCCAGGCTCCACCAACCTCCACCAACCTACAAAGGTAATACTCGAGTATACCAAACGTTCACCCAGGTCCCTAATCGCCCGACCGAGTCCGCTTCTGGCTCGAGACGACCGGTAACAAGGGGCAATGGCCAGTTCAGCCCAAAAGGCTTACATTCATGCGCAAGTAGCATTTAATCATTAAGCATGAAAATTTCACATTTATTTAGGTCGAGTGCGATAAAGTACACACTCGCCCAGAAAACTCGTTTCAACAATCATTGAAAGCGCTTAACACATTATCAATCCATAATAACAAGCCAATAAGTCAAGAAAATATATCAAACAAGGAACACTCTCATATAAGCACGCATGATATGCAAGAAAACAGTTCAAAAGTAACTTTGGAAACAGTTCGAAAGTAAATAATGCAAGAAACGTTTCACAAGTACTTTGGAAATAGTTTAGGGTCACTCACCTCCACGGCTCAGAAATCATCCATCATATAACATTGTCTTGCTCAAATCCAAGTTTTAGATCACAAACTCAATGCAAACAAATCCCTTCAAAGTTCGGACAGCACTTCCCCTGAATTTGCTAACTTTTCCAGCCATCATGGCTTCATTATTTCCTCATTCCAACCCAAAGGTACACACACAACAACAAGTTCATCCAATAGCCATTCAGCAAGTTCCAAGTAGTACTAGTACAAGTCAAGCTAGGGAAAAGTCCGGAAATGAAAGTTAAGCTCAAAACCAGAAAAACAGTTTTGACGTCATTTTGCGGTAATGGCACCAAAGGCGCTACGATTGTCGGATGAAGGTGCAAGACCCACCGTTTCGAAGCTAAGAGATAGGGCTACAATATTACAGAATGTCACTCAACCCAGTTTCGAGTGTAACCAGGTCAAAAATGCAAGATACTATACCAGAATCACAAAAACAGATTCACAGAACGCATTCTAGCGGAAACATCATAAATCAGGCTATCCAAGTCCAAATCCAGAAATTCCGAAACCAGATGAAAGCTAAGAAATAGGGATAAATTTCATCAGAATACCTCAACAACCAATTCGGAAGCAATTCCAGCCAAAACAACCAATTACAGGCGCAATTCTTACATTTGGGTAAAACCAGAACAGCAATAGTAATTTCGACTTTTCTCGTTCTACACTACTCCGATTGATCAGAAATTTTGTAGGTACCTCCAAAATGTTATTCCCTACAAATTTCATGTTTTAAGCCAAGGCCAATTCGGCCTCTAACTAGGAGCTATAAATTCAGGCAGAATGTATTCATCATAACCCTAACTTTCCAAAATTTCTTCCAAAACAGAAATTGTTTGCAATTTACCACTTTTTCCACCTCATAGAGTCCTTAAATATCATTTCCAATCATCATATATAACCACACAATCATATCCATATGAAAACAGAAAAATTCCCAATAATTATAAAACTTCACCAATTCAACCAAAAATCAAGATATAATCCATAAAAGTGCATCTTATACCACCACCAATCATGAATTGAACATCATTAGAGGAAGAAGAGGGGTCCTTCACAACTCACCTTAGCAATACAAGAGATAGAGCAACTAGTCACCTTAACTTTCCAAACAACTTCACAACCAAGCTCAACTCCATCAAACTAAGAGGTTTTATGGAGTAATTGGAAGATTAATCGGTTTAATTGAAAGATTGAGCAAGATTGGAGACTAGAAAATTGAGAGCTTTTCTTTCTTTCTTTGAGCAAGAAAGTCGGCCAAGAGAGGTAAGAAAATGAAAATGATTTTGGCCAATTTTTGGTATTTATTTGGTAAAGGTAAAGGTAAAGTTCAATGGTCAAAGTCAAGAGTAAATTAGATGGTGACACTTGTCACCTTTAGGTTTAAAACTTATCTTTTTGTCTCTCCAATACAAATATCTTAACACCTTGTAAAATAATATCACTTAATACAAAATTTCAACAAGTTGTCAAAAATATAATGCATTTACCGCACTAGCGGGTCCCACGTCCAAAATACGCTCTTAATTTCTCAAAAACTAACCGATACTAGAAAAATCATTTTAAAACTATCTTTGCTCATAAACTTTATCTGGGGAATTTTTCTAATAAAGAAAGTGTAGAAAAGGCGGGCGATTAAAAAAAATAAACCCTAGAAAATTAGAAAATTTCCGGGTTCTCACTCTCATACTTTTCGGGGCGTCACAAACTCCCCTCCTTAAAAGAATGTCGTCCTCGACATTCCATCTTGTACCAATCAAGTCGAGACATCCCGCAAGAATCACTAATATTTCAAACCAAACCCACAGTCCGGCATCCTAAACTTCAAGCCTAGGATACACTACAGAGATCTGAAATCTAAGCTCTGATACCAACTGTGACAGCCCCACCTCCCCCTAAGGCGAACCAGAGGGTTCGGCGGGCCGCCTGCCCAACTCTCGCCGGGACTCAGTCGCTCACTACAGTCCTCAAACAAATATAAGATAAAACTCAAATATTACATCAAATTCTCCAATAAATAATTACATATCCAAAAGCGAAGCGTCCACGCTTCCGCTGCGCCACTCTGATCCATGATCCCAATTATTACACAAGAGGAATTCCACAACAATAAAATCACAACAAGCCTTCCTTCGCCTTGAGCCCTGTGGAGGGGAATAAAACATTTTTGGGGTGAGCTAGAAGCTCAGCGAGTAACCAGTAAAATCAGTAATCAAATCGGTTTAACAATAGTTCATTTCAATGATGTCATAAATCAAATGATAAGTCCAGAAACAATTACAACATTTACAAAACATTAAATATGGAGTATCAATAATTCAAGAAACATGTGCAATGGAAAGCGATAGTAACATTCATGAAAATGATACGTTCGTTCTCCTGCCATTTCCTTTTTTTGTTTCATTTGAAATTGCATTTTTTTCATTCAACCTTTCCCGGACATCGTCCAGGCTCCACCAACCTCCACCAACCTACAAAGGTAATACTCGAGTATACCAAACGTTCACCCAGGTCCCTAATCGCCCGACCGAGTCCGCTTCTGGCTCGAGACGACTGGTAACAAGGGGCAATGGCCAGTTCAGCCCAAAAGGCTTACATTCATGCGCAAGTAGCATTTAATCATTAAGCATGAAAATTTCACATTTATTTAGGTCGAGTGCGATAAAGTACACACTCGCCCAGAAAACTCGTTTTAACAATCATTGAAAGCGCTTAACACATTATCAATCCATAATAACAAGCCAATAAGTCAAGAAAATATATCAAACAAGGAACACTCTCATATAAGCACGCATGATATGCAAGAAAACAGTTCAAAAGTAACTTTGGAAACAGTTCGAAAGTAAATAATGCAAGAAACGTTTCACAAGTACTTTGGAAATAGTTTAGGGTCACTCACCTCCACGGCTCAGAAATCATCCATCATATAACATTGTCTTGCTCAAATCCAAGTTTTAGATCACAAACTCAATGCAAACAAATCCCTTCAAATTTCGGACAGCACTTCCCCTGAATTTGCTAACTTTTCCAGCCATCATGGCTTCATTATTTCCTCATTCCAACCCAAAGGTACACACACAACAACAAGTTCATCCAATAGCCATTCAGCAAGCTCCAAGTAGTACTAGTACAAGTCAAGCTAGGGAAAAGTCCGGAAATGAAAGTTAAGCTCAAAACCAGAAAAACAGTTTTGACGTCATTTTGCGGTAATGGCACCAAAGGCGCTACGATTGTCGGATGAAGGTGCAAGACCCACCGTTTCGAAGCTAAGAGATAGGGCTACAATATTACAGAATGTCACTCAACCCAGTTTCGAGTGTAACCAGGTCAAAAATGCAAGATACTATACCAGAATCACAAAAATAGATTCACAGAACGCATTCTAGCGGAAACATCATAAATCAGGCTATCCAAGTCCAAATCCAGAAATTCTGAAACCAGATGAAAGCTAAGAAATAGGGATAAATTTCATCAGAATACCTCAACAACCAATTCGGAAGCAATTCCAGCCAAAACAACCAATTACAGGCGCAATTCTTACATTTGGGTAAAACAAGAACAGCAATAGTAATTTTGACTTTTCTCGTTCTACACTACTCCGATTGATCAGAAATTTTGTAGGTACCTCCAAAATGTTATTCCCTACAAATTTCATGTTTTAAGCCAAGGCCAATTCGGCCTCTAACTAGGAGCTATAAATTCAGGCAGAATGTATTCATCATAACCCTAACTTTCCAAAATTTCTTCCAAAACAGAAATTGTTTGCAATTTACCACTTTTTCCACCTCATAGAGTCCTTAAATATCATTTCCAATCATCATATATAACCACACAATCATATCCATATGAAAACAGAAAAATTCCCAATAATTATAAAACTTCACCAATTCAACCAAAAATCAAGATATAATCCATAAAAGTGCATCTTATACCACCACCAATCATGAATTGAACATCATTAGAGGAAGAAGAGGGGTCCTTCACAACTCACCTTAGCAATACAAGAGATAGAGCAACTAGTCACCTTAACTTTCCAAACAACTTCACAACCAAGCTCAACTCCATCAAACTAAGAGGTTTTATGGAGTAATTGGAAGATTAATCGGTTTAATTGAAAGATTGAGCAAGATTGGAGACTAGAAAATTGAGAGCTTTTCTTTCTTTCTTTGAGCAAGAAAGTCGGCCAAGAGAGGTAAGAAAATGAAAATGATTTTGGCCAATTTTTGGTATTTATTTGGTAAAGGTAAAGGTAAAGTTCAATGGTCAAAGTCAAGAGTAAATTAGATGGTGACACTTGTCACCTTTAGGTTTAAAACTTATCTTTTTGTCTCTCCAATACAAATATCTTAACACCTTGTAAAATAATATCACTTAATACAAAATTCCAACAAGTTGTCAAAAATATAATGCATTTACCGCACTAGCGGGTCCCACGTCCAAAATACGCTCTTAATTTCTCAAAAACTAACCGATACTAGAAAAATCATTTTAAAACTATCTTTGCTCATAAACTTTATCTGGAGAATTTTTCTAATAAAGAAAGTGTAGAAAAGGCGGGCGATTAAAAAAAATAAACCCTAGAAAATTAGAAAATTTCCGGGTTCTCACTCTCATACTTTTCGAGGCGTCACAATATTAGGGATGGATTGGCTAGTTAGGTGTGAAAAGTAAGCTAGCATCATCTGCTCTTGTATCAGGAATCCGAGCTAGAAAATCTATGCATACGGAAGCATGAAGATATTTAGCTTTTCTTATAAATACACCCAGGGATAAGATGAAATTGGAAAACGTACTAGTGGTGAAAGATCCATTAGGAGGGCAACGTACACCTTATTTGAAAGAGGATTCAGTAGGGAGAGTGAATCCCATGGAGGGCGCATGTACCCTTTGATAAGAAAAAATGGAAGTTCAAAGCCATGCGTGGACTTTCGAGATTTGAATGAGGTGACCATTAGGAAGAATACTCTTTTGCCTCGCATAGATGAGTCGTTTGACCAATTATAAGGAGCCAGGGTGTTTTCTAAGTTGGATCTGAGACAAGATTATTATTAGTTAAGGATCTTAGAAGGAATTATACCTAAGATTGCTTTTTCTTCAAGACGTGGCTATTTTGATTTTGTAGTCATGTCTTTTGGGCTGACTAGTGCGCCGGCAGTTTTCATAAACTTGATGTATTGAGTTTAAGTCCTATTTGGATTAGATAGTGACGGTGTTCATGGATGAGCTATTGGTGTATTCTAAATCTCGAGAGAATCAAGAATGGCACTTGAGGATAGTTTTGCAAACCTTGAGAGAGCATTAACTCTTATTAAGTTCAATAAGTATGAGTTTCGATTGGAAGAAGTAGACCCTGATGAGAATTGTCCTAGGAAGAAATGTCGACAAAGCTTTTAGATCGAAAAGTGAAGGAATTAAGCTACAAACAAATCCCCTAGTGAAGGTTTGATGGAGAAATCATGGAATGGAGAAAGTGACTTGGAAGCTAAAGTGCCTATTGGGGGAAAATCAAAGTTTGATTGCTAATTGGATGAATAGAAATTGTGAGATATGTAGGGGTGTGCAAAGTCGAAAAATTTCGATTTCGAAATCAATTTCGAATTGAATTCGGAAGTTCGAATTCGGAAGTTCGGTAATTCGGAAGTGAATTCGGTAATTTCGATTTCGAATATGTCGAAATCGGATCGAATTTGAAAATAAGAATTTTGAAATCGGAATTACCGAATTCGAATTGGGAATTCGAAATAGGAATTCGAAATAGGAATTCGAAATTGGAAATTCGATATCGAATTCGAATTAATATAATTAATATATTATATTCGAATTATATATATACATATATATTATATAACATAAAATAAGTTAATAACTGAAATTAAAATTGAAACCCAAAAACCCTACTCTTTTCAGTTTTCACTTACTCACGCCAGTCACCTTAGCTCTTCCGCCGCCCTCTTCCTCATCGCCTCTTCCTCCGACTCAGCTTACTCTCTCACTCTCTCGGTTTCACCTTCATATTTCTCCCCTTCTTCAAGCCCGACAGAGACATAAAGTGTTGGCACACGTTCTTCTCTACGAGACTCCCTCGGCATCTGGATTCTGGAAGATACCTCTGCACCGACTGCCGAGAGCGTTCTTCATCGTGGTGAAGTGGTTGAAATCTTGGCCAAACTCTTTCCAAAGTATCCAATTCCAACAAAGTAAGTTCACTTGCTCAATCATTCTGATTCTAGTCCAATTCACTGTAACATTATTCATTATTTTTAGGTAAAACTAAAACCCAAAAAAGCGAAAGTGGTAAATCAAATTTATGCTGTAGAAAATTGATGAGCCCACAAATTAATTTGGTGGCCGTTTGACTAATGTTAAGTGAAATGGTTTACACCTAAGATTTTTTTTCACTAGTTCGAATTATTCTTTTGAATATGCAGAAATTTAGCTCTTAAAAAAACTTAAATAAGTTCTTGAAAGTAGGTTGTGACGCCCCGAAAAAAAAATGAGTTTGAGAACCCGGAAATTTTCTAATTTTCTAGGGTTTATTTTTTAAACGCCCACCTTTTCTACATTTTCTTGATTAGAAAAATTCCCAAGATAAAGTTTATGAGCAAAAATCATTTTCAAATGATTTTTCTAGTATCGGTTAGTTTTTTAGAAATTAAAAGCTTATTTTGGACGTGGGACCCGCAAGTGCGGTAAATGCATTATATTTTTGACAACTTGTTGGAATTTTGTATTAAGTGATATTATTTTACAAAGTGTTAAGATATTTGTATTGGAGAGACAAAAAGATAAGTTTTGAACCAAAAGGGTGACAAGTGTCATCTTCCTATTCAACCTTGACTTTGACCATTATTTCTAACCTTTACTAATACTCAATTTTGACCCAAAAAGCACCCAAATTTCTGCAAGCTTGGCCGACCCTCTCTAGCTAAGAAGAAAGAAAAACTCTCCAAGATTCTTGCTTCCATCTTGCTTGAGTGTAATCATCCAACCATTTGATCTTGTTTCTACTCCATAAAATCTCTCCATTTGGTACTAGAAAGTGATTTGGTGAAGTGTTTAAGGAAGCTAAGGTGTCCAACAACTTTCCCTCTCTTGTTTACTAGGTGAGTGGTGATTGAACTTCCTCCTACACTTAATGAAGCTTAAGTTGTGCTTAGGGGGTAGCTAAAGTGCTGAAATTTGTGGTTTATTTCTTGGTTTGAGATGAATTGGTGAAGTTTTTAATTTATTGATGATTTTGCTGGTTTAATTTGATCATGATGTTGTGGTTATCTATGATGGTTGGTAATGAAGGGTAATGACTCTAGTAGGTGTACATGATTGGTAATTGCAAGCAATTTTGGGTTTGAATGAGAAATATAATGAAGCCGTGATGGCTGGAAAAGTTAGCAAATTTAGGGGAAGTGCTGTCCGAACTTTGAAGGGACTTGTTGCATTGGGTTTGTGATCTAAGACTTGGATTTGAGCAAGTCAATGCAATATGATGGATGGTTTCAGAGCCGTGGAGGTGAGTGACCTCAAACTATTTCTAAAATTATTTATGAACCATTTTTTGCATTATTTACTTTTGAACTGTTTTCAAAATTACTTTTGGAACTGTTTTCTTACATATCATGCGTGCTTGCATATCAGTGTCTTGTTATTATTGATTTTGCTTTCAATGATTGTTAAAACGAGTTTTCTAGGCGAGTGTGTACTTTATCGCACTCGACCTAAATAAATATGAAATTTTCAATGATTAATGATTAAATGCTACTTGCGCATGAATGTAAGCCTTTTGGGCTGAACTGGCCATTGCCCCTTGTTACCGGTCGTCTCGAGCCAGAAGCGGACTCGGTCAGGCGACTAGGAACTTGGGTGAACGTTTCGGTATACTCGAGTATTACCTTGTAGGTTGGTGGAGCCTGGCCAAAAGCCAGGGACGGGGTGAATGAATGCACGAATGAAACCAAATGCAATGAAATGACAGGAGAACGAACGTATCCTTTTCATGAATGTTTCTTGAATTATTGATACTCCATATTTAATGTTTTGTAAACGTTGTAATTGTTTCTAGACTTATCATTTGATTTACGACATCATTGAAATGAACTATTGTTAAACAGATTTGATTACTGATTTTATTGGTTACTCGCTGAGCTTCTAGCTCACCCCAAAATATGTAATCATTCATATTGGGATTGTATTGAACGTTTAGAATTGATTGGATGTGTAATAGTCTAGTTTTGGACTTCCTCCTGTATACTAATTGTGATCAAGGATCAGAGTGGCGCTGCGGAAGCGTGGACGCTTCGCTTTTGATATGTAAAGTTTGGGAACCTTTGATGTATATTGGAGATTTATATTGTAATATTTGAGGTTTATTCGTGTAATTCAATTGAGGTTTGTAGTGAACGACTGAGTCCCGGCGAGAGCTGGGCAGGCGGCCCGCCGAACCCTCTGGTTCGCCTTAGGGGGAGGTGGGGTCGTCACATAGGTAATCTGGACACGATACCTGAAAAGTGTGCCCAGATATGATTTGGGAGTGTTGGGAGGTTAACTAAGGTAGCGGAGGTCCGAGGAGAATTGAGACTTGGAAGGTATAAGTGTCCTGTAGTGTAGTGTTGCCGTGTTGGTAAAAGTTGTATTATACAAGAAGTATGGTCCAGATATGATTGAAGCTTCATTTCGACACCTTGCTGTTTCTTTAAGTTGTCAGCTGTGAAAATCTTATCAACATACTTTTTGCACCAAGAAGCAATTTGTCACACGGTGTGGTGTTGATTAATTTGCCAAGTTTTTTATGCTTGTTGTAATATAAATGCAAAGGCAAAAGTACAAACATGACTGGGTGCAAAGGATTCCTCTTTTTTTTTTCTTTTTTTTTTGGGGTTTTGTTTATCCTGTTGACCATGGCACATCTTGTATCTGGTAGTTATGGTACCATACACTTATAAGAGGTGCTTGGCAAAAAGAAACGGGAGAGAGTGTGTTAGTTAAAAAATGTAAAAACATCCTCTATGACTATAAATCCTTTATATAAAATAACTTTTTTTCTTGAAAAGCATTTAACTGCATTGATTTCACTATTTTGATGAGGTTCAGCTGAAGATATTTTAGTTGTATACTGAATTTATAAATCGCAAAACTTTATATTTGCTGCTATGTTTGGCTCCATCTTCTTACTTTCTATGCTAAATTGGAAACAAGTTCTCCAGGAAACTGCATTATGTGATTCAAACTCTCAATATTTCTTCATTTTATTGTCTAATCTATTGCATATATTGGGAAACATGTCTTCATTTTATTTCCATTTTCTTTTGCATATCAGTAAACATGTCCACTTTTGAGATAGAAGGTTCAAGTGATTCAACACCATCTTCAAGTCCAGCTCCTATTTCCAACAGCTGTGAAGAATCTGGCCTTGGTGTTAAGAAAAAGAGAGGCGAGTACAAGAAAAGGTCACCAGCTTGGGATCATTTTCAGCCTCACTATGTCCAAGGTGTTCGTCATGGCATATGTAATTACTGTACGAAAATGATAGCTGCTGATCCGAAGTCTAATGGTACTAGTCCTCTCTTATCCCATGTTAAATCATGTGAAATGAATCCTACAAATAAGTCTAAGGGGCAAGGTACATTATGCTTGGGTGAGGTTGGTGGTCTTGGGGGGGATGTTAAGAGTGCACTTATTAGTTGGAAGTATGATGCTGATGCAATTAGAAAAAGCATTGCTTATATGTTGATTGTTGATGAATTGCCATTCAAACATGTAGAAGGTAAAGGATTTCAGCATGTCATGAGAACTGCTTGTCCTTCTTTTCAAATTCCTTCAAGGTGGACAATTACTAGAGATTGCTATCAACTTTATTTAGATGAAAAAATTAAGTTGAAGAATATGTTGAGGCGTAGAGCTGTTAGAGTTTGTCTTACCACTGATTGTTGGACATCTATCCAGCGAATAAATTAATGTGTTTGACAGCTCACTTTATTGATTGTGATTGGCAATTGAACAAAAGAATTTTAAATTTTTGTCCAATTAGTAGTCATAAAGGGACTGAAATTGGGAAGAGTATTGAGAAACGCTTATTAGAGTGGGGGATTGATGATATTTTCACAGTAATAGTTGACAATGCTGCTTCAAATGACACGATTGTGCAATATTTGGTTGGAAAATTGTAAAATTGGGGTAAATCTATATTAGGAGGAAAGTGGATTCATATAAGATGTGTAGCTCACATAATCAATTTGATTGTGAGTGATGGCCTAAAAAAATTTGGGGGGTCCGTTGATTCTATCCGAACAGCTGCGAGATACATTAGGCAATCACCTTCTCGTTTGAAAAAATTCAAGGAATGTGCTGAAATTGAAAAAATTGACAGTAAAAGGTTACTAAGTTTAGATGTGGCAACTAGGTGGAACTCAACCTACTTAATGTTAGACAGTGCTCATAGGTTTGAGAGGGCATTTGAGACGTTTGAGGAGCAAGATCCATATATGCTGCATGAGCTAGAGCACTTGCCAACAAAAAGTGATTGGGAAAAGGCAAGATTCTTAACTTTATTTTTGGAGAACTTTTATGATCTCACAGTAAAGGTTTCTGGTTCCAAATATGTGACATCTAATAATCTTATCAATGAGCTTAGTCACATTAATGGCATCCTAAAGGAAATGGCAGAAAGTGCTAATCCTGACTTGTGTGGAATGGCAAAAATAATGAAAGAGAAGTATGATAAGTATTGGGGAAGATTGGAGAAAATGAACATGTTGATTTTCATTGCTTACATGCTTGATCCTAGGACAAAGTTTGAGTACTTTGAATTCGTTGCTTGTAAAATGTATGGTGATACCGAAGGTGCTGTTGTGGCTCATGTAGCCAAGGATGCAATGTATGAATTGTTTAATGATTACAAGAGACTCAATACTCCTGCTGGATCTTCTCAATCCTCTATTTCTTCACTTTCTAGTGGATCTGAAAATAGCATCTCTTCCTTTGATGGAGAAGTCTCCAAAAAAATAAATGATAGATACAGAATTGAGTTCAAGAAAAGAAAAGTTGAACTTGGAGGAAAGAATGCTAAATCTGAACTTGACAAATATTTGAGTGAGGATTGTGAGGGTGAGGATCCCGAGTTCGATATCTTGAATTGGTGGAAAGGTAATAGTCTTCGGTTGCCAATACTTTCGCAAATGGCTCGTGATGTGTTGGCTGTCCCGGTCTCTACGGTTGCTTCCGAATCTGCCTTTAGTACCGGAGGACGTGTTCTTGACCCATTCAGAAGCTCTTTAACTCCAAGGATTGTGCAAGCCTTGATTTGTGCTCAAGACTGGTTTCGGGCATCCGAAAATGAGTTGAATGTAGAAGAAAAATTGGAGGATCTTGAGGAATTTGAATCTGGTAAATTATCTTCTTTTTTATTGACAAACTTGAAATATTTTTTCTATTCATAAATGCAATTAAGCTACTTCATTATTTTTTTCTTTCTTGAATAATAGGTTTGATCAAAGGAGGTACAGAAGCCACAATTGTTGATGTTTGAATTCTCTAATGGTGATTCTGATTTGGTGCTCATAGAAATTCAAGTTTGAAATGTTGTCAAACTGAAATGTTGTCTTATTTGTTTGAAAGGCACTTTGGTTACATTTGTATAACAGTATAAGTATTCTCGTATGAAAGACTGGAATTGTTTGATAATAGTTGATTTGTATTATTTACTGGAATTGTTTTGTATTTGAAATTTGGACTGGAATGATTGTATAAGTATTCTCGTATGAAGTGGTAGAGTTCTTGTGATTTATGGTATTGAATAGGCACTCTGGAATGTGGAGTTGAATGTGGAATTGTTATTCAGCTTCATCCTTTCCTCTTGAATTTGAGACAGCTGACCTGTGGAATGTGGAATCCAAGGGGACTGCATTTACTTTGAACAGATTTTCTGTTTTTGATTTGTTATTATCCTTATGACTGTTTCATTGTGGGTCTTGAACGAATTTCATTTCATTCCAAGTCACAAAATTGAAACTTTAATTTGATTGAAGAACTTTTTTGGTAGATGGTCTGTTGTTTCCTTGATTTGTGGTTTATAGTATCTACAAATGCTTTGAGTTGCTTTGTTCAAAGCATATCCTAAGCTTTATTTGGCTTTTTGATTGTTTGGCCTATTTTTAAGTTGATTAGTCGTGGAATATGTGCTGAAGGTGTTCTATGACTTTATTCTGGTTAACAACCTGTTTTGGTTTGGAGGAGGAACGGCTTTCAAAACTCCTATTAAATAGAGGCGAAATTAAGTTTCTTGCAAGAAAGGAGAGCGCAAAAAAAAAATAAATAAAATCGATGAATTCGGAATTTACCGAATTCCGAATTCAATTCGGTATCGAATTCGAATTCGGAATTAGCCATTTCGAAATCGAATTCGGTCGGTGAAATTGAAGCCAAATTTCCGAAAAATTCCGAATTCAAACATCCGAATTACCGAATTCGAATTCGATGCACACCCCTAGAGATATGGATTGGAGAGTGTGAGTTATCGATTGATCTGATAAACATAACCATTAAGGGAATGATATTGTCCTAGGTGTGAATTTTGAGGACGAAATTCTTTTTAAGGAGGGAAGGATGTGAGGACCCGAATTTTTCCTTACTTTTAATTCTATTTTTTTGGCTTATCTAATTATTTATTCACTCGTTTTCTCCGAATAATTTATTTCAACCATTTTAAAACCATTTACATGGAATACTGTCCCACTTATATTTTAAAACGTCCCGTTAGCAAATTTAATTTTTCGGAGGCTCGTTTATTAAGAAATAGTGAATACATGTTTTTCGAGACAATATTTGAAATGAGAGTGCAATAATCCTAACGAATTAAGAATGAGTAATAGTAGACTAAGAAAAATTAATTGATGGATTACAGGTGAGTGAGTTAAAAATTTAAACTTATACCGCGAGTGCGTCAAAAGTTTCCCGAAAGTCACGCCTGTACAAACTAATTGGAGATTTGAGAAATTAATACTTGTGAGAACTCATGTTTTATTTCAAAAATAGTTATTTTTAGGATTATTTACCCTAGTATTAGTGAGTTATATTATCGTTACAAGAATTTCTTTTGAGTTTCGCTTTATCGCGCGCGAATCGGAAGTTCGCGTATTTCGCGTCAAAACAGTTAAGTGGAGATTTAAGAAACTAATACTAGACTACTAAGAGTGAATAATTATAATGTTAAAGGAAGTACATTAGAGATTTAGTGCACAAGTGAAACAAACCCGAGAGAAAACGGATACGAAACGCGCCCGCGCGAGTACTATTCATAGTTGATTTTTGCACAAAATTTTAACCACAAAACACTTAAGCTTCCAAGGGAAGCTTCATTCATCAGACACACTCTCTCTCCTCACCTCCATAGCTGACCAAACCTGTGAGAACCCGTAATTTTCCCATTTTCTAGGTTTTATTATATTCAATGGCATGTTTTTCTGCATTTTCTTTATTAGGAAAATTTCTAGATAATTGTTATGAGTAAATATAGTTTTTAGGTGATTTTTCTAGTATCGGTTAGTTTTTAAGAAATTAAGAGTGTATACCGGATGTGGGACCCGCTAGTGCAAAAAGTTCGGAAAAATTCGGCCAATTAGGTTAAGTTTTGGATACTGGGTTTAATTTACCGAATGCTAAGAGATAATTAGAGGTTACCAAGTGGATTGGTGTGAGAGAAAACAAAGTGATATGCATGCATTAAATAGGGTGACAAGTGTCACCATATGATTAAATCTTGCATTTTGACTACTATTCACCTTTTTACCAATTGACCAAATAAACCAAAAAATTACCAAAATCATCTTCATTTCAAGCTTAGTGTAGCCGGCTCTCTCTCCAAACAAAAGAAAGGAAAAGCTCTTCAAGTTCATGCTTCAATCTTGCTCAAATACAACAAATCAACCATTTACTCTTGTATTGTCTCCATAAAACTCCTTAAGTGAGTGGTTGTGAGGTGATTAGTGGAGTGGTTTGGAGGATTAAGGTCCCAAGTTGTTCCTTTTCTTGCATTTCAAGGTGAGTAGCTAGGGAATGCTTCCTTTGGTCTTGATAATGTCAAAGTAATGATTTGTGTTGATTAAATGTGTGATTGGGTGAAAGATTTCTTGAATTGGGTTGAGATTGGTGAATTTTTCTGATTATTTCATGAATTTTCTGTTTCATATGTGTAATATGGTGTGGCTTTGTATGATGATGGAAATTGATCTAGAATGAAGCTAGAAGGTGTAAATTGTGGTTAATTGCAAGAAATTTCTGTTTTGGAAGGAAATTGTGAAAGTTAGGGTTTCATTCCCCCTCATTCTGCCTGGCACTATTCATCATAGTTAGAGGCCAAATTAGCCTTAGGTTAAAACATGAAAGTTGTAGGGAATGATATTTTAGAGATTCTTACAAAATTTCAGGTCAATCGGAGTAGCGTACCTTATGAAAAGACTGAAATACCCCTGCTGCCCTGTTTCTACCCGAACTTGGTAATCAGCTTTGGTAATTGGTTAATTTGATTGGGAATGCTTCTGATTTGGTTATTGATGCCTTCTGAAGCAATGTAGACTGGTGTCTTAGCTTTCGGATGGCTTTGGAATCACTTGATTTGGATTTCGGTAGCCTGACTTATGATGTTTGAACCAGAATGCGGTTTGCTAACCTGTTTTTGCGGTTCTGGTTGAGTATATTGAATTTTTGACCTGGTTTCACTAGAAACTGGACTGAGTAGCCTTCTTCAACATTGTAGCCCTACCTCTTAGCTTCGAAACGGTGTATATTTCATCTCCATCTGATAATCGTAGTGCCAATGGTGCCAAAACCACAAAATGATGTCAAAAACTATTTTTATGGTTTAGAGCTTAATTCCATTTCCGGATTTCCCTGGTTTACTCTAGTGCTTATACATTCTTATGGAGCCCTATTTTGGTGGTATTTGGAATTGGTTTATGACCTGTAATCGAGTCTTATTGTGCTTATTTGAATGTTTTAGGACGTGACGGTGGTCCAAGACGCTCTTTGGGCGGAGGTTTATGAAATATCATTTGCTTGCTTGGTGAGTATACTACTCACTTGTTTGTTTACAATGTGGCTTTATTATATTGAACTTGATGCCTTGAAGGCTTATTTGCACTGTTGAAACTGATTAAAGTGAGGGTGTACTTGATCGCCCTCACCCCCTTTTTGTATTATACACGACTGTCTACTGTTTCACTGTGGTACTTGAAATGTACATGGAAAACTGGATTTGGTGTCCTTTGGACGAGGATCCAACGGCTTTTACTGTTACTACTGAGCTCAACCCCATTGGTAGTCGATTGAATCGAGCCAGCGAGGGCTTGGTCGTGAAAGTTGACGAGCTATGAGGACTGTTATATGGAATCTTGTAGTAGTGAGACTCTTGATTCCGGTATACTCGAGTATTACCAAATTTCTACTGTTTGGAGTTCGGGCCCGGTAGGGGTATGTTGGGTGGAAGGAATGGAAGTAAATGGAGCCTACGGTTGGTTACTCTTAAACATTGATGGAGGGTCAATGAGGTCCGATCAAGAATGCAAGCGAGGAAAGGGGCTCTTGAGAGCCGCCCATATCCTTTTATCAACACTATTGATGTGTGCCTTTGCTTACTTTTGATGTATTGGAATGAGAAGCTTGATACTTGCTTATATGAACTTTGCTGTTTGAGTGATAGTATATCACTGGGCGTAAGCTCACTCTGTTCCTTTTGTTTTCCTTACAGGAATATAAACACTTTTGGAAAGTCCATGAATATTGGTTGCCGAGTTGTGCTTATGTGAATAAAATTTTGAATAGCTCCTTTTGAGCAAACTCTAAGTGCATTTTGGATCCAACCAAAACTGTTGAGTTGTAATTTGCAAACCGTACTTGTATAAACTTGTTGGACAACTTGGGTATGTCTTTTGGTATGTAAATGCTAAATTTCAATATCTATATGTGTGATTGATGCTTGGTTGGATTTTGACGTGTCGGTTACTATTCATGGCCGACTCCATTTTCATTTTTTTTATTTTGTAATTTTGACTTGCCTAAGCGCGCTTGTATGTTGCGGAACTTTTAAATCGTATTGAATTGTCCCGTTAGTCCTGGCGAGAGTTGGGCAGGCAGTCCGCTAACCCCTTTGGTTCGCCTTAGGGGAAGGTGGGGCTGTCACAAAACCAGCCAAGGAAGAAGAAGAGAAAGCTCTTCATCATTCTTGCTCCATTCTTGCACAATTTCACTCCAAAATCTTCACTCAACTTCCATATCACTTAGAGATTAGTTTAAGCTTGGTGGAAGACTTTATCTTGGTGGTTTTCTTGGAGCTTTTGTGATCAAAATTTCTGGTTCTTCAAGGGTTCAAGAGGTATACACCTCAACTCATCCAATCTTTTATTTCTTGGCTTTAATGAGTTTCATTCTTGGCTTGAAACTTGTAGCTTCCTTGTTGTTGTTGTTATTTGGATTGGATTGGTTAAAGTGGGCTCTATGAACTCCCACCTTGGTTATATAAAGACTGCCGTGATGTTAAAATGGGTGGTAGTGCGTTTGTGATGAGTGTTAAGGTTAGAAATTGAAGGAAAGATCGAAGGAAATTGTGTAGGAATGCTGGCCGAATCTGTCCTGTTTTTGCCGTGCCTTTATTTCAAATTTTTTATGCTCAAATTAATGTGAAACTGATATATATATGTTGTATAGGGTGTGTAGAAAGTTTCTATCAAAAATCATTTGAATTGGTTGAGCAAAACTTGAAATTTCGAAACGTAAAGAAATATGAAAATGTGTTCGGACAGCTTGAACAGTGTCCCTTTGATCACACATATCTTTTTGTACATATGTCAAAATTGACTGCCATTTACGGCATTTGAAACTATATATTTGTAGCTTTCCAACGGTATAAAATTCACTTTCTAGTTCGAAATGAGTGAGCCGTAGTGATTCGGCAAAGTTGCTGTCCTGTTCTGATGGTCCATCCGAGAGAAAGGTAGAAGCTGCATTTTGTGGCTCTATTTTCTCTCACTTATGAATTGATTTTGGTATCCTTATGATTATAGTTTCCAACGCCACCAACCATTTGTAATTCCAAGTTGTATTGAGTGAGATATGGTCCAATTTTCAAACTGCGACAGAACTGGAAAACCCTTCTTTTGGGCTGGCCGACTGGTTTAGTTGTTTGTGAGATGTTTTATTTTGAAATTTTGATTTCAACCAACTATCAATTGCTTATGAAATGTTTCTTGGATCTTTGTTTCACAAATGAACCAAAATGAGACTAATTTCATGGTGCAAAGTGTTTGAAAAGGAAAAGAAAGCAAGAAGACAGATTTGCTTTGGGAATTTCTTAGATTTTGGTTGTTTTGTTAACTACCTTCCCGTACGAGTTTTTATGTGAATTTGATAGAAGAGTAGTCTTCCTATGGAAGTCAAATTGTACCAAATTTAGTATTATTCTAAGACCATTTCGATACCCAAATGATGTGCCAAAGTTGTTCTTCAAATCTGAAAAATTTACTGAACTGTCTTCAATTTTGGCCAACTTTGAGCTGCTATATTTTGGCACTCAAAACTCCAAATTTAGTTTCGTTTGTTGTGATTGAAACCTCGATTGAAATTCTCATTGTGTTATAAATTTCAGAGGCTAGTTCACTTTTTGTGAAATTTGCCGAATTTCCAAAATTTGCTGAAAAACAAGACTAAAACTGTCTCGTGTGCTTATATCAACCACTTTGAGCTATAATTTGAATGTCTTCCGTTTAGAATATTGGAAAGGTGTTTTCTGGGAACTTTTAGTACTTTGAACCAAGATTCCAACGGTATCAAGTTTTCTAATTTTGGATCTATTGAGTGCAAGTTCTGATTTTTCTAAGTTTAGCGTGCAAAACTGAAATTTTCCGATTCGATGGGAAATGAGTTTTTGGAAACTCTTCCCTATCTTTTGATATTGATTGACCATTTTAAACTAGATTTCGTGCAAAAATCAATTTTTTCTGGTGTTATTAAACCCCACTTTGAGTCTCGATTTATGAGTAACTAAGCCTCTCTTTCATGACATTTACTTAGTATTGTACAAGTATACAATCTTTCTTGTTAACAAGGGGTTTATAAGTGATAGAGCGTGATAGTCAATTATTACTTGCTCCGGCGCTCAAGAGGACCTTCAAGAGGAACTCGAAGCGGACACCTAAAAGTTGTTTGAGCACTTACTGTGACAGCCCCACCTTCCCCTAAGGCGAACCAAAGAGGTTAGCGGACTGCCTGCCCAGCTCTCGCCAGGACTAACGGTGCAGTATAAAGCGATCTATCACGTTTGAAACTTATAACGCGCGCAACAAGGCAAAAGGGCAAAATATCCCAAAATAAAAGAAACGAACTCCAGAGTCGGCCATGAATAGTAACCGACCCGTCCGAAACCCAACCAAGCATCGAAAAACATATACAACATAACATTAGCCATTTACAAGCCACAACGGCAAGCCAAAACCATTCACTAAGGAAGTACACATTCGATTTGCCTATCAAAAGGAAATGAATCCCGTGATACATTAGGGTTTCACTTCAAGAGCTATACAAAAGACATTTACAAGCTCAGTATGGCAATTGACTATCCAGTCCATTTTCAAAAGCAATTATATTCCTGTAAGGAAAACAAATAACACGGAATGAGCCAAAGCCCAGTGGTATACCACCCAATAAGCAATCAAAGTCATATAAGAATGAACCTTCATTTAAAGTGCGTAAATAAGCAATGAAGCAAAACGGTAAAAGGATACGGTCGGCTCTCAAGAGCCCAATTCCACGCTTGCCATCTTGATCCAATCTCATTGACCCTCCGTCAATGTTAAGAGTACCAAACCGTAGACTTCACTATACTCCCATTCCTTCCACCCAACATACCCCAACCGGGCCCGCACTCCATTTCAGTAGCTTTTGGTAATACTCGAGTTTACCGGAACCAAGGGTCTCATTACCACAAGGTTCCCCAGTACAGTCCCCGTGGCAATTCAATCTTCACGACCAAGCCCTCGCCGGCTCGATCCAATTGACTACCATACGGGGTTGAGCTCAGTAATACAATAAGGTCGTTGGACATCGTCCAAACAACACCAAATCAGTTTCCATAAAATGGAATTCACCAACCAATATATCAAGTTCAGTAATGCAGTAAAACGGTAGCCAATCAGTGACAATATCAAAAGAGGTGAGGGCGGTCAAGTACACCCTCACCTTAATCAATTTCAATATCCAAGTAAGCCATCAAGGCATCACATAACATTTAACAAAGCCACATAGTAACAATTTAGTGAGTGGTATACTCACCAGGTGAGAAAATGGTGTTTCATACACCGTGATCACCAAGACGTCGTGAGCTACCGTCACGCCCTAGAATCACATAACAAATGCAATGAGACTCGATACCGAGCCATAAACAACACTAATTCATAACCCCAATAGGGTTTCATATGCATAAGTAGGCATGATAGCAAACCAGCAATTAATATATGACCTTAACTTAAGCCTTAATAGAAAAACCGTGTTTGATCTTATAATGCGGTAATGGCACAACTCTCACTACAATTATCGGTTGGGGGTGTAAGACCCACCATTTCGAAGCTATGAAACAGGGCTACAACAATGTAGAAGGTCACTCAATCCAGTTCCTAGCTTAACTAGGTCGAAAGTGCCAAATACTATACCAGAATTACCAAAACAGGTTTGCAAATCACCAAAAACTGTAATCAGTATATCTCTGTCCATACAAGTCCAATTGCCGAAATTCCAAAGGCATAAGTTAGCTAAGTCATCCAGCTACATTTCATCAGAAGACACCAACTCCAAAATCCAAACCAAAACCAGTCAAAATGGCCAATTACTATCGCAGTTTTCGCATTCTGTCCAAAGCAGAACAGCTACAGTAATTTCGTCATATCTCACTCCACACTAATCCAAATAACCTGAAATTTTGCAGGCACATCAAACTCACCAATACCTACAACTTTCATGTTTTGAGAAAAGTCAAATTCGGCCTCTAAACCTATGATCAAAAACCGGACAGAATTGGGGAATTAAGAACCCTAACTTTTCAATTTCACACCAAATCCAAAATTGATTGCATTTAACTATAATTCACACTCACTAGAGTCATTTCCAACCATTACAATCCATCATACAAGCACCCAACATCAAGATCATATTAAACCAGAAAAATCATCAATAAAATGAAAAACTTCACCAAATCACTTCAAACCAAGAGAAAACCAGAAATTTCAGCACTTCAAGCACTACTAAGCATAATTTAAGCTTCATAGGGTGTAAGAGGGTGTTCAAGCTTCACTTACCAAGAAACAAGAGAGAAGAGGTTGTTGAACACCTTAAACCTTCAACCAAGCTTCAATAAACAACTTACTAGCACTAGAAAGTAAGATTGTATGGAATGGAATTGGATGTAACCAATGTTTTTGGTTGATTTGCAACAAGTAGAAGCTTGAATGGTGAAGAAAGTTTCTTCCTTCCTTGCTCAAGGTGGCCGGCCAACAAGAGAAGAAAAATGGTGATTTTTGTGCATTTTTTTGATATATAATCCTTTGGTCAAAAAAGTCAAAATTGGGAATAGTAATTCTTAAAAAACTTCCAATGAGGAGGTGACACTTGTCACCTCCATAAATGCATTCTTATCTTTCTTTCCTCTCTCACATCAATCACTTCACACATTCTACTTATCACTTAACACCCGATAAATTTTAAACAGTATCCGAAACTTAACCTTATTGGCCGAATTTTTCCGAACTTTTCGCACTAGTGGGTCCCACGTCCACTATTTACTCTTAATTTTCTAAAAATTCTCCAATGCTAGAAAAATCATCTTAAAACTATAATTGCTCATAAAATCCACTAAGAAAATATTTCTAAGCCAGAAAATGCAAAAAAAAACATGCAATTCAGGGGAAATAAACCCTAGGATAATAATTAGGGTTTTATGGGTTCTCACACTCTCCCCCCCTTAAAAGAATTTCGTCCTCGAAATTTCTCACCTTAATTCTCGAAAAGGTTTGGGTATTTCTTTCGCATTTCCCCTTCCATTTCCCAGGTAGCTTCCTCCACTCCGTGGTTTCTCCATAGCACCTTCACTAGAGGAATCCGCCAACTAGAGGAATCCGCTTGTTTCGGAGCTCTTTGACTTTTCGATCGAGTACTTGGACTGGTTTCTCTTCATAGGCCAGTGATTCATCTACTTCGATATCTTCCGGTTGTAAAACATGAGATGGGTCAGGATGGTACTTCTTTAGCATCGAGACGTGGAATACATCATGGATTCGAGAAAGACTGGACGGTAGCTCCAATCGATACGCGACCACTCCAACCCTCTGAAGGATCTTGTAGGGTCCGACGTACCGTGGTTGAAGCTTCTTTCCTTTACCCGTTGTAAGACTTCGTAAGGGTGTGATCTTGAGAAATACGTAGTCCCCAACTTCAAACTCCAAGTCTTTTATTCGGTTATCCGCGTAGCTCTTTTGGCGACTTTGGGCAGTTTGGATTCGTTGCCGTATCAACTTGACCTTCTCGTGTGCCTCTTCCATCCATGGAATAGTTGTCGGGTCCAGTGCTTTCTTTTCGCCAACCTCGTCCCAGTAGATCGGTGAGCGGCACTTGCGTCCGTAGAGAGCTTCGTACGGAGCCATTTGAATTGACGAATGGAAGCTATTGTTGTACGCAAATTCTACCAAGGTCATGTGCTGACCCCAATTGCCTCCAAAGTCCAGAATACAGGTTCGTAGCATGTCCTCAAGAGTCTGAATCGTCCGTTCTGACTGGCCATCCGTCTGAGGGTGATAGGTAGTGCTTAAATTGAGTTTCGTCCCCAGGGTTTCTTGGAACTTCTGCCAAAATCGTGATACAAACCGTGGATCCCGATCGGAAACGATGCTCACAGGAACACCGTGTAGTCTTACAACCTCATCCATGTACAGTCGAGCCAACTTGTCCATGGAGTACTTCATGTTCACCGGCAAGAAATGGGCCGACTTGGTTAATCGATCAACGATCACCCAAACGGCATCGTGTCCTCTTTGCGTTCTCGGTAAACCTGAAACGAAGTCCATGGTGATGTTTTCCCACTTCCACTCGGGTATCTCCAAGGGTTGTAACAGACCTGACGGTTTTTGATGCTCTGCCTTCACTTGCTGGCAAATGAGACATTTCTGTACGTATTGAGCAATTTCCTTCTTCATATTGTCCCACCAATAGGTTCCTTTTAGGTCTTGATACATCTTGCTGCTACCCGGATGGATTGTGTACTTAGATCTATGAGCTTCCTCCAGAATTTCTGCTTTCAATGCCTCATCCTTTGGTACCACTATTCGGTTCCGATATTTTACAATACCCTCAGGACTCAAATTGAAGTCCGTTGTTTCTCCCTTATCCACTTTCTCTTTCCATTTCTGTACCATCAAATCTTCTTTTTGTGCCTCTTTAATACGTTCCAGTAGAGTGGAGGTAACCCTAACATTACCAAAGATCACCTTATGGCTCCCTAGACAGGGTTTCCACTCGCACATGGATTCTAGCAAACCCCACTCTTTAATCATTAGCCCTGCTATTTGCACCTTACGACTCAAGGCATCTGCTACCACATTTGCCTTTCCCGGATGGTAATTGATCGTACAGTCGTAATCTTCCAAGAATTCCATCCATCGTCGTTGTCTCATATTCAGTTCCTTCTGGGAGAAGAGGTACCTAAGACTCTTGTGATCCGAAAACACTTCGAAGGTCACTCCGTATAGGTAATGCCTCCACTTTTTCAGAGCAAACACCACTGCAGCTAGTTCCAGATCATGAGTCGGGTAGTTCTGCTCGTGAAGCTTCAATTTTCTAGAGGCGAAAGCAATCACATTCCGGTTCTGCATCAAAACGCACCCCAGTCCTTCTCGCGACGCATCCGCATATACTGCAAACCCGTCCACTCCATTTGGCAAGACCAGTACCGGAGCCATGGTCAGTCTTTTCTTTAATTCCTGAAAACTTGTTTCGCATCGGCCGTTCCAGATAAACTGACCATGCTTCTTTGTCAAGTCAGTTAAAGGTCCTGCCAGTTTGGAAAAATCTTTAATAAACCGTCGGTAATATCCAGCCAGCCCTAGAAAGCTACGAATTTCCGTGGGGGTTTTTGGCCTCTTCCAATTTGTCACGGCCTCAACCTTCGCCGGGTCCACTGAAATACCTTCGTAGGAGATCACGTGCCCTAGAAACGCTACTTTCTCCAACCAGAACTCGCATTTACTAAACTTGGCATACAGCTGATGCTCCCTCAACGTCTGCAACACCACTCTCAGATGCTCCTCATGCTCCTCGCGTGACTTAGAGTAGACCAAAATATCGTCAATAAACACCACAACAAATCGGTCCAGGTAGGGTTTAAAAACCCTATGCATTAAGTCCATGAAGGCGGCGGGAGCATTGGTCAGTCCAAAGGGCATAACGGCAAACTCGTAATGCCCGTATCTCGAATTAAAGGCAGTTTTCGGAATATCCTCCTTCTTAATCAACAATTGATAGTATCCCTGCCGGAGGTCCAACTTGGAGAAGACCACTGCTCCTTGCAGCTGGTCAAACAACTCGTCGATGTGGGGCAGTGGATACTTGTTCTTGATCGTAACGTTGTTCAATCCCCTATAATCAATACACATCCTCAACGTTCCGTCCTTTTTCTTCACAAATAGGACCGGAGCTCCCCAAGGAGACTCACTCTCGTGGATGAATCCCCGCTCCAAAAGGTCTTGCAATTGCAACTTAAGCTCTTTAAGTTCTGCAGGCGCCATTCGGTAAGGGGTTTTTGAGATAGGTGCGGTTCCAGGTAAAAGATCTATTCGGAATTCTATCTCCCTTTCCGGAGGTAAGGCCACTAATTCATCAGGAAATACATCCGGAAATTCCCTCACTATGGCCACGTCTTCTACTTTTAACTTATCCGTAGGGGTGTTAATTAAGAAGGCCAAAAATCCTTGCGCCCATTTACTTATCAGTTTCCTAGCTCGAATGCCCGAAATGAGAGCAGATGAGGCTAACCTACCCCTTATATCCAACCTTAAGGTTGCCTCACCAGGAATGCGAAATTCCACTATCTTCGTTTTACAGTCCAGTTGGGCGTTATATTTGGCTAACCAGTCCATACCCAAAATCACGTCGTACCCCTTAATGGACAAGCTAATCAGGTCTCCTAGAAATCTCCTTTCACCAACCCATACATCACAATCCCTATAAACCATACTAGTCACCAAACGTTGATTCCCCGTAGGTGTACTAACCTCTAAGTCATATGGTAAGCTAGCAGGTTTTATATCGATGCCACACATGAAATCAGGGTTAACAAACGAATGAGTGGCACCAGGATCAATTAACACTTTAGCAAAGCGGTGGAAAATAGGGATCGTACCTTCCACCACCTCGGAAGACTCTGGGATCTGGTGGGGCTCTAAGGAATATACCCTAGCCGGAACTTTTGGTTTGGATCCGTCTCCCTTGGCCAATCCAGTATTGGTCCTCGACGGTAGTTGGCTCCCCTTTCCGTCTTGTTTCAGAACCGGACATGTAGCCAGCTGATGGTCCGCACTTCCACACCGCAGGCATTTCCCCAGTTTCCTCCAGCAATTATCCTCGGTGTGGTTTGTCTTCCCACAGTGCCCACAGGGACCGCGAGGTGCCAAAGCCGCGCTACTCTGAGCATTTCCCCTCTGTCCTCGCCCAGCTTGGCCACCCCTGAACGGAGTCCCTCTGCCTGATCCAGATTGTCGACCACCACCCGATTCTCGTCCAAACTTCGAGGGAGTGCTCTTCTCCCCTTGTCCGGACGTACTCCCAGGAAAACCACGCTTCTTAGCCTGGAAGTTTCGGACCTGCAGCCGTGCACTCTCAACCCGTTGGGCTTTTTCCATTGCCTCACTAAAAGTAGTGACTTGAGCCGCCGCGAGGTCTTTCTGGATCTCGACATTCAAACCCTGAATGAAGCGCCTAACCCGTCGTTGCTCAGTTATGATTAGCTCAGGCGCGAATTTGGACAAGCGGGTAAATTGACTCTCGTACTCCGCCACAGTCTGAGCCCCTTGCCGGAGCCGGATAAACTTGTCCTCCTTCCTCTCCTGGACAAGAGGAGGGAAGAACTTGGCATTAAATTCTCGGATGAAGTTCACCCAAGTCCTCGGTGTCTGCTCTCGTTCCCATTTCTGCCTAATTACGTTCCACCAGGAACGGGCAGCCCCTTCAAGTTGAAACACGGCAAAAGTGACCTGCCGTTCGTCTGGGTAGTATAGGGCCGCGAAGATATCAACCATTTTCTCAAGCCACTTCTCGGCGACGTCAGGGTCGGGTCCCCCAATAAACTTTGGCGGGGAAAACTTTTGAAAACGTTCTAGAGCTCTATCATCGCTCTCATTATGATGGCCAGGGTTTCCGGGGTTTCCAGGGTTAGGGTTAGGGTTCTGGCCCTGTTGTTGCACTACTTGTGCAAGTAGGTTGGTCATTTGCTGCATAGCAGCAGCTATTTGAGCATTGGGGTCTATTTGGGGTTCAGGAATTGGGCCAGTAGAAGCTTCCCCAGTTTCTCTAACCGGTGTGGGTTGTCTAATACCGCGCCCACGCCCCCGACCACTCCGAGTACCTTCCATGAGTTCACTCGGTCTAGGCAAAAGTACTAATCCAAAGCAGTAATAAAGCAAGTAAGTAACACATAAACTTGCACATTAACACACAGTTATACGTCGCAAACATGAGCACAAACACACATATATACAAGCCAAACATTTATACAAGCAGTCAGTCAAGTACGGCCAAAGCACGTACGTACACAAAAGATCCACCTGAGGATAGGCCTATCAAAAGAAATTTACACGTAGCTAACTCTACATCCAAAACGGTTAGCTAAGGCTCTATCCCTATCCCTATGTACATTCAAAAACCACCACTATCCACAAGGTGCCCTATAAGTCAGGGCCTAGTCAGTCGCTGGGGTCTGGGACCCAGGCGATGGGGTAGATTCCTCCCCAGGGTCGGCCTCCGCACACGATGCCTCGTCACTACACTCTTCCAGGCCATCGTCACACAAATTAAGAATCGCCTCAGCGCGACCCCTAACCTTGCGAGCTCGCTTAAGCTCTCGCTCTCGTGCCTCCTTTAATTGAGCGCAAAGGTCATCCACTCGATCCTCAGCCTCAAGCACGTCGTATTCTAACTCTTTTATACGCGCCGCTTGCTTATCCTTGGTCGCCCTATCCTGGATAGCATCGACCTCCAGTCGAGCATTCTCTCGCGCCAACCCCTTGCGCTCTTTATCTAGCGCAAACACGAGGGTGTTCGGGTAGGCATACCTCTCCTTACACGGGCACCGTCGTAGACGGTTAGAAGGGCTCCAACGAATGACGGCCCCTCCCGGCCGTATCTGATAGGGAATCACGGGGAGTACTCTACGAGGTCTAGCCCCCGAAGGACTAGCACTAGGGTCACCCTGTTCGGCCATCCTACATCACAAGAACATGTAATCATCAATAAACAATATAAACTTAAAGGCCAAAAGCAACAATCCGCAAGTCAAACAGTCCTATAACACCCAGGCTAATTCAAACCTAGGCTCTGATACCACCTGTGACAGCCCCACCTTCCCCTAAGGCGAACCAAAGAGGTTAGCGGACTGCCTGCCCAGCTCTCGCCAGGACTAACGGTGCAGTATAAAGCGATCTATCACGTTTGAAACTTATAACGCGCGCAACAAGGCAAAAGGGCAAAATATCCCAAAATAAAAGAAACGAACTCCAGAGTCGGCCATGAATAGTAACCGACCCGTCCGAAACCCAACCAAGCATCGAAAAACATATACAACATAACATTAGCCATTTACAAGCCACAACGGCAAGCCAAAACCATTCACTAAGGAAGTACACATTCGATTTGCCTATCAAAAGGAAATGAATCCCGTGATACATTAGGGTTTCACTTCAAGAGCTATACAAAAGACATTTACAAGCTCAGTATGGCAATTGACTATCCAGTCCATTTTCAAAAGCAATTATATTCCTGTAAGGAAAACAAATAACACGGAATGAGCCAAAGCCCAGTGGTATACCACCCAATAAGCAATCAAAGTCATATAAGAATGAACCTTCATTTAAAGTGCGTAAATAAGCAATGAAGCAAAACGGTAAAAGGATACGGTCGGCTCTCAAGAGCCCAATTCCACGCTTGCCATCTTGATCCAATCTCATTGACCCTCCGTCAATGTTAAGAGTACCAAACCGTAGACTTCACTATACTCCCATTCCTTCCACCCAACATACCCCAACCGGGCCCGCACTCCATTTCAGTAGCTTTTGGTAATACTCGAGTTTACCGGAACCAAGGGTCTCATTACCACAAGGTTCCCCAGTACAGTCCCCGTGGCAATTCAATCTTCACGACCAAGCCCTCGCCGGCTCGATCCAATTGACTACCATACGGGGTTGAGCTCAGTAATACAATAAGGTCGTTGGACATCGTCCAAACAACACCAAATCAGTTTCCATAAAATGGAATTCACCAACCAATATATCAAGTTCAGTAATGCAGTAAAACGGTAGCCAATCAGTGACAATATCAAAAGAGGTGAGGGCGGTCAAGTACACCCTCACCTTAATCAATTTCAATATCCAAGTAAGCCATCAAGGCATCACATAACATTTAACAAAGCCACATAGTAACAATTTAGTGAGTGGTATACTCACCAGGTGAGAAAATGGTGTTTCATACACCGTGATCACCAAGACGTCGTGAGCTACCGTCACGCCCTAGAATCACATAACAAATGCAATGAGACTCGATACCGAGCCATAAACAACACTAATTCATAACCCCAATAGGGTTTCATATGCATAAGTAGGCATGATAGCAAACCAGCAATTAATATATGACCTTAACTTAAGCCTTAATAGAAAAACCGTGTTTGATCTTATAATGCGGTAATGGCACAACTCTCACTACAATTATCGGTTGGGGGTGTAAGACCCACCATTTCGAAGCTATGAAACAGGGCTACAACAATGTAGAAGGTCACTCAATCCAGTTCCTAGCTTAACTAGGTCGAAAGTGCCAAATACTATACCAGAATTACCAAAACAGGTTTGCAAATCACCAAAAACTGTAATCAGTATATCTCTGTCCATACAAGTCCAATTGCCGAAATTCCAAAGGCATAAGTTAGCTAAGTCATCCAGCTACATTTCATCAGAAGACACCAACTCCAAAATCCAAACCAAAACCAGTCAAAATGGCCAATTACTATCGCAGTTTTCGCATTCTGTCCAAAGCAGAACAGCTACAGTAATTTCGTCATATCTCACTCCACACTAATCCAAATAACCTGAAATTTTGCAGGCACATCAAACTCACCAATACCTACAACTTTCATGTTTTGAGAAAAGTCAAATTCGGCCTCTAAACCTATGATCAAAAACCGGACAGAATTGGGGAATTAAGAACCCTAACTTTTCAATTTCACACCAAATCCAAAATTGATTGCATTTAACTATAATTCACACTCACTAGAGTCATTTCCAACCATTACAATCCATCATACAAGCACCCAACATCAAGATCATATTAAACCAGAAAAATCATCAATAAAATGAAAAACTTCACCAAATCACTTCAAACCAAGAGAAAACCAGAAATTTCAGCACTTCAAGCACTACTAAGCATAATTTAAGCTTCATAGGGTGTAAGAGGGTGTTCAAGCTTCACTTACCAAGAAACAAGAGAGAAGAGGTTGTTGAACACCTTAAACCTTCAACCAAGCTTCAATAAACAACTTACTAGCACTAGAAAGTAAGATTGTATGGAATGGAATTGGATGTAACCAATGTTTTTGGTTGATTTGCAACAAGTAGAAGCTTGAATGGTGAAGAAAGTTTCTTCCTTCCTTGCTCAAGGTGGCCGGCCAACAAGAGAAGAAAAATGGTGATTTTTGTGCATTTTTTTGATATATAATCCTTTGGTCAAAAAAGTCAAAATTGGGAATAGTAATTCTTAAAAAACTTCCAATGAGGAGGTGACACTTGTCACCTCCATAAATGCATTCTTATCTTTCTTTCCTCTCTCACATCAATCACTTCACACATTCTACTTATCACTTAACACCCGATAAATTTTAAACAGTATCCGAAACTTAACCTTATTGGCCGAATTTTTCCGAACTTTTCGCACTAGTGGGTCCCACGTCCACTATTTACTCTTAATTTTCTAAAAATTCTCCAATGCTAGAAAAATCATCTTAAAACTATAATTGCTCATAAAATCCACTAAGAAAATATTTCTAAGCCAGAAAATGCAAAAAAAAACATGCAATTCAGGGGAAATAAACCCTAGGATAATAATTAGGGTTTTATGGGTTCTCACACTCTCCCCCCCTTAAAAGAATTTCGTCCTCGAAATTTCTCACCTTAATTCTCGAAAAGGTTTGGGTATTTCTTTCGCATTTCCCCTTCCATTTCCCAGGTAGCTTCCTCCACTCCGTGGTTTCTCCATAGCACCTTCACTAGAGGAATCCGCCAACTAGAGGAATCCGCTTGTTTCGGAGCTCTTTGACTTTTCGATCGAGTACTTGGACTGGTTTCTCTTCATAGGCCAGTGATTCATCTACTTCGATATCTTCCGGTTGTAAAACATGAGATGGGTCAGGATGGTACTTCTTTAGCATCGAGACGTGGAATACATCATGGATTCGAGAAAGACTGGACGGTAGCTCCAATCGATACGCGACCACTCCAACCCTCTGAAGGATCTTGTAGGGTCCGACGTACCGTGGTTGAAGCTTCTTTCCTTTACCCGTTGTAAGACTTCGTAAGGGTGTGATCTTGAGAAATACGTAGTCCCCAACTTCAAACTCCAAGTCTTTTATTCGGTTATCCGCGTAGCTCTTTTGGCGACTTTGGGCAGTTTGGATTCGTTGCCGTATCAACTTGACCTTCTCGTGTGCCTCTTCCATCCATGGAATAGTTGTCGGGTCCAGTGCTTTCTTTTCGCCAACCTCGTCCCAGTAGATCGGTGAGCGGCACTTGCGTCCGTAGAGAGCTTCGTACGGAGCCATTTGAATTGACGAATGGAAGCTATTGTTGTACGCAAATTCTACCAAGGTCATGTGCTGACCCCAATTGCCTCCAAAGTCCAGAATACAGGTTCGTAGCATGTCCTCAAGAGTCTGAATCGTCCGTTCTGACTGGCCATCCGTCTGAGGGTGATAGGTAGTGCTTAAATTGAGTTTCGTCCCCAGGGTTTCTTGGAACTTCTGCCAAAATCGTGATACAAACCGTGGATCCCGATCGGAAACGATGCTCACAGGAACACCGTGTAGTCTTACAACCTCATCCATGTACAGTCGAGCCAACTTGTCCATGGAGTACTTCATGTTCACCGGCAAGAAATGGGCCGACTTGGTTAATCGATCAACGATCACCCAAACGGCATCGTGTCCTCTTTGCGTTCTCGGTAAACCTGAAACGAAGTCCATGGTGATGTTTTCCCACTTCCACTCGGGTATCTCCAAGGGTTGTAACAGACCTGACGGTTTTTGATGCTCTGCCTTCACTTGCTGGCAAATGAGACATTTCTGTACGTATTGAGCAATTTCCTTCTTCATATTGTCCCACCAATAGGTTCCTTTTAGGTCTTGATACATCTTGCTGCTACCCGGATGGATTGTGTACTTAGATCTATGAGCTTCCTCCAGAATTTCTGCTTTCAATGCCTCATCCTTTGGTACCACTATTCGGTTCCGATATTTTACAATACCCTCAGGACTCAAATTGAAGTCCGTTGTTTCTCCCTTATCCACTTTCTCTTTCCATTTCTGTACCATCAAATCTTCTTTTTGTGCCTCTTTAATACGTTCCAGTAGAGTGGAGGTAACCCTAACATTACCAAAGATCACCTTATGGCTCCCTAGACAGGGTTTCCACTCGCACATGGATTCTAGCAAACCCCACTCTTTAATCATTAGCCCTGCTATTTGCACCTTACGACTCAAGGCATCTGCTACCACATTTGCCTTTCCCGGATGGTAATTGATCGTACAGTCGTAATCTTCCAAGAATTCCATCCATCGTCGTTGTCTCATATTCAGTTCCTTCTGGGAGAAGAGGTACCTAAGACTCTTGTGATCCGAAAACACTTCGAAGGTCACTCCGTATAGGTAATGCCTCCACTTTTTCAGAGCAAACACCACTGCAGCTAGTTCCAGATCATGAGTCGGGTAGTTCTGCTCGTGAAGCTTCAATTTTCTAGAGGCGAAAGCAATCACATTCCGGTTCTGCATCAAAACGCACCCAGTCCTTCTCGCGACGCATCCGCATATACTGCAAACCCGTCCACTCCATTTGGCAAGACCAGTACCGGAGCCATGGTCAGTCTTTTCTTTAATTCCTGAAAACTTGTTTCGCATCGGCCGTTCCAGATAAACTGACCATGCTTCTTTGTCAAGTCAGTTAAAGGTCCTGCCAGTTTGGAAAAATCTTTAATAAACCGTCGGTAATATCCAGCCAGCCCTAGAAAGCTACGAATTTCCGTGGGGGTTTTTGGCCTCTTCCAATTTGTCACGGCCTCAACCTTCGCCGGGTCCACTGAAATACCTTCGTAGGAGATCACGTGCCCTAGAAACGCTACTTTCTCCAACCAGAACTCGCATTTACTAAACTTGGCATACAGCTGATGCTCCCTCAACGTCTGCAACACCACTCTCAGATGCTCCTCATGCTCCTCGCGTGACTTAGAGTAGACCAAAATATCGTCAATAAACACCACAACAAATCGGTCCAGGTAGGGTTTAAAAACCCTATGCATTAAGTCCATGAAGGCGGCGGGAGCATTGGTCAGTCCAAAGGGCATAACGGCAAACTCGTAATGCCCGTATCTCGAATTAAAGGCAGTTTTCGGAATATCCTCCTTCTTAATCAACAATTGATAGTATCCCTGCCGGAGGTCCAACTTGGAGAAGACCACTGCTCCTTGCAGCTGGTCAAACAACTCGTCGATGTGGGGCAGTGGATACTTGTTCTTGATCGTAACGTTGTTCAATCCCCTATAATCAATACACATCCTCAACGTTCCGTCCTTTTTCTTCACAAATAGGACCGGAGCTCCCCAAGGAGACTCACTCTCGTGGATGAATCCCCGCTCCAAAAGGTCTTGCAATTGCAACTTAAGCTCTTTAAGTTCTGCAGGCGCCATTCGGTAAGGGGTTTTTGAGATAGGTGCGGTTCCAGGTAAAAGATCTATTCGGAATTCTATCTCCCTTTCCGGAGGTAAGGCCACTAATTCATCAGGAAATACATCCGGAAATTCCCTCACTATGGCCACGTCTTCTACTTTTAACTTATCCGTAGGGGTGTTAATTAAGAAGGCCAAAAATCCTTGCGCCCATTTACTTATCAGTTTCCTAGCTCGAATGCCCGAAATGAGAGCAGATGAGGCTAACCTACCCCTTATATCCAACCTTAAGGTTGCCTCACCAGGAATGCGAAATTCCACTATCTTCGTTTTACAGTCCAGTTGGGCGTTATATTTGGCTAACCAGTCCATACCCAAAATCACGTCGTACCCCTTAATGGACAAGCTAATCAGGTCTCCTAGAAATCTCCTTTCACCAACCCATACATCACAATCCCTATAAACCATACTAGTCACCAAACGTTGATTCCCCGTAGGTGTACTAACCTCTAAGTCATATGGTAAGCTAGCAGGTTTTATATCGATGCCACACATGAAATCAGGGTTAACAAACGAATGAGTGGCACCAGGATCAATTAACACTTTAGCAAAGCGGTGGAAAATAGGGATCGTACCTTCCACCACCTCGGAAGACTCTGGGATCTGGTGGGGCTCTAAGGAATATACCCTAGCCGGAACTTTTGGTTTGGATCCGTCTCCCTTGGCCAATCCAGTATTGGTCCTCGACGGTAGTTGGCTCCCCTTTCCGTCTTGTTTCAGAACCGGACATGTAGCCAGCTGATGGTCCGCACTTCCACACCGCAGGCATTTCCCCAGTTTCCTCCAGCAATTATCCTCGGTGTGGTTTGTCTTCCCACAGTGCCCACAGGGACCGCGAGGTGCCAAAGCCGCGCTACTCTGAGCATTTCCCCTCTGTCCTCGCCCAGCTTGGCCACCCCTGAACGGAGTCCCTCTGCCTGATCCAGATTGTCGACCACCACCCGATCCTCGTCCAAACTTCGAGGGAGTGCTCTTCTCCCCTTGTCCGGACGTACTCCCAGGAAAACCACGCTTCTTAGCCTGGAAGTTTCGGACCTGCAGCCGTGCACTCTCAACCCGTTGGGCTTTTTCCATTGCCTCACTAAAAGTAGTGACTTGAGCCGCCGCGAGGTCTTTCTGGATCTCGACATTCAAACCCTGAATGAAGCGCCTAACCCGTCGTTGCTCAGTTATGATTAGCTCAGGCGCGAATTTGGACAAGCGGGTAAATTGACTCTCGTACTCCGCCACAGTCTGAGCCCCTTGCCGGAGCCGGATAAACTTGTCCTCCTTCCTCTCCTGGACAAGAGGAGGGAAGAACTTGGCATTAAATTCTCGGATGAAGTTCACCCAAGTCCTCGGTGTCTGCTCTCGTTCCCATTTCTGCCTAATTACGTTCCACCAGGAACGGGCAGCCCCTTCAAGTTGAAACACGGCAAAAGTGACCTGCCGTTCGTCTGGGTAGTATAGGGCCGCGAAGATATCAACCATTTTCTCAAGCCACTTCTCGGCGACGTCAGGGTCGGGTCCCCCAATAAACTTTGGCGGGGAAAACTTTTGAAAACGTTCTAGAGCTCTATCATCGCTCTCATTATGATGGCCAGGGTTTCCGGGGTTTCCAGGGTTAGGGTTAGGGTTCTGGCCCTGTTGTTGCACTACTTGTGCAAGTAGGTTGGTCATTTGCTGCATAGCAGCAGCTATTTGAGCATTGGGGTCTATTTGGGGTTCAGGAATTGGGCCAGTAGAAGCTTCCCCAGTTTCTCTAACCGGTGTGGGTTGTCTAATACCGCGCCCACGCCCCCGACCACTCCGAGTACCTTCCATGAGTTCACTCGGTCTAGGCAAAAGTAGTAATCCAAAGCAGTAATAAAGCAAGTAAGTAACACATAAACTTGCACATTAACACACAGTTATACGTCGCAAACATGAGCACAAACACACATATATACAAGCCAAACATTTATACAAGCAGTCAGTCAAGTACGGCCAAAGCACGTACGTACACAAAAGATCCACCTGAGGATAGGCCTATCAAAAGAAATTTACACGTAGCTAACTCTACATCCAAAACGGTTAGCTAAGGCTCTATCCCTATCCCTATGTACATTCAAAAACCACCACTATCCACAAGGTGCCCTATAAGTCAGGGCCTAGTCAGTCGCTGGGGTCTGGGACCCAGGCGATGGGGTAGATTCCTCCCCAGGGTCGGCCTCCGCACACGATGCCTCGTCACTACACTCTTCCAGGCCATCGTCACACAAATTAAGAATCGCCTCAGCGCGACCCCTAACCTTGCGAGCTCGCTTAAGCTCTCGCTCTCGTGCCTCCTTTAATTGAGCGCAAAGGTCATCCACTCGATCCTCAGCCTCAAGCACGTCGTATTCTAACTCTTTTATACGCGCCGCTTGCTTATCCTTGGTCGCCCTATCCTGGATAGCATCGACCTCCAGTCGAGCATTCTCTCGCGCCAACCCCTTGCGCTCTTTATCTAGCGCAAACACGAGGGTGTTCGGGTAGGCATACCTCTCCTTACACGGGCACCGTCGTAGACGGTTAGAAGGGCTCCAACGAATGACGGCCCCTCCCGGCCGTATCTGATAGGGAATCACGGGGAGTACTCTACGAGGTCTAGCCCCCGAAGGACTAGCACTAGGGTCACCCTGTTCGGCCATCCTACATCACAAGAACATGTAATCATCAATAAACAATATAAACTTAAAGGCCAAAAGCAACAATCCGCAAGTCAAACAGTCCTATAACACCCAGGCTAATTCAAACCTAGGCTCTGATACCACCTGTGACAGCCCCACCTTCCCCTAAGGCGAACCAAAGAGGTTAGCGGACTGCCTGCCCAGCTCTCGCCAGTACTAACGGTGCAGTATAAAGCGATCTATCACGTTTGAAACTTATAACGCGCGCAACAAGGCAAAAGGGCAAAATATCCCAAAATAAAAGAAACGAACTCCAGAGTCGGCCATGAATAGTAACCGACCCGTCCGAAACCCAACCAAGCATCGAAAAACATATACAACATAACATTAGCCATTTACAAGCCACAACGGCAAGCCAAAACCATTCACTAAGGAAGTACACATTCGATTTGCCTATCAAAAGGAAATGAATCCCGTGATACATTAGGGTTTCACTTCAAGAGCTATACAAAAGACATTTACAAGCTCAGTATGGCAATTGACTATCCAGTCCATTTTCAAAAGCAATTATATTCCTGTAAGGAAAACAAATAACACGGAATGAGCCAAAGCCCAGTGGTATACCACCCAATAAGCAATCAAAGTCATATAAGAATGAACCTTCATTTAAAGTGCGTAAATAAGCAATGAAGCAAAACGGTAAAAGGATACGGTCGGCTCTCAAGAGCCCAATTCCACGCTTGCCATGTTGATCCAATCTCATTGACCCTCCGTCAATGTTAAGAGTACCAAACCGTAGACTTCACTATACTCCCATTCCTTCCACCCAACATACCCCAACCGGGCCCGCACTCCATTTCAGTAGCTTTTGGTAATACTCGAGTTTACCGGAACCAAGGGTCTCATTACCACAAGGTTCCCCAGTACAGTCCCCGTGGCAATTCAATCTTCACGACCAAGCCCTCGCCGGCTCGATCCAATTGACTACCATACGGGGTTGAGCTCAGTAATACAATAAGGTCGTTGGACATCGTCCAAACAACACCAAATCAGTTTCCATAAAATGGAATTCACCAACCAATATATCAAGTTCAGTAATGCAGTAAAACGGTAGCCAATCAGTGACAATATCAAAAGAGGTGAGGGCGGTCAAGTACACCCTCACCTTAATCAATTTCAATATCCAAGTAAGCCATCAAGGCATCACATAACATTTAACAAAGCCACATAGTAACAATTTAGTGAGTGGTATACTCACCAGGTGAGAAAATGGTGTTTCATACACCGTGATCACCAAGACGTCGTGAGCTACCGTCACGCCCTAGAATCACATAACAAATGCAATGAGACTCGATACCGAGCCATAAACAACACTAATTCATAACCCCAATAGGGTTTCATATGCATAAGTAGGCATGATAGCAAACCAGCAATTAATATATGACCTTAACTTAAGCCTTAATAGAAAAACCGTGTTTGATCTTATAATGCGGTAATGGCACAACTCTCACTACAATTATCGGTTGGGGGTGTAAGACCCACCATTTCGAAGCTATGAAACAGGGCTACAACAATGTAGAAGGTCACTCAATCCAGTTCCTAGCTTAACTAGGTCGAAAGTGCCAAATACTATACCAGAATTACCAAAACAGGTTTGCAAATCACCAAAAACTGTAATCAGTATATCTCTGTCCATACAAGTCCAATTGCCGAAATTCCAAAGGCATAAGTTAGCTAAGTCATCCAGCTACATTTCATCAGAAGACACCAACTCCAAAATCCAAACCAAAACCAGTCAAAATGGCCAATTACTATCGCAGTTTTCGCATTCTGTCCAAAGCAGAACAGCTACAGTAATTTCGTCATATCTCACTCCACACTAATCCAAATAACCTGAAATTTTGTAGGCACATCAAACTCACCAATACCTACAACTTTCATGTTTTGAGAAAAGTCAAATTCGGCCTCTAAACCTATGATCAAAAACCGGACAGAATTGGGGAATTAAGAACCCTAACTTTTCAATTTCACACCAAATCCAAAATTGATTGCATTTAACTATAATTCACACTCACTAGAGTCATTTCCAACCATTACAATCCATCATACAAGCACCCAACATCAAGATCATATTAAACCAGAAAAATCATCAATAAAATGAAAAACTTCACCAAATCACTTCAAACCAAGAGAAAACCAGAAATTTCAGCACTTCAAGCACTACTAAGCATAATTTAAGCTTCATAGGGTGTAAGAGGGTGTTCAAGCTTCACTTACCAAGAAACAAGAGAGAAGAGGTTGTTGAACACCTTAAACCTTCAACCAAGCTTCAATAAACAACTTACTAGCACTAGAAAGTAAGATTGTATGGAATGGAATTGGATGTAACCAATGTTTTTGGTTGATTTGCAACAAGTAGAAGCTTGAATGGTGAAGAAAGTTTCTTCCTTCCTTGCTCAAGGTGGCCGGCCAACAAGAGAAGAAAAATGGTGATTTTTGTGCATTTTTTTGATATATAATCCTTTGGTCAAAAAAGTCAAAATTGGGAATAGTAATTCTTAAAAAACTTCCAATGAGGAGGTGACACTTGTCACCTCCATAAATGCATTCTTATCTTTCTTTCCTCTCTCACATCAATCACTTCACACATTCTACTTATCACTTAACACCCGATAAATTTTAAACAGTATCCGAAACTTAACCTTATTGGCCGATTTTTTCTGAACTTTTCGCACTAGTGGGTCCCACGTCCACTATTTACTCTTAATTTTCTAAAAATTCTCCAATGCTAGAAAAATCATCTTAAAACTATAATTGCTCATAAAATCCACTAAGAAAATATTTCTAAGCCAGAAAATGCAAAAAAAAACATGCAATTCAGGGGAAATAAACCCTAGGATAATAATTAGGGTTTTATGGGTTCTCACACTTACTCCCTATTTTGATTGGTGAGTGTCAAGTGCATGATTTGTTGCGATTATGTGAATTGCTTCTTATGGACTGAATGATTTATGACTGTTGAGTCGAGTGTATACTTTATCGCACTCGTTCTCTTTTAATTGATTGAACAACTGAATTGAACTGCTTGTAACTGAATTGTAACTGAACTGCTTGCATGTCGTTGGAGTGAATCTCCTCGACCTATAACTGAACTGAACTGAACTGAATTGGGGGATACCCAAATCTCAATTGGCCGACCTTGCGACTCGAGCCAGCAAGGGCTTGATCGAGGAGATTGGTGAACCATGAGATAATTGTAAGCTTGATCTATTGAGAGATCTTGCTTGGCCTACTCGCGTAATAGTGCCTTTTATAGAAGTTCGGGTCCGGTGCGGTGTATGGTGGACGGAATTGATTTGTAAGTGGAGTTCTACGGACTTAAATGCCGACCCGATTGACGGAGTGTTATCGCGAGAAGGTTTTGGTCGAGGCTTGGCGAAACAAGTGGAACTGAGCTCCTGAGAGGTCATGTATTCTCATTGAGTGTGTTTAATTTAATTCTTGCTTAAATGCCAGTGCTACTTGAACTATGTGTTTTACATGTTTTCTTGGCTCACCCCGTTAGATTTGTTTTCCTTAACAAGAGTTGAACTGGAACGGATTATGGAAAAACCTACTTGATGGCACTTTTGGCTAGAATTTTGAAATGTATTTGTCTAGACATCCTTTTGGGAAGTTGTATATTTTGGAAAAGTGGATGTATTTTGAACTTGTGGTGTAAGATTGGATATTTATATATGGAAGTGACTTCTCTTTCTTATTTCATCTTGTCTTATTAGTTATTATGGTATTAAGCTTGAACGGAAATTATACCGAGTCCTGGCGAGAGTTGGGCAAGCGTCCCGCTGATACCCTTTGCTTCGTCTTAGGGAGAAGTGGGGGCATCACAATAGAGATGGTGTTTGAATGCCAAGATTACAAGAAGGACCAAAAGGTGAAACTCGAAACTCTCGAATTCACAAACTATGCTATCATTTGGTGGGACCAAGTTAGGATTAGTCGAAGGAGATGTGGAGAACCACCTGTGGAAACATGGAATGAACTTCGTCGATTGATGAGAAAGAGGTTCATCCCAAATCACTACCATCGAGACCTTTATCAAAAGTTTCAAAACTTGAGTCAAGGTTCTCGAAGTGTGGATGACTACTTCAAGGAGATGGAAATAGCTATGTTACGCGCGGATGTTGTAGAGGATAGAGAAGCAACAATGGCTAGGTTCCTAAGTGGCCTGAGACCTGAGATTACAAAAATTATTGAGTTGCAACACTATGTGGAGATCACGGACATGGTGGATAAAGCCTCAAAAGTGGAGCAACGCCCCAAGAGGAGAGGTAATGCACAGTCAACCAATGCCACACCCAACTCAAGCTGGAGAAATTATTTACCTAGGAAGGAAGAAAAGGCTTCGAGTAGAGCTTCGGTTGGAGCTTCAAAATTTCTTGCCAAGGCCAAAGAAATCAAGAGGGATACTAAGGTAGCAAGTGACACTTCTAAAGCACGCAACCGTGATACTGTGCTTTAAGTGTCAAGGGTTTGGTCACATAGCATCTCAATGTCCAAACCGACGAACCATGATCATGCTTGATAGTGGTGAAGTGGTAAAGTGGTAACGGATGATGAGAATCACAACGATGAGATGCTGCATTTGGTGAAAGATGAAGCCGATTCTAGTGAAGAGTTTCCAACCAATGAACAACTAGGATTGGTAGTTCGAAGGGTGCTAGCGACTTAAACCAAGGAGGAAGAGGGTCAACAAAAGGAAGACATCTTTTACATGCATTGTCTCATTAAAGATAAAGTGTGTAGCCTTATAATCGACCCCGAGAGTTGTACAAATGTGGCTAGTACAACACTTGTGGAAAAAGCGTCACTCTCGACGCTTCGGCATCCACACCTTTATAGACTCCAATGGTTGAATGACAGTGAAGATGTCCGTGTCACTAACCAAGTATTGGTTCCTTTCGTATTGGCCGATATGAGGATGAAGTCCTTTGTGACGTAGTACCAATGCAAACCACTCATGTACTATTGGGAAGACCATGGCAATATGACAAGAGAACTAGCCATAACGGATTCACCAATAAGTATACATTCATGCATTGTAATAGGAAGGTTACACTTGTTCCTCTCACTCCTAAACAAGTGCATGAGGACTAAGTGAGATTGCAACAAGAATGAGTGACAAAAATAATTGCAGAGGGCCGAGAAAAATGAGGGAAAAAAGGCACAAGATATTTCGACTCTAGAGAAAAATAATGAAAGAAAACAAAGCATGTTTACAAAAGCAAGTGAAGTGAAGAGAGCCTTACTTTCTAACCAACCTCTACTTGTATTAATATGCAAAGAGGTTATGTTAACTACTAACGATTCCACAAGCTCTCTACATTCTAGTGTCATGTCTCTGTTACAGGAATTTGAAGATGTGTTCCCTGAGGAGATACCGGATGGACTACCTCCAATCCGTGGCATTGAGCATCAGATTGACTTAGTCCCGGGAGCACCACTACCCAACAAACCTGCTTACCGCATGAGTCCCGAAGAAACTGAGGAACTTCAGAGACAAGTGGACGAATTTCTCAAGAAAGGTTGGGAGCGTGAGAGCTTAAGTCTGTGTGCAGTCCCCGTGATCCTAGTTCCAAAGAAGGATGGAAGCTCCCGCATGTATGTTGATTGCAGATCCATCAATTTTATAACGGTAAAGTATCGTCATCCTATACCTATATTAGATAACATGCTAGATGAGTTAAATGGTACTGTGATTTTCACAAAGGTTGATTTAAAAAATGGATACCACCAAATTCGCATGAAAGAGGGTGATGAGTGGAAAACTGTATTTAAAACAACCTATGGATTGTATGAATGGTTGGTCATGCTCTTGGTTTGTCTAATGCCCCTAGTACATTCATGAGGTTAGTGAATCATGTCCTACGCCCTTTTCTTGGAAAATTTGTGATAGTTTACTTTGATGATATCCTGATCTATAGCAAGAGTCTTAATGAACATATGGAGCATTTATGTGCTGTTTTAAATGTTTTGCGCCAAGAGAGCTTGTACGCTAACTTGAAAAAATGATCTTTTTGCACTAATCAGTTAGTATTCCTAGGATTTGTCATTAGTGCACAGGGAATACAGGTTGATGAAAGCGAGGTGAAAGCCATCCAAGAATGGCCTACGCCTAAGACCGTGAGTGAAATAAGGAGCTTTCATGGATTAACTAGTTTTTATAGGTGATTTGTGAAAGATTTTAGCACAATTGCTGCATCCTTGACTGCTGTGATCAAGAAGAATGTCGCTTTTCAATGGGAAAATGAGCAAGATAAGGTGTTTCAATTGCTCAAACACAAACTCACACAAGCACCTGTACTTTCCTTACCTAGTTTTGATAAGATGTTTGAAGTTGAATGTGATGCTTCAAGTGTTGGTATAAGAGCTGTGCTGATGCAAGAGGGGCAATCTATTGCCTACTTTAGCGAAAAGCTCGATGGGGCTGCCTCGAACTACTCAACCTATGACAAGGAGTTGTATTCTTTGATCAGGGCTCTCGAAACATGGCAGCATTATTTGAGACCGAGAGAGTTCGTTATTCAAACTGATCACGAATCTCTTAAGCACCTAAAGTTACAACAAAAATTGAACAAAAGGCATGTGCGTTGGATTGCATTTGTTGAGACCTTTTCCTATGTGATCAAATACAAGACTAGTAAGACCAATGTAGTAGCTGACGCCTTGTCACGCAGGAATTTTTTACTTGCTTTGTTAGATGCTAAACTATTTGGTTTGAAGTCATCAAAGAATTGTATGCTAATGATTCAAATTTTGGAGAATGTTATGCGTAGTGTTTGAATTCGAAATTGGATCACTTCTATGTGCATGATGGCTTTTTGTTTCAAATTGATAAATTGTGTATTCCCCGATCCTCTATTCGATTACTCTTGATCAAAGAATTACATGAAGGGGGATTAATGAGATACTTTGGTGTCGCAAAAACTTTGGCTATTTTGCAGGAGCATTTTTATTGGCCAAAGATGAGGAGGGATGTGGAACGAGTGGTTGCGAAATGCATTGTTTGCCATACGAGTTATTTTGGGAGAAAATAGGTTGTATTTTGCTGCTCATCTTGAGGATAGAAGGTATTCTTGGTTGAGAGTTACTTTATCTCCTTAATCTTGCATTTGGTTGGAGTTTTGGCTTGTTTATAGTAGGTTTTGTGGCTGATTTTGTGGTTTTAAGTTGTGAGCTATTATTTTCAGCTTTTCTTGGTTATTTCCAGCTTTTGTTGAGTATTTTCAGCTTTACTATGAGTTGTAAACCTACCATAAATATCTTCCAGCTTATACATGCAACAGCGTTATTTTTTATGTTGGAGCAATTCATTTAAAATATTCATTCTTCTTTTCAAATCACTTTGTTCCTTTTTAAACATTTTACGAAGTCTTGTTTTTCTATCAAACTTATTTTGTAAATCAATCTCATTCTTTTTCAAGAAATCATTTTCAGTTTTCAGTTTTTTGTTTTCTTCAAAAAGACGTGCATTGTCTTGAAGGAGAAAACTAATTTTGTGTTTTAATTCCTTGTTTCTAGCATAAGATTCTTTCAAACTATCATGCAATTTTTCAATGAAGGATTCAAGATCATCATCACTTTCAAATTGAGGGTTAGAAGTTGTTACTTCATTATCTCCAATGACCATAAAAGCCAATTGAGCAGATTCTTCTTCCTCTTCAATTTCACCATCGAAGTTGCACTCATTCCATGTGAATTGAAAGTTGTTGAATCTTGATTTTCTTTCAGCTTTTCCTTCTTTTTTCTTCTTCATTGGACACTCACTCATGTAGTGTCCAAATTGGCCGCATTCATAGCATTTGTTAGTTTGCTTTTTATTGGCCTCTTGCTTTCTTTTGTTTCTTACATTGTTGAACTGATTTAAAAATGAATTGCTTGGTTATCCTTTTCTAAATCTCCTTTTGTTGAGAATTCTCTTGAAATTTCTTGTGATGAGAGCAAGATCATTGTCGCCAACTTCCATATCATCTCCATCCAAGAAAGCCGAATTATCTTCATCTTGAGATGCTTTTAGAGCAATGCTCCTTCTTACATTTGCATCCTCTTTCTCTTGCACCTTAGTCTTAAGTTTCATCTCATAAGAGATTAGAGAATTAATAAGAGATTCAATAGATATAGAATTCAAATCTTTAGCCTCTTCAATGGCAGTTACCTTACTCTTCCAATCCTTTGATAAAGTATTCAAGATTTTTCTGTTTTTCTCTCCTAAGGAGTATTCCTTTTCTAACATCTCTAAATTCTTAATGAGATCATTGAATCTACAATACATTTTATTATTATTCTCATGAGACTCCATCTTAAATGATTCATATTTGGTAACTAAGATAGATTTCTTTTGTTTTCTCACATTCTCACATTCTCACTCCCTTCATGAACTTCTCTTAGTTTGTCCTAAATCTCTTTAGCAGACCTGCAACCTTTGACTCTAATGGATTCATTTGAATCTAAAGTACTATATAACATGTTCATAGCCTTTGCATTCAAGGTGAGGTGGGTTCGATCATCACCAGTCAGTTCATTTCTAGTTTTTTGTCTTGATCTATGAGTAATTTCATCTATTATAGATGCATCATATGGACCTTCATTAACAATAAACCACAATTCAATATCAATCGATTGCAAGAAGATAATCATTCTTTCTTTCCAACTCACATAATATGATCCATTAAACATTGAAGGTCCAATCACAGATTGTGCTTCAAAAAATATAGCATTGTTGGTTGTCATTTTTACTCCTAAACTGCTTGAACTTAATCTCTAGGAGACCAATTTCTGATACCAATTATAAGGATCGAAGACAACCTAAGAGGGGGGTGAATTAGGTTTATTAGAAAACTAATCAAGTTATGGGCACTTTTTGCTCAATATGAAATTTACCCTCTTTTCTAAATGATCACACAATAAATCAATCAATGAATGAACAATATCACTTGAAAGAAGTAGAAGAGATAAATAATTTAAAGATCACAACATAACAATAAGTAAATGAGAAGAAAGGAATTGCAAATCAATTGACTACCAAGTTCCTCTTGAACTTGAAGATCAATTCAAACAAACTTTTTCAAATTGATGAAATACAACCAATCTTGTGTACAAAGGAAGGCTCATTTCCTCCTTACTCCAAACTCCACTCGGTCAAGTTAGGAAATTTTACTATCCCTCAGGACAACCCTCACAGAATTACACTATTAAAGTATTCACTCACAAATGAAAAGCTTACAATAAATTTCACACCACCAAAACTACAAATCTTCCTTGGAGAGTGTTTTCTCACTAAAACTACTCTATATCTTTTGTATCTTCAGTGTGCAAAAGTTATTTGAAGTTTCTGACCATACTCTATTTATATGAGACCAAGAAAGTGTTTCATTAATACTTCCAACGGATAGAAGGCAACGGAAGAGTCAACTAGCCATTAGGAGTATCGGACGTCCGGTACAGCTGATGCTTGCGTTCGACAGCAGACAGTGAGTTTGAGAAATCATCTTAATTCTTTCGGACGTTCGGTGATGGAGTTTTTCATGCGTCCGAAGTGCTGCATTGTTTATCGGATGTCCGATATTATCTTCGTGAGCGTCCGACAGTTTTCAACTACCTTTATCTCTTTCAAATGCTCTTGTTCTTTGAATCAGATTTGCTTCATACCTGAAAATATTTCTTGAAGAGATATTAGTATCATCCATTGTTTTGTAAACACCAAAAGCTAGGGACCAAGGTCAACATCTTTTAGCATTACTAAGCAAAAATAGTGCATCTTGAAAACCTTATTTACTGGTATTTTGCCATTCTAATTGATCACATACCTTGCGAGTGGACAACAGTTCGAACCTATCTTGGTTTTGACAAGCCGTGAACTATTGGTGAGTGTTTTCAAGTGCATGACCAAACTTGATACTTGAATGAAATGTTTTGTTAATGTGATTGGATCGTACTTGATTTGTTTGATCGGGTAAGGGTGTATTTTATCGCACTTGACCTAATGTGACTTATTACTATGCACTAGTTACAATTGACTTGATATACATGTATATGACTTGAACACTGCCTGAAATTCGAAAATCCTGTTAGCTAGTTAATCGAGTCGAGTCGGCATGGGTTTGGTCGATTAGATAACTAACCCTAGGTCTACTATTTTGTCGAGTGGAGTGTTAGTTCCTCGACTAATTGGTATGCTCGAGTATTACCACCACTGTTCATATTGGAGTTCGGGTCTGGTAGGGGATTGGTTGGTGGATGGAGATTGGAGTTAAATTGGGCTTTACTGGACTGGTTACACTACTTTGAAAGTTAACAGAGTGTTAACTATTTCCTGGCAAGCTGTGGATGAGTTAGCTCGCAGGAGTGACTGTATCTTTTTACCTGAAAATGTTGTACGTGTACTCAATTTGCTATCTGAAATGTTATTGCTCACTTTTATGAACTTTTGCTCGCTACTTTGAAATTTCTAGTTTTGTTTAACGTCCAACTTGCTACTTGGTTGGCATGATGTTTTGGAACCTCACTGAGTTTTGACTCACCCCATTAGTGTTTATTTTCCTTACAGGGGGTGCGAGCATAGGCTTGAGGCTGGTACAGACTGGTGTCGTCTAGTTTTGACTTTTGTGATTGTACTCGCGCTAGTGCTCAATTAGGGTTGGAAGTGCTGCTAGTATTTGAACCTTTTGTTATCTTTGGGAATGTATTAACATTTGAAATAGACACGAGTATAAATGTATATTCTAAGTTTGGGAACTGTTGTTTCATTTACTTTTGAAGTTATAACTTGTTTTCTTGAAATTGAGAGTAAGTGAGTTCTGGCGAGAGTTGGGCAGGTGATTCGCTAAAACTTAGGGTACGCCCTAGGAGAAGGTGGGATCGTCATAGGAGTGCCTACGCGAGCAACTAACAAAACTTAGACAAAATCTATGTCTTCTCCAATTCCCACTCTTACATTCTTACTCCTGTAAGAAAAACAAATTTATGGAATGAGTTAGAAATTCAGTGGGGTTCCAAGAAAACATGCAAGTAAATTAGCAAGCATGATATAATGTACAGCAAAGCAGGTAACCAAATCGATCATGCAATAATGTGCAGTAAAGATCACATTCCTATCAAAGGCTATAGTCTGCTCTCAGGAGCAAGTACCACGGCAGCTTGTCCAGGGTCCGTTGACACTCCATCAGCCATGGAATTATAATGTCCATAGATCATCACTAAACGTTCATCTCCGTCCACCGATCATTCCCTTACCGGGCCCGAACACCACGCAAGTACCCATGATTCGTCAATCTCCTTGACCAAGCCCTTTGCCTGCTTGATTCGACCAACTAACCATTGGATGAGCTTACAGCCACATGTATTCAAGTATTCATGATCTGGGCCCCCAAGTATTCAAGTATTCATGATTTGGGTTTAAAACCCCAAATATTCAAGTATTCACGAGTGGAATCGTTGACTGTGACCCAACACTCATGCAAGTAAAGATTGGAGACGTTAGCTGTCACCTAACACTCCGTATTTAAACATGTCACGAGTTCAAGTCATGAATTCAAGTCACGAGTAAATAGGCTAGGAACTTCGTCCTTTACCCAAGGTTGCCCAACTTACCCGACCGCTCTAAGGCTGGTCTCAAGCAAGAGGTTCAACGAGGGCTCAATTCAGCCGTTACCGACCTACATTCATGCATACGCATAAGTAATCCAAGTTCCCACTTACCCGACATCTCGAATAAAGGTCCAAGGGCCCAGTTCAATCGCTGCAAGAAGATATACTGTTGATCTACAATCATGCACATGTACATGCAAGTCTGCATGCAAGATCAAGTATTTCAAGTCAAGATACATGTCACTTGTAAATCAAATTGCTTGTACATGCATGAACAAGATATCAAAAGTTTAATTGAGTTAGGTCAAGTGAGATAAAGTACACATTCACCTAAAAAATGACAAATCAAGTGCCTAGCAATTTTAGCAACAAGTAGCATGGAACATGCAGTTGGAACACTCACCCATTGATCACAATCTTTTTACTTCAAACCCCTGGTTCTTTCTCTTGGTCATTCTCAAGTCCTGTGATCGGATAACACATCAAGAGCCTAGCTAATTCATGCCAATATAAATGCAAACTATAAATTTCGAAACTTCACTTAGCTAATAAAGCAATTTGCAGGTTTACCCCTATATAGTTGTCAAAAGTACAAAGTTTTCTTATTCAAATCTCAGGGTAAAATTTCATGCATGATAGATCAATATGTCACGTATCATATGAATCAGGAACATGTCAATGATAGTAAAAAATTGTGAAGAAAACAGGACAAGAATCTCGAGGTTCAAAGCTAGTTCAAGAATTATATTAATGACTATCTTCTCACCTAGCCATAGTCAAGTACAATCTTAAAGATGCCACATTATTCCAAACCACAACATTTAAAAGAAATTACTTCCAAGTCAACTAAGTAAGCTCACCCTAAATCATATAGTTTCCAGTTCAATTCAAGAGGAAAATTATATGTTAGGTCAATGATTCAAGTAAAAGATGGTGCGAAAATATTTCCTTTTCATCCACGAATTTGAGCTTAAAACTGTCCAAAATAGTTTAGTTGTTAGGCCAGAAATTCAAAGCTTGAAACAAGAAAAAGTGAGATTGTTACCTCCTAAAACCTATCATTTTTCGCTCTTATGCTAGGATTATGGTATAATCAAGTATTTAGGGCATTAACAAGATAATTTCACCGTACAAAAACCAAGAGAAAAACCAAACACAATTGCTCTCTCTCTCAACCAGCTTTGAACAAATTTCCAACTTTGGTAACATTCTTTGAAAAGGTATAACTTGAGTTCTATAAGTTAGAAAATCACAAAACTTACACCGTTGGAAAATAGACTCGAAACACTAACAGGCTTTAGAAGAACCTTCATGAAATTCAGTTCATAGATTAGTCAAATTTCAGGTTATAAATCACTACTATCACAAGTGCAGAAATAGAACAGTCATGATTTTCAAGAAACTTTGCAGATTGTTGTTCCTTATAGAAATTGAATCAAACCCTATATAAAAGTTGTAAGTTCTCTGAGTCTAGTTTCAAATACAATAAACAGAACTCAATTCCAACTTTTCTATACGAAATTATAGCAAATTCCCTAAAACTGCGTAGAGTTTCCTGCGAAAATTTTCAGATTGCTAATAATGTAAAAAAAAATGCAACTTTCACTAACAAAACCTCATTCCCTTAACTCAAATTCAACATACACTTGTAGTATAAAGTCTCATAGTGTATTTTAAGCAAAATTAAACTTAAAATCATCATGAAATTTTGGAAACCAAAGCTAAAAATCCAGCCCCTGTTTTCAGCCAACAAGCACATGGTTTCTCAATTGTTTTTCCAATCATCCCTTCAACTAAATTCCCACAATTTCAAGCAAACTTAGCTAACACATTCATATGGTTTTATCACCAACATAAAAATAGGTATCTATAGCCAAAATCTTAACAAGAAAATCACCATAAGTGCATACACCATCCAAACCCTAAGAACTCAAGCATCAAGTTCAAGTATCATCAAATTCAAGTACCACAAGATTCACCACTCCTTCCTTTTTCCACAAAACTAAGCAAGATGGAAGCTAGATTGGATGAAGTTTTTCTTCCCTTTTTCCTCCCCAAATTTCGGCCCTCTCTCTCTCTCTTTCTCTTAGTGTTTAATTTTGGATGACAAAAAATGGAAAATGGCAAGAAAGCTTGGTCAATGAAGTCTTAAAGAGATAAAACTTGGTTCCTATTGTGACACATGTCCAATTCTCTTAATTTCTTACTTCAAATATCTCAATTGTCTCTTATTGCACTAAACCCCTTTTTTCTCCACTATATTCCTCACACACCTCACTAAAATTTGCTATCACCGCGCTCACTAACTCCCACATGCATCGATAAAAAAAAATCATGAAGACTACTAATCACGATCAAATCTTTAGACAAATATATAAATAGACAATCAAATTAAGTATTAAATGAGTAAAGTGAAATGCAGTTAGAACGTATAAAATGTGTAAAATGGAAAAATTTTCTGTTGAGTCCTCACATCAAGCAAACTCAAAACCTAGTAAATCATCATACATTAACAAAACCTAGTAGTTCCTCAAGTACATCTAGTAGATCATCATGTAAACATCAAGAAAGATAGGTTTCCTAACAAAATTTACTTCTTTACCTCCAAACCCAAGGATAGCAAGCAAATCAAGAAAGATGAAAGGCTTCCTTCCCCCAAAAACTTCACCAAGAGCTTCCCTCCAGGTTTGCTTCAAGGTTTGATGGAGTAGATTACGGTTTCCCTCTTGTTTTCTCACTAAGCAGACAAGAAATCAAGGCTTGACATTGTGTTTTTCTCTCCCTTTTCTCTCCTCATGTTTTTGGCCCAGGCAAGCAAAGAAAGAAGATGATTTGGATGATATAAAGCTTGGTTGGATAAGAATGAAATGTAGTCTTGGTCAAGGTTGGTTGGCTAGTTGACACTTGGCAAGATTACAAGGTAAGTTTATCTCTGTCTCTAATTCACCTTAATATCTATCTCTCATCCAATGATATCTTAACACCTCTATTCATAAAAATCTTTTTGCACAAAACTCCCTCTAGTTCACTAAATTTATTGTACACACCTCAGTAGTTGGTCATACTTGTATAACTACTATGAACTCAACATGCAACAAATTAAATAGGGCAATAGAAATAAAAATCATGACTCAACCATTAAATTAACCAAAAATTCAAGGCAATTAGGTTAAAATACAAATATAAAAATAATTTTTGGATCCTCACACGTTGAACATTATCTTTTCTTTTCTGTTGGCCTTTAAAGCTAGGGAGGACTTCATCACTTGGTCTTGATCGATAGTTACTTGAAAAAAGGGGAGTATTCTTTCTCTTTTATTTTTTTTCTATCCTTCACATTGGGAACAATGTGAATTTGAAGTGTGGGGGAGGGGAATCAGGTTTAGTGAATAGTTTTGAATTTTGTGACTGTGATTATGTTTGTTGATTGTCAGAAATGTTGGAGTATGTTTTGGAAATACTGCTATGTCAACATTTTTCTTGAATTTGGGTTTATTGGCAAAGAGTTTCGTCCAGTTATAAGAGGAAACTCTATCAAATTTTTTTTCAAAACTCCACTATGGCCCAAAATGTTTTAGCAATGTCAACAAAATTTGATTTTCAAGAAGTTAACTCTGCTACTTGTTGGATTTTGGAATGTGCTTTTGAATGATTCATTTCCCATGACACTTGGAATTAGTTATTATGCGGTTAGAATTTTTGCATTTTAGAAAGTATATTTGGTAAAGTAAGGAAAATTATGCTTATATTTGCTTGTTTAATGAGATTTCTCCTCCTGTTACTTAAATCTACAACTAAGTGATTGATACAGTCAATTTAGTGATACTCTTCCTACTCTATATATTGTTTTAAGTGGGATTTCTTCTTTAAAAAAAAAAAGAAGAGAGAGAGAGAGAGAAGTGTGGAAAATAAGAGTTTTACTCCAATAATTCTTGTACTAAATAACTGGGAGTCTTCATTAACAAATGTCGACTTTAACGTAAAAAGGTGCTAGAATTAGGAGTAATTGAGTGGCTTGAGTATGCGAGTGTTGAGTAATCTGGAATCTTCACCTAAAAATGTTGATTTTCGCGTAAAAAGACGCTCTAGTAACTTAAGTGGTTGTTCAAGTATGTGTGAATAGTTCCCTCTTGAAGCTAAGTTTGGAGGAAAAGAAGAGTGTAGGGGGTTAACCATCTTTGACTGTATGAGTTATTTATTTGTGGAGTTAGGGTTAGGATGGGAGATTGAATTAAGCATGGTTAAATTTGAGTATAATTGTCTCTCTTTTACTAGATATTATGAGTATCTAGTGGAATTTGAATAATGGCATAATGGCAGATTACTGAGTTTGGGATTTGAATTTGAAAAAGCATATTATTTGATTTTGCACTTGGATCATTGGCTGTGTAGTTATTGATATTGCTTGAGGACAAGCAACGATTCAAGTGTAGGGGAGTTGATAATGGTTAAATTTGCCATCTTTTTGAACGTGTTTCATATTGTTTTAGGGAGAAACCAAAAAACAAGGGAGAAGCCCAACTTACTCTACGCTATTATAAGGGAGAAGGCCAACTGAGTCTACTGGAGAACCGACAGAGATTGAACTACTATCGGATCAAATGGGTGCACTATGCACCTATATGAATTTAAACCACTTAAAGTGCTAAATCACATATAGTGGCAATTGGTGGGAGGCAAGGTTTGAACCCTTGACCTCCCATCCCACCGAGTCTTAAAGGTTTTGATGGTGGCATCAATAGAAATACTTGATGGGTTCCTTTTTATTTGTTGAATTTTTACATTTTAGCAACTTTATTAATTTTACAAATTGAATTAAGTGACTAGTACTCGACATATTTCATATTATTTTCTATCCATTGCCTTGTTACTGTTGGGAAAAAAAAAAAAACTAGTGAACCAGCCGGTTGGACCGGTAAATCTAGAACCGGTCCACTAGCAGGTCCGAATTTAAAAACACCGGCCTTTTTGTGATTTTGATTAGACTTTGTGGCCTTTTTGCCAGTTTCACTTTCCCTTTTTGGATGATTTGAGGATTCCGTGAACCAAACGAGGCCTAATTCGAACAATCGTCAGTTCCTTCACTCCTGACTACCTCCGCGCCCATGGTGAATTCCACTCTCCCCGTTATAGCTTTTCATTTTTTTTTGTACTTTGCATATTTATTTGCAGTTCTTTTTCTATTTAAAGTTATAAATGCTTTCCTAATTTCTTCTTTAGTATTCGGATAATTTTTTTCTTTGGTAAGAGATAATTTTTGCTATTCTAGGGTTTAGATGAAACCATGCAATTAAATTGTAATTATGTGGGTTTTCAGGATTTATTCAGGAATGCGATAGTGAATCCTGGCCCGCCTGAAGATTTTGCCCTTCAGACAGTGCAAGAAGCTATAAAACCTCAGGTAAAAGCATGCTCCAGAAATTTCTCTTCTTGACATTGTTCTATCGACTGATTAATAATAGTGCTTTCTTTTGTGTTTGTGCGCGTGTGTGTGTGTGTTTTTTTTTTTTTTTAATTCCGGACTACTGCAGAAGCAAACAAAATTAGCTCAAGATGAGAATCAATTGCTGGAAAACATTTTGCGCACGCTACTGCAGGAATTAGTGGTATACTGATGTTGCTTTTTAGTGTAAAATTGTCTGTTATTTGCATTATGTATCGTAAATTTAACTATCATGTCTATCCATCACTGCAACACTAATAGGAAACTTCTGTTGATTGAAGCACCGGATATGCACTTAAAAGTTTGTAGTTCCGTAAGCCTTTGTTTTGTTTTTGCAATTTGGATGTCGAAGCTTTGGCTATGTTTTGCTACACCTAATAGGAAAAACAAGAAGAGGACGAAATAGAAGAAAATCTAGCCCATGCTTCAGTTGTAATAGGTTTATTTGTTCTGTAAGGACTTCACTTTCATTCTTGTGGGCTATGGTGTTGTTTGCGCTTGTTCATAAAATGGTATTTTCTGAGTTTATAAAAAAAAAGTTCTTGCATAGAATGTTCGAGAATTTTGAAACTATTTTGAAGTTTGTAAAAACAATTAAGTTTTGTCATTTTTAAGTTCCCAAAAACTTTGTCTAAAAGCAAAAACTGACTAGTAAAAAAGAAAAGAATCTTTTGAAATAAACTTTTTGTTGAATATATTTCAGAATAGATAACTGATTTGTAAAGTACTTTTTGAAGATTTTCCTAAACAAGTTCTGGTATTAGAGTATATCAGAAGAATCATGAAACCGTCTTTGAGATTTCTAAAGCCTTTAAGTTTTGGAGTTTTGTAATTTCTTTTGATTCAAACCTGTTCAGTTTGAAGGCTAGGATGAAGTTTTAGTCCCAATCTCAACTAATCACTTGAAAAAGATTAGACTGATTTGAATGGAAAGCTTTTGTTTTGTGAGGATAGAAGAATGCTATTTTGAATTTTCACTCATTTATTGAAACATTGCACCATCTTGTGCATGTATAGGATATCAACTTGATGTTTGCAGAAAATTTATTGTTCCTTGCCTTTGGTAGTCAGCTGCAGTTCAGTCAGGGGAGAAAGTCATGCAGTATGGGCAATCTGTTGCTGAAGGGGAAAATAGTCCTGGACAAATTCCACGTCTTCTTGGTAAGTGCATACTCTACTTTAGAACTCATTAAGCATTCTGGGCTTCGGCATTGGTAATGAATTTTTTGAACTTGGTTGCATGTTCATTATATTCTCTCTCTCTCTCCCCCTCTCTCTATGTCTCTCTCTCTTCCAACCATAGTCTTTCTCTTTGTACTTGTTTTTCTGTGTCAAATTTACTGAACTTGTGACCATCTCTCTCTCTCTCTCTCTCTCACAGACATTGTCCTTTATCTTTGTGAGAAAGAACATATTGAAGGCGGCATGATTTTTCAGCTATTGGAAGATTTGACCGAAATGTCCACTATGAGAAATTGTGAAGACATCTTCGGGTACATAGAGAGCAAACAAGAAATATTAGGGAAGGCATGTCAAGAATTTCCAGATTTCTGCACTACTAATATTGGATAGCTTTGTTTGTTGATACAGATGTCCAATACTGCATTATTGCGCATGTAGGATACTCAAATCATGCACCTCTGCTTTGGTTTTGTTGTTTAGGATTAACACTTGCTTTTTCATGCACTGTGTGACGCTTTCTCATGTATTTGGACTTTGGCTTTATTTCATTGTTAGTTGCATGTGCATGTCGTAAATTTGTATGCATGGGTGTAATTTGGATCAATTATCTTTTCTTGGTTAGTACAGGAACCATGGTCATAGGTCTTTTTTTATGTTTCAGAGAGTCTGAGCTTGTATACCTTCCATATTTAATAAACAGTTACTAAACAGTTATTAGCCCTGTTTAATAAACAGTTATTATTTGATAGTTATAATATTGATTTATTTATACTTTAAGAAGCCCTGTTTCTAGATAAATTCTATGAATGTTGAAACTATGTATGTGATTGATTATCAGACTTACCAACTTGGATTGCTTTAGATGGCTAATTGGGTCTAATTGGGTGTGGTGGGACTTATGGTAGATTTAGATTCACGCTCTGATGGCCATGTGGTGATCATCATTATTTGCTGTTTCATAGGCACATCATTGGTGCATTGCATTTGATTGATAATTTTCGTATTGACATAGACTCTTCCTATTAATGACTGAATATTTGTTTTAATAACCTATGACTAAGACAGTATATACCTAGAAATAACCGAATATATGTTTTAATAACCTATGACTCAGAGAATCCTAGTCATATATAATTTTCATTTTTATGCAACACACTAAAATAAGGATAGTCAGATGTTTAGATCGTATTAATTGAAGATAAGGATCTTTCAAGTTCATCATACAACCTCAATTATACCCTACTTGGTAGAATAAGTTTAGACATGCTAACACATAAAAGCCACTATAAACTAATTACAAGAAAATTAATAAGTTAAAATGAATTTGAAATAGATAAAAATGGGAGCTTATGTATAGAAACTCAGTTTGAGGTTTTTGAGATCCAGTAAGGGACGAAAACTTGATCTCATGAATATCAAGTTCTTGATGACCGAAGGGTTATTGTGTGCCGACTCCAGGTCACCATAGCTAATGATATTATACAATTTTTACCTGTTGCAGTGATCCAAGGTGGCTGTTTTTTAAATATTTTCTGGCCATTTTAATTTCTGGGCTAGTGCATGATTGTCTTTATATAAAAAGTAGTGTGTTTTATCTAAGTAAGCTATTCAAAAAAAAAAAAAAGTTAGATAACCTATTTGCAGCATGTGTGGTACTTGCAATTCAATTTGGTCACATGCGAGCCTGGTTCCTCTAACAAATGAAAACTCAATCCTATGATTTTAGTTAGAATTGCACATCTTCACAATCATTTTGATAACAAGTTTATTTGGACATTTAATCTTGTGCATGCAAGCATATGCCTCATTCAAACTTTACCAGCTATTGAGATAAGCCTTGATTAAAATGATCAGATACCTATAAGTTTGCTACGATCTTCATAAAGAACAATGCAAAACATCCACTAAGTTCCTTAGAAAATTATTGCAAAAT